>NW_026652279.1:138640138-139175182 GCF_009828535.3 Hylobates moloch
GGATTGGGCGCCGTGTAACAGGGGGCGGCGCTCGTCGGGGAGGCTCCAGCCGCGCAGGAGCCCACGGAGCGGTGGGGAGGCTCAGGCATGGCGGGCTGCAGGTCCTGAGCCCCGCCCCGCAGTAAGGCAGCTAAGGCCCGGCGAGAAATCGAGCACAGCAGCTGCTGGCGCAGGTGCTAAGCCCCTCACTGCCCCGGCTAGCAGGGCCGGCCGGCGGCTCCCAGTGCGGGGCCCGCCGAGTCCACGCCCACCCGGAACTCGCGCTGGTCCGCAATCACCGCGTGCAGCCCCGTTTCCCGCCCCCGCCTCTCCCTCCACACCTCCCCCCAAGCTGAGGGAGCCGGTCAGGCCTTGGCCAGCCCAGAAAGTGGCTCCCACAGTGCAGCAGCGGGTTGAAGGGCTTCTCAACCGCGGCCAGAGTGGGCGCCAAGGCCGAGGAGGTGCCAAGAGCGAGCCGAGGCTGTGAGGGCGCCAGCATGCTGTCACCTCTCAGTGGGATTACAGGCATGAGCCACCGCGCCCGGCCTGAGGTAAGTTTTAGAGCAGGAGTGAAAGTTTATTAAAAAGCTTTAGAGGAGAAACAAAAGAAAGTAAAGTACACTTGAAGAGAGCCAAGTGGGCAACATGAGAGATCAAGCGTGTGGTTGACTTTTGACTTAGGGTTTTATATGTTGGCACACTTCCAGCGTCTTGTGTCCCTTCTCACATGATTCTTCCCTTAGGGAAGGCTGTTGGCATGCGCAGTGGCCTGCTAGCGCTTGGGAGGTGAGCATGCGCGGTGTGTTTACTGGAGTTAATATGCATGCTTACTAGAGGCATTCTTCCCTTAGCAGTTGATTGCCCCTAGAACCCTAGAGGGTCATATACCAGTTAAACCCCACTATTTTGCTTCTTAATGCACATGCTTGAACCCACTTGCCCAGCCCTTGAAATCTTATTGAGAAGCTACTGATCACCAGTTCCAGGTTTTTTCTTTATAGTGCAAGGCTGCCTTTGCCTGGCACTGGCTGCAACCAATTACTATTTTAGAGAGACAGTTAACAACCACCTGACCATCACCTAATGATCACCTGACATTCCTGATGGTAGGTGGGGAGCCCTCTCCTGCTCTGCTCATGCCTGACTAGCTACCTATGTAACATGACCACACTCTTTAGGAATGTACAATAGTTATAATATGAAATTGTCAGGGCCATCTGTAAGGTAGTTAGAAACCATGAGGGTACACATCTCTCTTCTGGAAAGAGTAAGGAAGCTTCAGAGAAAAATTCTTAGAATCTTTTCCACTGCACATTTTGACAGGGCCCCAAAGCATCCCAAACTTGTAGGCACTTTAGGATCAGAACTTTTACCCTAGCATATGACTGATTTGTTTTACAATGTGTCCTGGAAGTAAAATAGTATAGTCTGGGTTCTTTCCCTGCAGTAACTGGACCAGGTAGACAAAACCTCTTTGGTACTCAGAACCATTATAGCTTATGAAGACTTCTTCAGGAATATTAGAATTGCTAATTCGGGTTCTCTTGTCTCTTACAGTAAGTAGAATGACCCCAGTGAATCCAAGTGGCCAAATATTTTAGGCTTGTCTGATTCTACTGCTTCCATGCAAATCTTGTGTGGAAGTGGGGAAAAAGGCAAATCCAGGGTCACACAGATTATTAGAAAAGAGGTTAGAATAAAATGTGGTCACAAAAATCCTCATTGGATTCTTGCAGTAGATCACATGATTTGTTTTTCTGTGTGCTTATATGAAAAATGTGCACTTATTGACAAAAATATATGAGTAAATATGTTCAATAAATCAATCGCAGTTATGTTTTAGATAGATGATTGGAGAAACTGTCATGGACCTAAGAATCACAGTTTTTCTCTTTACTGTCAACAAGTTAAGATGAATCATTTTACTCTGAAGAATAAGGATATGGTTATTTCTCATCATCGTTCAAGCTTGAGTGAACGATGCTTTAGAAAATAAAAGTGGGTTGGCTATGACTTCTGTGCTTGTTCATTACACCTATGCCTAGAGTCCCTAAAGATTCTTTAGTTGCTTTTGACACTTGGAAGTTGTATCTACAGCCATATTTCCATAGTTAATTCAGTGGTAGCTGATTTGAGAACTACTTCTTGATGTACTAGCACAGTGTAGAGATTTTTCTACTTTGAAATGGCTAAGAGCAAAATTATAGGCTGGAAATATGGAAAATATTGTATGATGCAGAGGACCTTAAAATACTTTCTAGCTTTAAGGTCTAAGATTCTGTAGAGTGCTTAGAATTAATTCTTGATTGTACCCTCCCTACCTCCAGCCCAATTCTCTTTTTGGAAGGATTTTCAAAGAATCAGAGCTGACTGTTTCAGTGTCTGTCACCATTTTATCTGCATTTTCACAAGCATTTTAGCGATCATGTGAGTCATTTCTTTCTCACCTCCCACAAATAGCGTGGGTTAAATGGAGCTGTGGGAATTTTTTTTTAAAAAGTAATAATTCTGACTTCACAATCTTTTAAAAAGACATTGCTTGCATTAAACACACACACACACACACACACACACACACACACACTCAGCAAACAACCTACCAATACCGCTGCTTTTGAATGTTCTGTAAGGTCGAATGCCAATGATTTGTGTTTTGTTGTGTTATGGTTGCCCAGCCTCCTTGATCTATTGTAGGCAGGGTTAAATTACAGAGTGAATTGGGGGACTGACCTCATTACATCATCTGTGCTGAATCACTGTCCTACAACTGTCGTCCTGAAGGCTCAGGCCAGACGTGGTAGTGCTGTCTCCCATTGATGTTACATTAATGTGATCAAGAAGATACTTTCTTCTCTTGCTTCTACCCCCACCCCCACCCCTCAGGTCTCTCATTCGCTAAACAATCAAATGCTTTCAAAATCCCGCAAAACAGCTTTCATTTTAAGGTTCTGATCAAAGGACTTGCAGTGCAACATTCCCAGTATTTCCACTGCCCTCTAGTGGCTGTTTTCAATTACATTTTGTTTTACAAATAGAATTTTATCTTTTTGTTTCTTTACCGTGTTGGGTCTCAAATAAAAACCTCTGTATCGCAAGTCATCTTTTAAGAACGTGATGCTATTGTGTTTGAAAAGAACAAGAGAAGAATGAGGAATTTTAATCTCGATTTGGCCTCATCTTTGCTGCTGTCTGAAAACTCCAAACCTCTGAAGTGTTAAGTAAATTAACCCACATCTTCATAGCCCCCATTGGTGAATGCAATAGTTTAAGAATACTCGGTCTTTGAAGACCAAACTGCTTTTGTCTGCAACACTGTATTTAAGGGAAAACTAATTCTGGAATCCTGTCCAACCTCATAGTATTCTGAATGATTTCTACTTCCACTCTAATTATCAGCCAGAAGTATTATTTGTAATCATCAGTTTTCAATGATTTAAATAGGTGGTTGTTTGGCCAACTGTTTTTATTCAAAATGCCACAAAAGCTAAAATTCTATGCTGAATTTTATCCAGATGCTGTCTTCTTTTAGGACATGCCAGCTGAGACAGAGCAGTTGTTCGTTTTTTTAAAATACCATGTCAGAAGCACATTTTTACTTCATGAATTCAACTGCAATCTAAAACGAAGACTACAGATTTATGTCTCAGTTCAGTTCAGTTGCTTGCCAAAACCAGAGGGAGGACATTTTTTTAAGAATTAATTTGGTGGCCGGGCGCAGTAGCTCACACCTGTAATCCCAGTGCTTTGGGAAGCCAAGGCAGGAAAATCGCTTGAGCCCAGGAGTTCCAGACTAGCCTGAGAAACCTAGTAAGACACTCATCTCAAAAAAAAAAAAAAAGTCAGACGTGGTAGTGCCTGTGCCTGTAGTCCCAGCTACTCGGGAGGCTGAGATGGGTGGATCATTTGAGCCCAGGAGTTCACGGTTACAGTGAGCTGTGATGGTGCCACTGCACTCCAGCCTGGGCAACAGAGAGAGACCCTGTCTCAAGAAAAGAAAGGAAAAATAATTAATTCAGCATGCTAAATCACCAAACACAACCACACCCAAGCTGTGTTATTCCTCAGAGACTATGGAGATGAGCTTTTCATTGTCTTTTTGAATTCTAGCAAGAACAGTTTTGGTGGTTCCTTTTTTTTTTAACCAATGAAAATAAAGCCCACTGTAAATAAATGTTTTCATGTGAGTATCACTACTTAATACTTCTGTAAGGATCCTAATTGCCTTTTGTATAAGTTTTCTTTAATACTTTTCTATACAAAGTGGATCAACCTCTTAATGTGAAAAAGAGCTGAATCAGACAAAATCCAGATTTCTTAACAAATTTCTATTGTCTCAAACTTTTTTTAGTTCAATAATGTTTTCCTTCTGGACCAGTGAAGGAAATCCCTCTGAAAAGTTCCAGAGCTGTAAACTTGCAAAATTGAAAAGTTTGGTTAAAGGTTCTTCTGTGAAATTTGCTAGAGTTTGCAAGGCCCTGATTTTTTCATTGAACAATTTCAGGGAAGGTTTGTGTCCCTGTTTGTCTGGGTCTTTGTTCAAAAAGTGGTTAATTGCTATTAGCAAATGCAAATAAAAGACAGTTGCCTCAGTGCAGCTTGATTGCCAGTTCCCAGTAGGTTCCCTCCCCTGTTTCTAATTGTGGCTTTTCCAAGTTTTCATCTATCTCTGCAAGTCCTCCCCCTCCCCTGCTCCTGACTCCCTACATTCGCTGTCAGCAGATGCCCTTGTCTCTTACCTCATGGAGGAAGCAGGATCTATTTACAATAACTCCTTCAAGTTCCTTCTATTCGGTAAGCATACTTACCTTTGCAATCTTGCCCTTAACCTCCTTTCTCAGGAGTGGGTGGGGTAGGGCAAAAAGACTCCTCTTTTATTTTTTTCTCTTATTTTCTGAGACCAGTCTCTCCACCTCGCTCCCCTTTCCTCAGAGCCCTTGCTGCATCCTTGTCTCTTCTCTCTCATGTATCTTTCACTTCCCATTGGTCACTAGCTTAATTCCCTCGACATATAAACATGACTCAGTCTCTCCCAGGGTATTGATTTAAGTTCTGAGAGTCCAAATAACAGCCCCCAGTTCCCTCCAGAATACAGAGGCCACAAGTGGCCCCTTGAACAGAAGCTGTGATGATTTTGGTCATGTGGTCCTGCTACCCTGGCCTCATTGGATTGGATTATGGATAAGGGTGGCAGCCGAAGCAGCTCAGATATGAGAGCCAAAACTACATTAATGCCTGAGTTCTGTTTGGGTTCCTGTTTGCAAGCAATAGAAAATAATTCTGGTGAATTTAACCTCAACAGGGGATTCCCTGGAAGGATATCTCTGTCTCACATATCTACAGGAGCTTGGAGGACCTTGCTTAGAAAAGAGACAGAAACCGAAGTGCTCTGGGGTTGTGCATGGGAGCACAGCAGAAGTTACATTTGAGGAGCAGCAGGCTCAGCTTGATGCCTCTGCTGCTGCTTCTTCAATGGGGTGGCCCAGAGCTGTCTCTACACTTGTCTGATAGGAAGAGGCCAAGTGAGATGTGTGTTCCATAGCTGGGCTGGGCAGGAAGAGAGATCGTTGGCTCATTGGCTACTGTGTGGAATGTGGATTCCATTTCTACATCTACGTAGTTGGAGATTCCTCCAAAAGGAAGTTGGAATGTCAACAGGAGTTGGGTGCTAGACAGCCCAAACCAATGAATGGTGGCTACAGATGGTTACTCTAACACAGCGAGGTGCTCTGTTGGAGGGCATGAATGTGAGACACAGAGAGAGAGGAGTAGAAAGCAGGAGGAACAGAGACGCAATAGCGGAGAGAAGCAAAGATGAGATAGATTAAAAGAGCAGCTGGGAGATAGGGAAGTCATGTCATGAAAATGGTAGAGTCATGTGAGTAGAAAGGACAGATGGATATCCACTCTGAGGAATAGTGAGACAGTGGGTGACCATAGGTGCTGGGTTGCTTGTGACACTGAAGTTGGCACAATTTTGGAGGAGAATGTAGTATTACCTAGTTCACAGGCTCTTGAGTCAGAGAATCATGGGTGTCCCTGTGATTCAAATCCCAGCTTCATCACTCACCAGTCCTGTGACTTTAGTTCTTAACCACTACATGCTCCAGTTTCTTCATCAGTGAAAACTGTAATTACAACATATGGTTGGTGTAAGAATTAAAGGAAAATGCATGTAAGTGCTGAACATAATTCCTGACATATTAGATGTTAGCTGTTATTATTGCAGTTATTAATTTATGTCTCTCAATGTTTTGCAAATCATATTCTAGTCCTTTATCTTCATTAAATATTTCAATTTGTCTTTTATTTTTAAATTACATTAATTTTTTAACTTTCATTTTAGGTTCAGGGTTATGTGTGCATATTTGTTCTATAGGCAAATTGCATGTCACGGGGGCTTGGTGTACAGATTATTTCCTCATCCAGGTAATAAGCATAGTGCCTGATAGGTGATTTTCTTATCCTTACCCTTCTACTACTTTCCACCCTCAAGTAGGCCCCAGTGTCTACAGTTCTTTTTTTTTGTGCCCATGTGTGTTGAATGTTTAGCTCCCACTTACAAGTAAGAACATGCGGTATTTGGTTTTCTGTTCTTCTGTTAGTTTTCTTTTTTTTCTTTTCTTTTTCTTTTTTTTTTTTTTTTTTTGAGATGGAGCCTTGCTCTGCTGCCCAGGCTGGAGTGCAGTGGTGTGATCTTGGCTCACTGCAAACTCTGCCTCCTGGGTTCACGCCATTCTCCTGCCTCAGCCTCCCGAGTAGCTGGGACTACAGGCGCCGGCCACCACGCCTGGCTAATTTTTTTTATTTTTTTTTAGTAGAGATGGGGTTTCACCATGTTGGCTAGGATGGTCTTGATCTCCTGACTGCATGATCCACCAATCTCGGCCTCCCGAAGTGCTGGTATTACAGGCATGAGCCACGGATAATGGCCTCTAGCTCCATCCATGTTGCTGCAAATGACATGGTTTCATTCTTTTTTATGGTTGTGTAGTATTCCATGGTGTATATGTACCATATTTTCCTTATTCTATTGTTGGTGGGCATTTAGGTTGATTCCATGTGTTTGCTATTGTGAACAGTACTGCAATGAACACCTCTGCATGTGTCTTCATGGTAGAATGATTTACATTCCTTTGGGTATATACCCAGTAATTGGATTGCTGGGTCAAATGATAGGTCTGTTTCAAGTTCTTTGAGAAATCACCTAACTGCTTTCCACAATGGCTGAAATAATTTACATTTCCATCAGCAGTGTATATCTGTGCCCTTTTCTCCACAACTTCACCAGCATCTGCTATTTTTCAAATTTTTAATAATAGCCATTCTGACTGGTATGAGATGGTATCTCACTGTGGTTTTTATTTGCATTTCTCTAATGATGAATGATGTTGAGCATTTTTTCATAGGCTTGTTGGCCACATGTATGTCTTCTTTTGAAAAGTGTCTGTTCATGTCCTTTGCCCACTTTTTAATGGGGTCATTTGTTTTTTGCTTGTTAATTTGTTTAAGTTCCTTATAAATTCTGGATATGAGACCTTTGTCAGATACATAGTTTGCAAATAATTTCTCCCATTCTGTAGGTTGTCTGTTTACTCTGTTGATAGCTTCTTTTGCTCTGCCATTAGGTTCCATTTGCCAATTTTAGTTTAGTTAGGTCCTATGTGTCAATTTTTGTTTTTGTTGCAATTGCTTTTGGCATCTTTGTCATGAAATCTTTGCAGGGCCTATGTTCAGAATGGTATTTCCTAGGTTTTCTTCCAGGGTTTTTATAGTTTTAGGTTTTCCATTTAAGTTTTTAATCCATCTTGAGCTGATTTTTGTATATGGTGTAAGGAAGGGGTCCAGTTTCAATCTTCTGCATATGGCTAGCCAGTTATGCCCAAACCATTTATTGAACAGGGTGTCCTTTCCCCATTGCTTGTTTTTGTTGACTTTGTTGAAGATCAGATGGTCATAGGTATGTGGCTTTATTTCTGGGCTCTCTATTCTGTTTCATTGGTCCTTGTGTCTGCTTTTGTAACGGTACCATGCTGTTTGGTTACTGTAGCCTTGTAGCATAGTTTTAAGTCAGGTAATGGGATCCCTCCAGCTTTGTTCTTTTTATTAGGATTGCTTAGGCTATTTGGGCTCTTTTTTGATGCTATATATATTTTACAATAGTTTTTTTCCAATTCTGTGAACAATGTGATTGGTAGTTTGGTAGGAATCGCATTGAATCTGTAAATTGCTTTGAACAGTATGGCCATTTTCACAATGTTAATTCTTCCTATCCATAAGCATGGAATTTTTTTTTGTTTGTGTCATCTCTGTTTTCTTTGAGCAGTGTTTTGTAATTCTTATTGTAGAGATCTTTCACCTTCCTGATTAACTGTATTCCTAAGTATTTTATTTTAGGCTATTGTGAATGAGATTACATTCTTGATTTGGCTTTCAGCTTGGATGTTGTTTGTGTATAGAAATGCTACTGATTTTTGTACATCAATTCTGTATGCTGAAACCTTGCTGAAGATGTTCATCAGATGATCTAAGAGCTTTTGGGCAGAGACTATGGGGTTTTCTAGGTATAAAATCATATAGTCTGCAAAGAGAGAGAGTTTGACTTCCTCTCTTCCTATATGAATATCTTTTATTTCTTTCTCTTGCCTGGTTGCTTGGGTTAGGATTTCCAGTACTACCCAATTCATCTTTTAAAATCTAGCTCAGATGTTATCTCCTCTGCAAATCCATCCATGAATCTTCCCTGTATCTTAGGCAGAAGTAACAATGCAGTTCATTCTCTATTCAGGTCAACACTTATTGAGTGAATACTATATGCAAGGCATAGTATTTTCTAGATGCTGGAGATATAAAAAAAGTCACAGACATGGTTTGATTCCTCAAAAGCCTATAATCTAAAGGGAGAAACAGAGACACCATAATTTAATATCTCGCAGTAAATACCACGTATGGTGGAGCTATGCCAGAGCAGCACCTTGTTTTGTATTTTCTTCCACCTAAATCATGCCTCTACTTCAGCAACTATGTCATCATTGTTTAGTTGCTTGCACATCTACCTCTCTTAGCAGGCTATATACTTTTTGAGTTTAAGAATATGTCTTTTTCATCTTTTCATGTCCAGGACATATGAGGCACTCAATATCTGTTGAATAAAGCACGATTTCATTATATTTTCATTGAAAAACTTAATTATTAATTTTCAGAGGTGTCATCCCTAGTAGGTTACTATTATTTAAGAGAAAAAGTTTTATTTTAAAATTCTACAGGTTATTTCCTTACCCCAAATTAAGGTTTGGTCACTGCCCAATAGTGTCACTTTTAATCTGGTTCAATTTTTTTTAATTTTTAATTTTAATTTTTGTGGGTACATAGCAGTTGTATATATTTACAGGGTACATGAGGTGTTTTGATACAGGCATGCAATGTGTAATAATCACATCACGGAAAAAGGGATATCCATCTCCTCAAGCATTTATCCTTTGTGTTACAACGATCAATTATACTTTTAGTTATTTTAAAATATACAATTAAATTATTACTGACTATAGTCACCCTGTTGTGCTATCAAATACTGGGTCTTATTCCTTTTTTTTAAACTATTTTTTTATACCCATTAACCATTCCCATCCCCCCCTTCCCCACTTACCCTTCCCAGGCTTTGGTTACCATCCCTCTACTCTCTGTCTCCATAAGTTCAATTGTTTTGATTTTTAGATCCCACAAAGAAGTGAGAAGATGCGATGTTTGTCTTCCTGTGTCTGGCTTCTTTCGCTTAACGTGATGATCTCCAGTTCCATCCATGTTGTTGCAAATGACAGCATCTCATTTTTTAATAGCTGAGTAGTACTCCATTGTATATAAGTACCACATTTTCTTTATCCATTCATCTGTTGATGAACACTTAGGTTGCTTCCAAATCTTAGCTATTGTAAACATTGCTGCAACAAATATGGCAGTGCAGAGATCTCTTTGATATGCTAATTTTCTTTCTTTTGGGTGTATCCCCAGCAGTGGGATTGCTGGATCATATTGTAGTTCTAGTTTTAGGTTTTTAGAAACCTCCAAATTGTTTTCCAGAGTGGTTGTGCTAATTTAAATTCCCACCAACAGTGTATGAGGATGCTCTTTTCTCTTCATCCTCACCAGCATTTGTTATTGCCTGTCTCTTGGATAAAAGCCATTTTAACTGGGGCGAGATGGTATCTTACTGTAGTTTTGATTTGCAGCTGCTGGAGGATGGTGGCGGGATGGTGTTGGTAATTCAAGGCTGTTTATCCTTTCTCTTCAGTGCCTCTTTCAGTGATATGATATTAAAACTAGGTACTATAAGTGCTCATCTGAGGTTTGGTTCTTATGAAGGTACTTTTTTGTGTGTGTAGATGATAAGTTGGTGTCCTTCCTTGGGGAGGTGGGACAGTTGGTGAAGGCTTCTATTCTGCCATCTTGCTCTGCTCCTCCTGGTTGAGATTTTAATAAAAAGAGGGAAGAGGGTCTGGGGGATGCCAAGCCAAAGCCACTGGGTTGCTGCTATGAGGTCCCGAGGGAGTCCCACATAGTAAGATAAAGCACCAGGTTTGGGGAAGGCTGAGCCATGATGGGGGCCACTAGGGCTGGAGGAGCGAGTAGTGACAGAGATGGAGCTGGCAGATACACAATGGGTGGCAGAGTCTAAGGAGGAGCAGAGGAGGTAGGGAGGATGCTCTGAGGCATCCACCATGTATGATGGGGAAGAAAGGTTGTGTGCCTGGAGCAGAACAAAGAAGAGCTGAGGCCACATAGGCAATGGCAGTAGAGGAGATGGCTGGGGCGGGGGAGGGGGGCGTTCAATTATTGATTTATTTGAGGTGATATGAAACATTGGCATGCATAACAAATGCTCAAGGGAGGTTGAATGAACTATTTAATTGTAAAAAAGAGGGATAAATGGGAGGGTCAGAGTAGTTGTTCGTGTCTGTCAGGTAGAGAAGTGACAGTCATCCTCCCAGCTCCAAGTAAGCCAGTGTGAGTGGGGTAGAGAGGAGAAGAGGACCCCACAAGTAAGGTCCAATCCAGATTGTGATGTCCTTCTGTTACCTGAGTATTATCTTATACAATTCTGTACCAAAAATGCGTGTGGCTTGCACAGTATGATCATTCACTCATAACGTTAACATGTAATTTTCTCTGCTTTTGACCTGTTGGGTGAGTTTTGTCAACATTAATTTCATTGGTCTCTGTGTCTTCTTTTATGGTTTATGACTATGGTTTGTGTTGATTGATGGCCAAACATTGTTTGAAAAATATAATAAAGCATTATGGAAATGCTGAGTAACTAGATTATTTTTGCTTATATGACTCAGAATTGGCAACTTTACAATTTATGTTTTATCTCCTGTGGCTGATTACCTTGATTGATCAAGACAAATGGAAATGGAGCCCACTTTAGGTGGGGGTGGAGCATGCAGCCAGTGGACATTGGCAAAGTAGAGATGATAACCTTTCAGAGCTGGAAAGGATGTTGTCCAACTTCTTCATTTTGCAATGTAGGAACTGAACTTGGAGATGTCAAGTGACTGGCCAAGATCATACTGTGGGAGGAGAACTAGGAGGCCATTTTTCGTTTTTTTCCATTGAGGATAGAATCTTTAATATTTGTTAGTGACAGTCAGAAAAAAACACTATTTTCAGTCACTGATTAAGTGTAAAGTAAATTTAAAAATATTTAAATGAGGTTTCATTTACCTGTGTTTCATGTATAATCTCCATTCTCATAGATTTAGAGGTCTATTTTGAGAATCAGTGGAGAATTTGAAGAATATGGGGAAATGATCAGATTTATACTTTAGGAAGTTAATCATCTAGTGGATGTATTCTTCATTATTGTGAATGAGTAATGAGAAAATTATATATACTTTAAAATATTTCTTACTGCATTACTGTTAACGCAGAGCTAGTCTTAGTGGCATGATTTTTTTATGTGTACAAGAAACATATTACTCTTGTTACTATTTTATTATTTCCAGATACTGCCATTTGTTTTTCCTTGGGTTGACTTAGTTCATATAGTTGAAACTTTTTATTGAGTTGTTTATAATAGTGATGTACAGTTGGGGTTATTCACACTTGGTGGTCTTTTAGAGCCCAGTGTGATGCAGAATAAAGACATCTGTCATTTTGTAGTTGTCTCAGTTCTTTTAGGTTGCTATACAAACTGCGTTAGACTGGGTGGCTCATAAACAACAGAAATGTATTTCTCACAGTTCTGGAGGCTGGGAAGTCCAAGGTCAAGGCACTGGCAGATTTAGTGTCTAGTGAGAGTCTGCTTCCTAGTTCGTAGATGGCTATCTTCGTGCTGTATTCACATGGTGAAAAGGGTAAGGGGTCTCTCTGGGTCCCATTAATAAGGGCACTGTTAAAATAAATTAAAATGGAAAGCCAGGCCTGCAGAATCCCTGAGCAGACAAAGCCAGTTAGCCTTCGTAACTGACTTAACCTGGCTTGATTTGCAAATATAAGCAAAAGTTAACTTGAGCTATTTCTTATAAATGCCTATATTAAAGAGAAATGAAACTTAAGGCTAACCAATCAGAAGCTGCCAACTAAATTATAGTTATATAGCTGTATAACTAGGGACTTTCCAACAAAATAGACAAAATAGTAAGGCAACATATAACTATAACCAAATTGTTTTACATCTGTATTCACTCTCTAAAAGCCTGTCTTTAATGCTTCTCCAAAGGATCCCCAAAACCACTCGTGGTTTGGAGCTCCTGATTCACAAATCAGTTTGCTCAAATAAACTCTTTAAAATTTTACGGTGCCTCTGCAGAATACCTAGTGTTCAGCACTATACCTCAGTACCCTTTAATGGCACTAATATCATTTATGAAGACTATCTCTCATGACCTAATCACCCTCTAAAGGCCCCATCTCCAAATACCATCACACTGGAGATTAGGTTTCAACATATAAAGTTTGGGGACACACAAGCATCAGTCCATAACAGGAGTCATCAGTGGAGGCCCCCTAGAAATCCACTTCAGTCTTGCAGTGGAACATACCCTATATCTATATATTCTTTGATTCACTGCTATAGAATGAAGCATTGCTGTCGCTCATTAAAGTGTTTTTTTTTTTAATTTTTGTGGGTACATAGTAGGTATATATATTTATGGGGTACATGAAATATTTTGATACAGAGACATAAAATGCATAATAATCACATCAGAGTAAATGGGGTATCCATCACCTCAAGAATTTATCATTTCTTTGTGTTATAAGCAATCCATTATACTTTGTTATTTTTAAATGTACAATAAATTATTGTTGACTGTAATCAACAATACCCCACAGAACCCCACAGAATGGGGTTCTTGTAAAGTATTGCCAAGAGATTAATGGATAGTTTGCAAATATTTTCTCCCATTCTGTGGGTTGTCTCTTCACTTTGTTGATTGTTTTCTTTGCAGTGCAGAGGTTTTTAAACTTGATGTGATTTCATTTGTCCATTTTTGCTTTGGTTGCTTGTGCTTGTGGGATATTACTCAAGAAATCTTTGCCCAGACCAATGTCCTGGAGAGTTTCTCAATAGTTTTCTTTTAGTAGTTTCATAGTTTGAAGTCTTAGATTTAAGTCTTCAATCCGTTTTGATTTTATTTTTGTATATGGCGAGACATATGGATCTAGTTTCATTCTTCTGCATATGGATATCCAGTTTTCCAAGTACGAGTTATTGAAGAGACTGTCCTTTCTCCAATGTATACATTCTTGGCACCTCTGTCAAAAACTAGTCCACTGTAGATGTATGGATTTATTTCTGGATTCTCTATTCTGTTTCATTAGTCTATGTGTCTGTTTTTATGCCAGTATCATGATGTATTGGTTACTATAGCTCTGTAGTATAATTTGTGAAGTCAGGTAATGTGATTCCTTTCATTTTGCTCTTTTTGCTCAGGATAGCTTTGGTTATTCTGGGTCTTTTGTGGTTCTATATAAATGGTTAGGATTATTTTTTTCTGTTTCTGTGAAGAATGTCATCGATATTCTGATGGAGATGACATTCAATCTGTAGATTGCTTTGGGTGGTATAAACATTTTAACAATATTAATTCTTCCAATCCATGAATATGGAATAGCTTTCCATTTTTCTGTATCCTCTTCAGTTTTTTGCATCAATGTTTGCTGTCTTTCTTTTTATTTTATAATCTGGGATGTTAGTTCATTTATTAAGTGCACGTGTGTGTATCTGTGTGTGTACTGTTCTGCGGAAATACAAACTAGTATAAAACATACAAACTAGTATAAAACATGATCCCCTAGTTAGGGAGAATAGGCATAAATATATGAAAAGTTGAATATTTTCCAAGATGAGACCTCAGAAAATATTATATATCTCAATTATCTTTTCAAGTAATAGCTTTCACTTTTTGAATTATCTTGTCCACATAACTTACTTTTTAATTTCTGCAAGAGAGGGTTCATATCCTTTTTACTTATGAGAAAAAACAAAGCTCAGAGAGAACTTGCCCAATGTCAAATAGAAAGTGAAGAAAGTGCACAAATTGAAACTGGGGCTGTCTATATTCACAGACCTTATCATTTCTCATAAAGCCAGTATGATGGAGATTTACCAATTTCTTTTTTGCCATCCAGGTATCAGAACCCACTCTATGTGTTTGGGAAATGCTCTCCCTCTGATGCCATCCAGCTACTCACCTCTCCAGGGTTCTTGCTGTTAAGGCATGGGGCTGGGTTCTGCCAATCAGGTCCATCTTTTCTCGAGACTATGAGAAACTGGGACACAAGGAAGCACACACCACCCAGAATATATTTGGACAACATTTGGGGGTGGAGGCGGCAACCATATTTGGTTCCCAAAGGCAGCAGTGGCAGCAGAGTTCCTGCAGCAGCACCCAGGGTCTGGTCACTGGCTGCTGGAAGGTACTGTGCTGTCTGGGTCCAGCAGGAGCTCCAATGTCTTTACCTGATAACTCTTGTGGTTTGACTGTAGGAATTGTTTCCAGCTGTAAAATTCATAAGTTTGCTTCTCCAGCCCTCCCAGAGAATATATGGGCTATCCAGCATCTTTTAAATAGTTTCTGTTTCTGCTTTAATTAACCAGGGTCAGTTTCTGTTATTTGCATCTAAAAGCCCTAACTGTGACTGAAGATTGTGCCAGAAGTTATAGGCAATAGATATCCAGGAAAACAGGATGGAAACCGTACTTTATTCTCTGTCTTGGTAGGGTTTAAGGGGAATTGGAAATCAGGTTGATATTAAGAAACTGAACCTGAGCATCCATCAAAATTTGTGAAGAAAAAACAAAACAAAACAGTTAATCAAATGATCACTTGTGTCCACTCGGGTGATAGCCCCCTTGAATGCTAGGTTTGGGAGGAAAAATGTGTGCTGCAAGAGAGTGATTGAAGGGTGTGGAGGAATTCAAGGATTGTAGAGTTAAGCAATGGACACTTTAATGGCAGAAAATGACAAACTGAAAGTCTTCAACTCTCAGCTCAAGCCACCCACTGAAAACTAGTCACTTTCTAAGATAGTGCTGAATTGGAACCCACACTCAAAGATTTATCCTCCAAGTTGCTTCTTTGCATCAATGTATAACCTTTCCTAGCCTCTTGGGTCAAAGTTGGGGTTCTGACATAGGATATTAAGTAGGTGCCAACACAGGGTGGAGACATGTGAGAAAAGTTGGGTTGCTCAGTGTGTAAATCTTCCTATGCCAGTGCACTGCCCTTCCCTGCAACCAAGGTAGGCATGTCCCAGAGCCTATTTTAAAATCAGACTCCCCAAATTTACAAAATTTTGTTGTTATATTTGCAAAAATCTGGCTGATGCAGGTGGCAATAAATCCTGAGGATGTTGACTAAAGTGGGAGGACTGTGATTGAGATCAAGTACGATGTGTCACTATACGTACCTGCACCTCACCTATATACAGTCTAGGTGCAGGTACCTAGATTGTAACTAGGTTGAATACAATATTCAACTGGGGTTGATTGTAGTTACTTATTGTAGTCGACTGATGAAACCTGGACTCAGTGGTGGCCTAGATATTTGTGTTATACCATAAAGGAAGAAATGAAACAGATGTAGGAAAGTGGGAGGGAATTTTTTTGTGTGCCATCAATTTCTTAATTCTTAACTCTGGCTCCAAGGCCTTGTTGATGCATGCATTGAGAAATTCATTGGTGAAGAGAATCCCAGCATTAAAAAAATCCCTATAGAGGATGTTCTTTGTGGATCTAGAATGCAGTGTGAGGAGACACAGCTGAAATGGATTCTCTGATTTTACTGGGATACTAGGATCCCAGAGTGGCAGAAGACCCATAGCAGCACTTAAACATTGGACGCAAATGGGTCTTGGGCAGATGTGGGGAAGGTGGAGGGGGTCAGTATGTCATCAAAATGGTCTAACCCTAGAAATCGTTGACATTTGCTAATCAGTCATAGGTGTCCTAGAAATAAATCATATGTACAACCCAGCAAGAGAATATTTGATTTCTAAAATAATACTAACACCAACCAAAACTCAAAGACTAGGTATGGCCATCAGGGACCTAAATTCAAACCACATAAGAAAGTGTTGGCCTTTTACCAATTTCCAAACTTAAATTTTCAGATACTAAAAGGAAGGCTAGGTACTCTTGAAAAAGAACTCTGTGTTCATATCACATAAGCATATTTCTTCCAGCCTTCTGCAAAGGGACCTTCAGCTATCGGGATGACTGTGCATTGGGAAAGAGAAATGTCTAGACCTTTCAGGGTAATACAACAGTTGCTCAGAGTTAAACTAGAATTAAGCTAGTTCCTGGGAGTACCATTCATTCATCTATTCATTCATTTGAACAATTTTTATTGATTGCCTACTACATGTCAGACACTGAGGACTGGTAATATTTTAGTGAACCAACCAACCAAAATTTTCTGCCTTAGTGGAGTGAAAATTTTAGAGGAAGAAAAATTAACACGTGAAGTATATGGTGTGTCAGGGAGTGATTTAATGTCCTGGCAAAAATAAATTAGGGGTGGGGTGAGGAGTGAGGAATTCTTCATTTTTCATGGAGCCAATTGGGATTAGAATAGAGGGAAATAGGGCTGAGATTCTTGTGGTGACCAGTGTAAACATAGATTGAATAAATAATGTAGTAATACACAACACCAAATACATAAAGTAGTAAATGGAAAACAATTTTACTTGGCCGAAGGAACCAAAAATTTACCAGTAGGGACTAAAAAGATGCAAGGGTTGGCCGGGCGTGGTGGCTCACACCTGTAATCCCAGCAGTTTGGGAGGCGGAGGCTGGCGGATCACGAGGTCAGGAGATCGAGACCATCCTGGCTAACACGGTGAAACCCTGTATCTACTAAAAATACAAAAAATTAGCCAGGCGTGGTGGCGGGTGCCTGTAGTCCCAGCTACTCAGGAGGTTAGGCAGGAGAATGGCGTGAACACGGGAGGCGGAGCTTGCAGTGAGCTGAGATCGCACCACTGCACTCCTGTCTGAGCGACAGAGCGAGACTCCGTCTCAAGAAACAAAAAAACAAAAAGAAAAACAAAAGATGCAAGGGTCTCCATTTAACTTGCCCATATGACAGATGCAGGAGGCAGACACGTGTCAGAGAAAGAAGTATTTGTACTTATATAGAAGCTTAAATCCTAATACAGGATTTAAACTAAGCATGCATTGTAGAGAAACTAGCTCATCATGGATGATCGGTAAATACTGCATTATATCCTTGAGTCTTCATCCCCACTGACAACCGTCAACCTTTGCACTGCTGATCTTGATATTAATTTTAAAGCACTTAGCTGCTCAGCAGGTCTCCATGGAGTGGTGCTAGAGAGTCAAGTACTATTCAGTGTCTAAATATTATCAGCTGTGAGCTTGATTGATGGTTATATTGTTTGTTTCATGAATGGCTTCCCTTTCTGCTTAGTTTTATCATCATGAATCATTGGGTAGCCTGCTGGGTGTTGGAATCTAAACCAAAATTAAAATCTGTTTATTCAGGATGGTTTCAGTGAATTATAGTACAGCAAGAGAAGATTGGTGCAAAGGCTTATCTTTCAGTACATTTGTTTCAGAAACCACTAGTTCAATTATACGGAGTGTGTTCACTTTTGGCCTTGAGCTGGGTATCTTTGGATTTGATCCAGAGCATTAAAGTACAAAGAGAAAATTTCCTCCTATTTAATGCAGTTCTTTGTTAATAACATTAAGAAAAATGATGTCAGTTCTCTTTTCTGGAATATATAGCCTGAATTATCCACATTAATTCTCTTTTATTTTTGTTGTAAAAACTTTTTTCCTCTATTATAAAATAAACATATTTATTATAGATAATCTAGAAAATTCAGAAAAGTGAAAAGTAAATGTGTTAGTTTTCTATTGATGCATGACCAATTACCACATACTTAGTAGCTTAAAACAATATACATTTATTATCTCACAGCTTCTGTGGGTCAGGAATCTTGTCATGGCTTAGTTGGGTCCCCCGCTCAGAGTTTCACAAGGCCGTCCTCAAGGTGTTGGCCAGGGCTATGGTCTCATCGGAGGCTTGGGGTCCCATTCCAAGCTAAGGTTCTGGTGACAGAATTCATTTTCTGCAGCTGTAGAACTCATGGTGGCTTGTTTCTGCAAGGTCACAGAAGTCTCTCCTTTCAGGGAAGGTCCAGGCCCCTGTCAAAGGACACACATGTGTAGGTCAGACCCACTCTGGGTAATCTTATTAACTCAAAGTCAATTGTAGGGACTTTGATTACCTCTGTGAAATCCCTTCACTTTTGCCATGTAACAAAACATTATCACAGGAACGATATTCTCTCATATTCACAGGACCAGCTGACACTCGGGGAAGAGGGAATGATATATAGTTGTGGGTCCTTAGAATTCTGTCAATCACAGGAAAGATACTCAAGTGAGGTATAATAACAACAACCTCAAAATTTTAAGGTTTTTTTTCCTATATTTTCTTCTACACAGAGTGTTCTTAACGTAGTTGGTATTACATTACATAGTTGCATGACATTTGTTCTTTTATTTTTATTATGGAAAATTTCAAGTGTACACAAAAGTAGACAGAAGACTGGAGTAAACTCCTCTAAATCTACCACCTAGCTTCAAAAATAATAAGCATTCTGTTCTTGGCACAAGGGTGATGATTTTTAAAAGCATGTCAGAAAATATCACTCCCCTGTTCAAACCTGACAGTAATTTTCATTGTCTTTTGGAATAAAAGCAGGAAAACAGTGCTTTACTTAATTAGTCCCCATTGTTGAAATAATAATGTTATAGTACATATTTTTGCTCACAAACCTTATCCATCTGAAGTATTATTTTCATAGGCTAAAATTCCAGAAATGGGATGATTAGGCCACAAATATAAACATTTAAAATGTTTTTGATGCATATATCAACTGGGGTTCAGTCAGAGAACAAAGCCATGGAGAATAATAGAAAAATATTTATTATAAGGTATTAAAAGCCTTATAGAATCCTGGGAGAAAGTCTAGATTGAACTTCCAGGAATAATTCTCTATACTTTCCTCTGAATTGGGCCAGCAAGAGTACTGATGCCTCTTTTATGAATGGTCAGGAAGCCACCTGCTGAATTGAAGAGTGACCACCAACACTGCAGGATCCTGAACCACACCATGCTGTCTGAAACTCATGCCAGCAAATGGATGCCTCAGATTTGACCTGTGTAAAGACAGTGAAGGGACACTGTAGTTCTCTTAACTCTGTCATCATAAACCCAAATGCCTCTACATCTGTGCATGCCAAAATAAGTGCCAAGCAGCCAAAAAGCCTCTGTTTCATGTCTCCTTCTCAAATCTCTCCAAGAGGCATTGACTTGTACCAACTCAAACCATGTCAGAATTGCAGCGACGAGGGAGTCTGGAAAATGGAGTTTCAGCTTTCCGGCTTTTGCAGTTTAGCAAGTTAGGAAGATATTTTAGTCTAATTATTTTAGAATAAGAGAAATGGCTGTTGAGTAACAATCCAACACACCCATGGCAATACCCTCTAAAGTATGTCAATTGCTTCTAAAGATGTTATGACAGGTTGTGGTCCCATCAGGAAGGGATCTGATATTGGAATGTACCCATTTCACAAGACTACAACCTATAGTTGGATTTAGTTCCTTAAAAACCTTTGCAGGAGATACATTTTTGATAGATCATCATAGGACCATGTTGCTTTTGACATTGATTATCCATGAGGTTGACCACTTTCCCAAATGTTTGACAAGTGATGTTTAATTTTTTAAAGTAACTAGCCATCTCTTTCCCATGAATATATTAGGTCCTTAGTTTTTTTCCTAGTGAATTTACACATGTATATATTTTTTATTGTGATAAAATATAAACCATAAAATTTGCCATTTTAAACATTTTCAAGTGTACAGTTCTGGGCATTAAGTATCTTCACATTGTTGTGCAGCTCTATCTGTATCTGTTTTAAAATAATTAACTCTTTTTTGAATGTGCTGCAAATGTTTTTTCAAGTTTCTCATTTAATTGTTTGACATAGTGTTCAAAAGATTTCATATCAGGTTTTCCAATACTTCAGATTTCTTCCCTTTTCAAAAAAAAACCCTTGGACTTAAAATTTAAATCTTTTAACTTTGAAGATTTAAATCTATGATATGGTCAAGGTTTTGTTTGTTTATATATATTTATATTTTTCAGCAAATATGATTATCTTACATACTATAGCTTTATAATATATTGAAATATCTTATGACATTGATCTTTGTTTTTATTTTTTCTTTGGCCTGCTCATCTGTCCTGAAATAATAACAAAGCTTCCCAGAAGTATTTACTGGTTCACTTAAGCTTTGTAAAAATTGCATGTGCTAATGCTCATTTGTAAATGTGTAAATCTTTATTTATTCCTATAGTTTTTCATCCTGAATGTTTTATTTTGTGGTTGGAATAAATTAGCAGACATGAAGAGAGTATAAATCCACTGGACAAAAAAAAAGAGGCTTTTTTCTGTAGGTTTGCTATACAGGTCCTTGACACACTCAACAGGACTCTAAATTTTATTTTATGGCAATTGCTTTTAGAGTGGGTAGTTATAAATGATTACTTTTTTATTACATTACTAGTGTTTTTAGTTTGTATATTTGGTATCATAGTTTTTCAAATCCAGCACATTTGGAATTTATAGGTTAGATAGGACAGAGCTGTTATTTAGAATCTCTGTGCAAAAATAGCATTGCCGACACTTTATTTAGGGAAAACCTAATCTGCCTAAGTAACTAAAAATGTATATTGTAACATCTCTTTTGTGATCATAAAAAGCTCATGATTCAATGTGAATAGATAGTCTGGTGGGAAGGCAGACAGCAGGTTGACATGAGCAAAGAATTTCATGACTTCTTAAGACATGACACTAGACAATTGATTAAAAAACTGTGTATGGGATTTGAAATTTTATAGATATGATCTAATATTTGAATGAGGAGATAATGCTAATGTTTATTTATTCAGTCCACATGCATTTATTATTGAATGCCTAGTGTGTGTTAGCATATGTGACAGCAAGGAAGGCACACTGTGGTTAGAAGACACCAAGTAAAAAGGCATTTGACTTCAGTCTGCTTGATTATTTCATTAAAAGTTACAAAATAGGCTGGGTGCAGTGGCTCATGCCTGTAATCCCAGCACTTTGGGAGGCCAAGGCAGGTGGATCACTTGAGGTCAGGAATTTGAGACCAGCCTGGCCAACATGGTGAAGCCCCATCTCTACTAAAAATACAAAAATTAGCCAGGCCTGGTGTTGCACACCTGTAATTCCAGCTATGCGGGAGGCTGAGGCAGGAGAATCATTTGAACCTAGGAGGTGGAGGTTGCAGTGAGCCAAGATTGTGCCACTGCCCTCCAGCGTGGGTGACGTGAGCAAAGCTCCATCTTAAAAAAAAAATAGTCACAAAATGGGAATTTAGTGGTGGTTTCATAAACATAAAATGTTATATTTTGTTTTGAATACTATTACTAAAGCATCAGCCAAAAATATATCAGATTTTTAGAAGACCATAGGAATTCATCATCCTGGTCTCGGTCCTTCTCATATGGTGGTACAATACCTGCTTTTTTTTTTAAATTTTCTGCTCTCTCTTTTTATCCTGTACATTCTAGTAGCTGGTGTGTGCACTTTCTCTCTCTCTCTCTTTCTCTCTCACACACACACACACACACACACACACACACACACACACACACGCACTTTCTCATCCAATCCTCTCAATGCATTTTCCTCCTCTCTGTTGAGGCAAAAAGTATTCCTCTCACCGTGATTCAAGTTGTATATTAAGCAAACATAGTCCTATCTTCTGTTATATTCCCAGCTCATGCTTTATTTCTTCAGGAGGTTTTCATGATTTATGCTCAACAGTTTTGAGTTTATTCAGTTTCTTTAACTCCTATCTACATCATAATCTCACTGCACTCTTGAGATTATAAATATTTCTCTTGTGTCCATATTTGTCTATCTTATCTGTCCTATTGGATCATAAATCTAGAAGATATTCAATCGTTACCTCAGACAAGAAATAAACAGTGCTAGAACTTTAGTATCTTTGGGTATTATATTTATAAAATATCAAAATAAATCATATTATTTTATTTAGGAATCTGTTATCTACAAGGAACAGAGGCACTTAAGCTGTCCTATGTGAGGATGTAATCAGGGATTTCATGAGAATCTGAGAGGAGCTAAAGTGTAGCTGAGAACTGGAGGCCTCTTGGGGTATTGTGCGCTCTCTCTCTCTGTGTCACTCTCTCTGCATCTTTCTCTCTTGAAACTTTCTGTTTCTCTTTGCTTGTGCCATTTATTATCTTCTCTGTGTCTGTATACTAGGCTGTCTTTATATGAAATTAAATTTGGCAGTGAAGCCACAGGGCCTGGCTTTTGATCTTGTGCTCCCAAGCTGTGTGACCTTGGATGAGTTTCTTAATTCCTTTGTGCCTCTGTGTTCTCATCAGTAAAATGGTGGTAGGTGGGGACCTGTTAATAACAGTAATTTCTTCACAGGGTCAATAAATTAAGAATGTGAAGCACATAGTAAGTACCATATAAATGGTAGCTCTTATTACTTACATGTTTGATTTTTATTTCCTCATAACTTCAGCTTCCCTGTGGACCTGATTCTTTCTACAGAATCAGGTTCTCCTGATACTTTCTACAAAATGGTGCCGATCCTGCTGCTACTCAGTTCCACATTCTTAGGAGAGGAATTTCTTTGGCACAGTTCATCTTTTTAAGCTGGGTCACATGGGTGTTGGTTTCTGGAAGGCCAGTGGATTGGTTGCCCTTTAGGGAAGTGCCTTCCTTTGGTACAGTCCTGCTTGTCAGGGGTGGGAGGTGAAATCACCATGTGGCTGCTGTCTCTCATCAGGTGTGGTCAGGCAGTTTCCTAGTTTCCTACAGATGCAGGGATGGGCAGTTGGTGCCAAAAAAACATGTATTGGCCAAAGATGTCAGAGAATATAATGTGTTTAAGAAACATTGATTTTTTTAAAAGTGAGTTTTCATACATGGAATTGCAATTTTCATTGACTTTAAAATCTCAAAGATATAATTCATGGATCTCTTCTTACTCTGACTATCATTGTGCCATGAAATCTAGCAAAGACATGGCTCTGCAGCTTTATGGAAAGAGCACAAAGTTGCAGTTCGGTGATTTGGGTGAGTTCTAATTCCTGCTGTCACCCACTGGTTAATCCTGGTGATATATGAAAACTCACTGAGCATCACTTTCCCCATCTGCAAACAGAGAAAGAAAATCCATCTCATAGATTATAAAATATTAGTTCTTGTTATAAATACATTACTTTACAAGGAGTAGCTTCCCTGGACAGTATCTTTACTGTGTCAGCATGAGAAATCAGAAATGGAGTATGTCATGATTATAATAGATAAAAAGCCTTGTTTTTTCTTTTTTGGAGATGGGGTCTGTCTGTGTTGCCTAGAGTGATATTGAGCTCTTGGAGATTACAGGCATGTGGCACTTGGCCAGCTTAAAAAGCCTTTTTAATGTTTGTATTTGCCAGATTCAAAAGGCTTTCTCTGTATACAGAGAAAAAATAATCAATGGTAGAGTGAAAATGACAGTGAAATATAAATGGTATTAAGAACAGCAGTTCAGTACTAAGCTGGAAATAATAAAATTCCAGCAATTTCTTAAAATCAGGGACTTGGGCTTTATAAAAGGGCAAATGAAATCCATTTGAAAGTTTGAATATATTAGGCTCGGGTAGGGCAGAACTTATTCTTAATAATCTCAATTTTTAAGGTCAGCTTGTACTACTTGGTTGACTACCTAAAGAGTGAGATTTTTTGAGGGATATAGAACGTCCTCTTCCCCTCAAATTCCTCCATTAGCCTGCTCAGTGCTGTATTATTGATTCTCCTTGAAAAGACAAATTTTAGCTAGGCTTAGGAGTTGTGTTTCTTGGCAGATATTATCTGATAACTAACATCTGCCATTTTTATGTTGCAAATATTCCTAAGGGAATGAGATATATCTGTAGAACAGACTCACTTTGAGCCAAACTGCCTGCATTTGAACTCTAGCTCCACAATTTACTAGTTCTTTGGCTCACATTCTTATCTTTGAAGTGGGGATAATAAAGGCACCTCAAGTCATGTATTTCATAGGGTCAAAGGAGCTAATAGATAAAGACTGTGTCAGCTCCTATTATGTTAATGAGATGAGGTGAAAGATCTGGAGAATGGAATCATATCGTGTGTGTGTGTGGGGTGGGGCGGGGGCAGCCAAGGGGATATCATAAAGACATTAGAGCTAAGAACTGTTGAGTGTGCTAGAAAATAATACAAACAGGCTACCCAGAAGGGTGGTGGGTATCGATTGTTAATTTACTTTTTTCACATTTTTGCAGAGAATCATCTAACCACTGATTAAAGCATCATTACTCTGTCACTGTGGCTGCCAGAAAAAGATTAATGTAACCTTTCTCATTATACGGTCCACAAACACTTTTCTTTTTCAGCAGGAGAGTTTCCTGGCTCCCTACCTACTTATTTTTCCCCTTTAGTTCCACTCATTTATCACAACTCTTTGTACTAAGCAAGGAGTATCAAGATTGTTCAATATCTATGTTATGTCTAGATAAGACAATTTGGTGACTTTGAAAAATATCTTAAAGAAACAATGGTGAAGGTAAATATGCTTTATTTTGAGAATGTTAATGTTGCTGCTTAACTTGTGTGTTGCATTAAACAGAATGTTAAATGGCTGAAACTGATTAGCTAAAACCTGATTTTCCACAGATTCAGCCTCATTTCTATCACTTTGTACATCAACAGCCACTGTGACCACTTAGCATTAGTCAATGAAGCAACCAATATGTTATTTTTTAATTGATTATGATGTCTGTGAAGATGATGGTTCAGTGAATTACTTAGAATGGGGTTTAGTTGCAACTATCAATAAAACTCAAATGACAGCAGTTTAATCAAGAAAGAAGTTAATTTCTCTCTCCCATTAATGCCTGGATATAGGCATTCCATGCCTTTAATGGCAGGCAGTTCTGTTTCTTGATGTGCTCAAGCACTCAGGCAAGCATCCAGGCTTCTGTCTTTCTTGCCGTTTATCTATCTGTGGTCTCCATTCTTTTTTTTTTTTTTTTTTTTTTGAGACTGAGTCTCGCTCTGTCGCCAGGCTGGAGTGCAGTGCAGTGGCGGGATCTCAGCTCACTACAACCTCCAACTCCCTGGTTCAAGCGATTCTCCTGCCTCAGCCTCCCAAGTAGCTGGGCTTACAGGCATGCGCCACCATGCCCAGCTAATTTTTGTATTTTTAGTAGAGACGGGGTTTCACCATGTTGGCCAGGATGGTTTTGATCTCCTGACCTCGTGATCTGCCCGCCTCGGGCTCCCAAAGTGCTGGGATTACAGGCATGAGCCACTGCACCCGGCCTGTGGTCGCCATTCTTTAAGTCAAGCCATCATATTCTCATTCCAGACACTGGGAATAAGGAAAGGGAGACAAGGAAAGGGATGCATGCTCCCAGCATTGAAGGACACTTTTTGGTGCTTCAATCCAACACTACTCACATCGCACTGGCCAGAACTTAGTCACAGGGCAATGCCTATCGGTAAAGGAAACTGAGAACTGTACTCTCTTCATTCTGTACAGCCATGTGGCCAAAAAGGAGGCAGACCAGACATTTGGGGACAAATAGAAGCCTTTGCTAGCTTGGGACTAGGGTGACTATAAGTCAACCTGCAAGACAGATACAATGCAACATGCACTTGAATGTTCATCTAAGAATTTCACAGCCGTCTCTAATTGCTCAGTTTCTTCAAACACAGTGTTAATGATTACAAAAGGGGCTTATTTACTTCAATCAGTGAATTAGAAGTTCAAATAAAGAAGATGTAATTTTAGTGATCTGCTCGACTTCCTAAGCTTCTATTTGTTAAATTCTCATAGTGCATTCCCCAGATGCAGGCCTGACTGGAGGATTAACTCCATTCTGAGCTGGAAGACATTTAAGCAAGTAAATTTAGATCTAGTGTTTGGAGGCTCAGAATCAGGTCACTTAATGGTTTTCCATCTCAGATCCTTTACTTGATGTTAAACTTTGACCTTTTTTTAAAAAAAGCAAAAAACCATGAGCTTCACTAAATAGGTTATTCAGTACCAAAGTTCTCATCATTTCTATGGCGTACATGTGCCCTCACACTTTCTCTCAGGTCCTGTAATCATCTGTCTCTGATGCCAACCACATCCAGTTTTACATCCACCTGATTGTCCCGATACTGTCTCTGATGCTAAGACATCCATTTGCTACTCCCTGCTGAACCATTATGCTGTTCTGGGCTACTGGGCATTGCATGGAGCTTTCTGAATTGCTTGTCCCACTGGGGTTTCTTTATCTTCTGGGTTTCCACTTCTCTATTTCAGCCCATTTCAGAAAGCTTCAAATGATACAGCTATGTCTTCACAATGCCTAATGGTCCAGGAGAAAAGTAATAGGTTCTGTGATTCATTCTAAGTCCTATTTGCATGGTATAAACAACAACCAAAAGAAACTAGTCATTCTAGAGACACAGTCCAGGATGGAATAGTTGGTGGCAGGGGCACTCATCATGGCAGCTGCAGCTACAGATTAAATTTGGAGCTGATAGAAGTACAGAGAAAAGGGATTTCCTGCAGGAACACAAATGCACATGGTCAGAATTAATCATCATGTAAATTAAAGTCAGGAACACTTAGGATTATTGGTGATAAAGTCCATGATGGGTAGCATCACTTCCCACAGTAAGCCAGAAATGCCTTCTAGGCTTGGAAATATCTTGTAAAACAGACCCACAAACTTGCTTTTTGCAAACATTCAAAAGAAAATTTGAAAATTTGAATATTTGTACTCTTTTCTTTCAGAAAAGGTACTACCAGGGCACAATGGCTAAGAACTCAGGCTTTGTATTCAGGGAACACTGACTTATCAGTTAAGTTACCTTGGAAAAGCTGCTGTGTCTCCTTAAACCTCTGTTTTCTCATCTCTATTTTTTTTAAATTAATTATTGTTATTATTATTATTTTTGAGACAGTCTCACTCTGTCGCCCAGGCTGGAGTGCAGTGGCATTATCTTTGCTCACTGCAACTTCCGCTTCCCAGATTCAAGTGATTCTCCTGCCTCAGCCTCCCAAGTAGCTGGGATTATAGGCATGTGCCACCATGCCCAGCTGATTTTTATATTTTTAGTAGAAATGGGGTTTCACCATGTTGGCTAGGCTAGTCTCAAACTCCTGACCTCGTGATCCGCCTGCCTCAGCTTCCCAAAGTGCTGCGATTATAGCCATGAGCCACCGTGCCCGGCCAGCTTTCTCATCTTTAAAATGGGAAAAATAGTATTAGTCATCGCCTAGGATTATTGTGAGGAAAATAAAAAACAACTTATTTAAACAGTATACAGCTTGATACACTGTATGCCCTTAATAAATGCTGCTTAAAGAATAAGAAAAATACTAATGTAACTACAGCTGAATTGCTGTCTTTAAAAGGAGGCAGATGGGGAATCACAGGTCAAATAAAAAACATAGTGGGTTCCTTCATAGTGGAACCCAAAATGAAATGGAAAAATGATGATTCTTAACACATTCTATCATTATGTTGTAATAAATTCCATTACTGTGGTGTTTATATTCTAGTTTTGTGAATGGTGAGAATTTGAGGGAATAAGCCAGGTTAAAAAAGGGGAACCAAAAGAGAAGTATGCTGGAATATTTGCATAATTATCACTCCACGTAAATGCCAATTCTAATCTCCAAAATTTCACTTTAGGCCTGTTGTGATTAATTTGATTTCAGGGACAACTGGGTATTGCGCTACCTGCTTCAAGCTGGTAAAACCTGAAAAGCTTCAGGTCCCAAAGCTTCATCTGGCAAAGGAGAGGGATGTAGTTCTTACCTGATATTTCAAACAAGAATCAGGTAAGGCTTTGTCACAGATTGGTCTGTGGACCAGTTGATTGGCACCATCCAGGAGCCTGTAAGAAATGCAGAATCTTGTCCTTTGCCCCTGCTACCCCTGCCAATTTTAGTTGAATTAGAATCTGCTTTATGACAAGATCCTCAGAAAAGCATTGAGGTAACACATATTTGACATCATGTATTTCATTTGCATTTTAGATGTAGCTATGTCAGTGTAATGATCTCACTATCTGTTCCAACCAACTTGCTAAAGTCGCTTGTTTCCTAATTCTGTCTTTACTATTTCATTAGTTTTGGTGTTTTTTCTGAGCTTTAGTGAGAAAGTAAAACAGGCCATCACTGTTTAAGTTACTGCATCCCATATATTGCTCCTAAACTTGGCTTAAATGCTCTTGATCTAGAAGGGCAGTTAAGCCCACAAGTTTTGGGTTCAGAGAGATGGAGATCTAGTCCCATCACTGCCAGTGTGAAAATTAGAGCAAATCAATTTTCTTATCTACAAAATTAGAGTAAATTCTGTTTATATCCAAAATGGGATGTAATCATATTAAACATTTAATATGATTAAAGATCATATTAATGATCTTTCCCACTGAATTTTTCAATGTCTCCCATGTCCTCTCCCATAGGGTCAGGTATGAGGCTTTCAGTCATCGGTCCATTTTCCAGCGTACCCTGACTGGCTAGTTCAGACTAGCCCATAAGGGAGTCATCCAGAATTTATGCAATTTAAACTTTTCTGTTGATTTTATTTAGTTGTTAGGGATGATTTCTGTTTCAAAGTGAGGAAAAGTCTTCCATTTTCCATTGGTCAAACCTTCCTGACATTTATTCAACCAAAATTGAGTGCCCCCCTTGTGCTCAGCACTATCCTTGTGATAGGGAGACAGCGCGTAGTAATGCAATAAAAGCTGCTATGCTCGCTCATGGAGCTTACATTCTAGTAATACCTATATGCACTGTTAAGTGTGTTTACAATATGTTGTTACAACATCTTTTTCTCTGTTTAAGACAAATTTCTATAGGCCATGACCTGCTGTGTTTCTGTAACTATTAGTTGAGTATTTCAAATACAAAACCTGAAGATGAAAAGATAAAATGCTGCCATTATTATTGTTGCTGTTGTTATTTTAATTCTAATAACCCATAGAATTTATAAGAGCTATTAAGTTTGAAACACGTGAATAGATAAAAAGCAAGCATAATGTTACTTTTTCAGAGTCATTACTATTGCTCAGTGTTACTTTTTCAGAGTCTATTGCTATATAGAAAATTTTGAGGCACCGGCCGGGCGCAGTGGCTCACGCCTGTAATTCCAGCACTTTGGGAGGCTGAGGGGGGTGGATCACGAGGTCAAGAGATCCATCCTGGCCAGCATGGTGAAACCCCATCTCTACTAAAAAATACAAAAATTAGCTGGGTGTGGTGGTGCGCACCTGTAGTCCCAACTACTTGGGAGGCTGAGGCAGGAGAATCGCTTGAACCTGGAAGGCAGAGGTTGCAGTGAGCCGAGATTATGCCACTGTATTCCAGCCTGGTGACAGAGTGAGATTCGGTCTCAAAAAAAAAAAAAGAAAAAAAAAAAAGAAAATTTAGAGGCACCAAACACCACTGAATTTGTAAACCCCCAGATTTTGAAGACTCAGAAAGGACTAAGGACTAAGTTTATACTCATTCAGCCTTGCAAATAAATACCAAATTTACAGAGTTACTCAAAATAAATATATTTTCATTTTATAATGACAGTGCACATAAGAAAAAAATTTACCCCTTTGTTTTTCTCTCCTAACAATGTCTGGCTTTAAACAATTCTATAATGCACACATACAGGTACACATTGAATATATACATTTTGAAATCAAGTATTACTTCAACAATGCTTTGAATAAATTTATAGGAACCCAGTGGGGTTATTTTCCTTTCAGTAAGACTAATCCCTGGATTTGAAAACTGAGGCCGGGCACGGTGGCTCAAGCTTGTAATCCCAGCACTTTGGGAGGCCGAGGCGGGCGGATCACGAGGTCAAGGAGATCGAGACCACGGTGAAACCCCGTCTCTACTAAAAATACAAAAAAATTAGCCGGGCGTGGTGGCGGGCACCTGTAGTCCCAGCTACTCGGTGAGTCTGAGGCGGGAGAATGGCGTGAACCGGGGAGGCGGAGCTTGCAGTGAGCCGAGATTGCGCCACTGCACTCCAGCCTGGGTGACAGAGCAAGACTCTGTCTCAAAAAAAAAAAAAAAAAGAAAAAAGAAAATTGATTGGATTGAGGGGTATGACAAGCTCAAATTCAAACATTATCATCACCTCAATAATAAACTAACCATAAAAATATTCCATATATAAAATATGATTAAAAATAATCACTGGTATAGTAGTTAGAAAATAAGGCTTCCTTCACCTGAAATTTTGTCCATTTGAAGAGGGAAGTGGACCACAGTAGGGAGGGTTGAAGACTGGAAACTCCCCAAAGAGCTCCCTGATATTTATTATCATCAGTAACAGAAATCCCAGGACACAGCCGGGCACGGTGGCTCACGCCTGTAATCCTAGCGCTCTGGGAGGCCGAGGCAGGTGGATCACAAGGTCAGGAGATTGAGACCATCCTGGCTTAACATGGTGAAACCCGGTATCTACTAAAAATACAAAACATTAGCTGGGCTTGGTGGCGGGCGCCTGTAGTCCCAGCTACTCGGGAGGCTGAGGCAGGAGAATGGCGTGAGCTTGCAGTGAGCAGAGATGGCGCCACTGCACTCCAGCCTGGGTGACAGAGCGAGACTCCGTCTCAAAAAAAAAAGAGAAATCTCAGAACACTTTTTCTTTATGAGAAGATGGCAATGAAATGTGTGTACTAAATTATAGTGCTTCTTTTTCTTTCATTTCTGAAAGCAGTGACATTCCTATTGGTGCACTTTAAAAAGGAAGCTAAAGTCAGAAGTGGATTGCTGCCTCCTGCTCTTTTTTTTATATTTTAACTTTTAGGTTCCGGGGTACATGTGCAGGTCTGTTATATGTGTAAACTCATTACTTGAGGGTTTGGTGTACAGATTATTTTGTCACCCGGTACTAAGCATAGTACCCAACTGCTTTTTGTTTGTTTTCTGAACCTCTCCCTCTTCCCCCCGCCAACAACATTGAAAAATGTGTTCTTACATGTAATTGTGAAAGTAATTTCCTAAAAAGAATTTAATTAAGCCTTAAATAATAGGCTTCTGTCACCTGCATCCTTCTCAGACCTGACTTACTGCTTCACTTTTTTTTTTTTTTTCTGACTTAACCAAAGATAATGGACCTTCTGAGGTTCTGGCTGTAGGTTTGTTCCTGGTAAGTGGGCTTGAAGTATTGTGAAATCAAATCCAAACCGGTATTTTTTGAAACTAGGCTACCATGTGAATACCGTTTCCCACCAAAAGTAACAGAAGAATTCATTAACATGGAAAAAAAAAGTATTCTTTTAGCAGCTTAATACACGAGGCTTCATTATTTTTTTACTTTGTTTCCCTCTAGTGCCCCAAAGTGAAAAGTGCATGGGTATTTTATATGGAGATGTCCAATTCAATTAATTTATTCATTAAAAAGAAATTGATTAGATTCATTCTTATTGTCCCTTTTAGAACTTGGGTACTACTGCTCCTTTTTAGGACATAAAGTCCTGAATCCCCTGTACTTCCCTATCCCACCAATACCACTAAACGCCTCTTCTTGGTCATACTCAGACTTCAGAACCAAGCAGATGATTGTGTTTGTTTCCGTGTCTTCTGCCTAGTTCTTATTTTTTTTTTTATTTTTATTTTTGGCTTGGCGGGGGGTGGTCTTGAATTTAATAGGGCTACAAACTATAATCATAGGCAGGCATTAGGCTCAAGTTGGAACAATTTTTAACTAAAATGACTTAATATAATCACTTAATTTACTTTGTTATACAATAACCCATAGTAATTTTTAAGAAGGGGGAAATGCATAAAAAATGGACTACGTGACATCTGAAATCCAAATGGATTTCAGATGTCACGTAGTCCATTTTTGACCTGGAGACATCATCCTTTGTCACATTTACAGTTACTCGTGAGCGTTTGTCTCTCCCCTAGTTTTAAAAAAGAACAATGATCAGGGCTTGCTACCACAGCAAGAGTTACTACCAGGGAGAATTATTATCTTGCTGATCATTCTAGGTGAGACTGCGTATGCTTTGTGGTCACTGTGGGCTGGTGCTCTGGAGCAGTGATTCAGAGGCACTTAAAATTTCTTTTGGCAAAATGCTGGGTATACATAGCGAAATGATATTATTATGGCTTTTCTAGGGTTTGATGATCTCACATTTCAGGCTGGACAACTTCCCATAGTGAAAGACCTATTAATCAGAGAACGTAGGTGTGACAACCAGTAAGGGATGCTTTTGTTTTTTTCTCAAAGAAGAAGGTACTCAATGGACCATCTGGAGAACACGTGATATGCTGTGAGGTTGTCCCACCCTGATCTTTTGTGGTCTCAAATATGTGACTAGACGCCTTGTATTCCATTCTTGACTGTTCTTCATCAGATAAGAATCAGGCAACACAGTAAAACAGTGCTCTGATTTCAGGCAATAAGTTCTTTAATACCTTTTTAAAGCTCGGGGTAGAATTGTTGAGCTGCAAGTGACAGCCTGCTTATTTAGAGTTAGAATGGGAGAGATTGAGATGAAGTAAACCTGGATGGGATGCTTTCTTTGGCATGATTTTAAAGACACTTGGCAATAAGCGTCAAAGGAGGGTGTGTGTTTATCTTTCTTGGCATGGCTTTTGTTTTACTTATTCTGAGGCCCCACCTTTTCTTTCGGGTAATTTTTTTTTCCTAGTATGTCTGGCAACTGTGCTGAGGCTGCCCACAGTGCCAAATTATCTGGGTAACTTAGGGAAAAAAATTGAATATGAATTTTTGCCATCAAGTAGAAAAAGAATATCCAAATGATTGCTTTGCAGTTCAGAGTGTTGCTTGCTATGTTGAGATGATCATAGAGCAATCTGAGAACTCCAAAATTTTGGTAACTTATTTATATAGAACTCAGTGAAGTGAGCCTTTAAAACGAGATAAAATATCAATGAACATTCTGTTTTACTTAAAAAAGTTACTCCCAGTTCAATCACTATTACCACCAATTTCATTTTTCAATGGAAATCACAAGTACTGAATGCAACAGTTTAGGATTGTTAGCTCTCGTGGTTGTAGACTCAAAATTTAAGATAGAAATATATAAAAAGGGCTAATTCTTAATTCAAAAATACAGCGGTCAAGTGAGTGAGTTATTGCTTCTTGGCCTTTTGGCTAAGATCAAGTGAAGTGCACAGGTTTTAAAGGTAGACAATCTTTGAAAACATACTCTACTACTTACTAGCTGGAAGAACTCTATGAGGCTAAAGACTCCATAAAATTAAGGGTCTTTTCTTTCTTTTATACCATTCTGCCTCTAGTATCTGGCAAATTGCCTGACACATAGTAAAAGCATAACTACAGAAGGTTTTTTTCTTCCTGTGGATGAAAATTCTTTTCCAGTTAAGTGTTTTCACATAGAAAGATTGACCTTTTGCTCCTTTCTGAAGATTGGTTGGGTTCTGCCAAGAATCGTATGCTTGAGAAGATGAAACATCACTTAGAAATCTGACATCTTTGCTTCCTGTTTCCTATTATGCTGCTCATTGTTGAGAATGCCATTTAAATTGTTTCTGAACCCTCTTCCTTATAGATTGGTTACATGAGGTTAGAAATCACCTAACATTAAATGTTTTAATATTGAAATGAAGGAACTCTCAGCATTCAGAGACAAAAGAGGGAAGAGTCATTGAGGCTAAGGAAAAATAATTATATTTGCTGTTAAAACCTTCTGTTGTATAGTATCTTCTATATTCTATGACCTATAATCATCAGGGAATTTTTGTCACCACCAAAATTAACTCAGATTTTATAACCAAATTAAACTTTGAGAAGTCAGTTCTCAAAGTCTTCCATAATTGAATGATAGTTGTGTGGAATGTAAATTGTACTCATTTGGAATACCTCGAATGGCTGCCTATCAGTTCACTTAATTTCTTCAACCTTACATGAGCAATTACCATGTGACTGGCCTGAGCTAGCATCAGGGGACTAGACATGAATATAGATATTTCATATCTAAAAATTTATCCTGTAGTTTGCCATATTGACATGAAAACAAACAAAATGTGACATAATGGAAGATGTATAAAATAATAATGAATATCACAATGGGAGGTGTTCAGAGACTGATAATTTCCCACCCAGTATTAATTCTTCTTCTCTTTCTTATAATAGAAAACCGATTCTATACCAAGTGGCAAAATATCCAGCTGAAGGCCCAATTTTCTATCCTGTCTCGCAGCTACATGTGACCATGGACTAAGTTCTGGCTAATAATATGCAAATGAAAGTTTTTGGGTTGAATTTGGGGAAAAGTTCCCTTAGCTTGGGGAGAAATGACTGGGGCTTGCTAGCTGGAATGCGGACGTGATGTGGATGTGGAATGTGGATGTGCTGGCTGTAGCTCTAGCAGCCACCCTGAAGCATGATGTGATTTTGAGCATGGAAGTCATGTACAAAGGATGGCAGGGAACAAAGATAGAAGGACCCTGGACACTGATTACCGAGCAGAACTCTGCACTGACTCTCCCTCAAGTTGGGGGTAGAAGTGCATTTCTGTCTTGTTTAAATCACTGCTACTTTCACTCTGTCGCTAAAGTATAAATGCAACTTCAGATGACACGAAAGGTATATTAATAGTTTCTTTTTAGAGAAAAGTGTTGACAAAGGTATTCACAGAGGAAATAATGCCTTGGCAGATTATTTTAAAGGACAAACAGGAGGAGTTGTCCAGGTTACAGGAGAGATGAGGAATCCATGGAAGAATATTTGGTGTTACTGCATACTTCATTAGAATTATTATTTTTTTTCTTTTTTTTTCTTTTGAGACAAGGTCTCACTCTGTTGCCCTGGCTGGAGTGCAGTGGCATAATGTTGGCTTACTGCAGCCTCGATCTCCCAGGCTCAAGTGATCCTCCTACTTCAGCCTCCTGAGTAGCAGGGACCACAAGCATGCATCATAATGCCCAGCTGTTTTTAAAAAATTATTTTTTGTAGAGACAGGGTCTCACCCTGTTGCCCAGGCTGGTCTCAAACTCCTGGGCTAAAGTGATCCACCTGCCTCAGGCTCCAAAAGTGCTGGGATTACAGGCATGAGCTACTGCACCCAGCCTGATTTTTAATTTGAAGTTTTTATTTGGAAATAACTGCATGCTTAGAAATTTCGATGTTGCAAGAATGAGAATAACACTAAGAACATCTCTTATACCCTTTACTCAGGTTCCTCTATTGTCATCATTTTACGTCATTTGTTTGTAATTTGCTGTCTTGACTCTTCACAATTTACCATTATATTACCAATATAAATTGTACAAATCATGGCTTTTTACCCCAGTATCACTTTACCCTAAAATATTTTATGTGCATTTCCTAATAATAGAGATATTCTCTTTCTTTTTTGGGGACTGAGGGGGTTTATAAAAAAGTCAAGTTCTAATAAAAATACAATGAAAGTTTTTCATCCAAAGTCTTAAGGAGTACCAAAGTAGAATTGAAGGCAAAACGCCCATACTAAACACAACTAATCTTACACAGAACATGTTATTCATTCTAATAAAAACCATTCTAGCTGGGTGCGGTGGCTCACACCTGTAATCCCAGCACTTTGGGAGGCCAAGGCAGGCAGATCACTTGAGGTCAGGAGTTTGAGACCAGCCTGGCCAACATAGTGTAAGGGAAATGGCTGCGCTTTAGTCATGAGTAGGCTGAGGTGGCCTTCTGGTGCAGCATGACTCAGCGTGTTTGGAGCGCAGATGCAGGACCCCCACATGTTATGTAACCAGGCCATGTGAGGCACATTAGATGATCACCCACGTGAGCTTGTGCTTGGCTCGGAGCCACTGTTGTCTGTAAAAGGTATAATTACCCTGCTAACATCGTACATATGGCTCGCTCGTGCCCACAGAGTAGAGCCATCTTGAAATTGTTTACAATTCCTCGTGTTTTTCCAGCTACCCGCCACTCGCCCACTGACTCCCCTTGCACCTCAGAACCTGACACATGGTGAAACCCTGTTTCTACTAAAAAAATACAAAAACTTGCCGGGTGTGGTGGTGCATGCCTGTAGTCTCAGCTACCCAGGAGTCTGAGGCAGGAGAATCTGGGAGGCAGAGGTTGCAGTGAGCCGAGATCGCGCCACTGCACTCCAGCCTGGGCGACAGCGAGACTCTGTCTCAAAAAAAAGAAAAAAAAAACATACCCAGCAAAGCCAGTAACTAATACATTATCTATGTAGCTGAACTGAATATTTGCAAAGGTGGTTTTGTTACGATTGTTGTTTTAACTGCTTGATTGCTTTTTAAGAACTATTGACAGAATTGGATATTTTTAAAGATAGAAGACAAATATATTTTATTTGCCTTTCAATGACTCATCTTTAAGCTCTTTACAATACACTCCCATAGAATTGCTAAGACAGACCCTATTGGCATTACCTAGTCTCCTACGTTGTGCATCCCTGACAGCTGCTATGCAGAGATTTCCTAGATTGTGCTCAATGGCGAACCTGCTGAAACTGAGTGCAAATGCTAATATGCAATAATCACCAAAAAGGAGAACAATTCAGGATTGATATACACACCAGCTGCAATTCTGCAACCCGCTGAAAGTGAGTGTTTCCAGTGCAAACTCTTGCTGCTTTTCCTTGAGCCTCCTGGTTCTCTAGCTGTGGAGTAACAGCCGTGCTTTCAGGACTGACTTTAGGGAGACAGTCTTTTTAGCTTTCCTTGGCAATGGAAAACACTGCCCAGGGAACAAACTCGTGTGGCTCTGATAGGTGGGTCATGTTATGTTTAAGGGCTGTTATTAGTAAGAACAAATGATTCTCTGCCTTTGCATCTTCATTCAGTACAGTGATTTCCATCAGCTACATTAGATTGAGTCAATTTCCTCCCAGATCCTCAGCAAAACTCTCAAGCCAGTTCCTTATTACTTGGGGGGATGGCTTCCCTGACTGAGCGCAGCTTTAGTGCCCCTGTGTTCTGGGTCTGTGTGTGTCCTTGTTGCTTAGTGCCTAGATGTTCTGCTCTGTTAATTTCCCTTGGCTTTGAAGGGAAGAGAGAATAGCAGTCTAGAGGGAGCTGGCTTTGATGGGAAGTATGATTTTCAGGTAGATTTCACTGTCTCATGCAATCGTGTGATTTATGTCATTTCCCTAGTAACTATTTCTGGTGACAGCAGAGTCACTTCTTCATGCCAGCCATTTTATAGATTTTATGAATGCAAAGGAATATTATTTAGCTACTTATAATAACAAGCATATGGGTTATTATCAATTTTAAAAATGCTAATATGTAATAATCACCAAAAAGGAGAACAATTCAGGATTAATACACATGCCAGCTGTAATTCTGCAAAAATTTAATTTTATAATCATAAGATCAGAAGATAATTTGGTGAGAGAGTTTAGAATCTAATAATGTTCATTTGTTTCCTTTTTTTCCATAGAAGGCTCTGTTGTGTTTCAGGCTCTGCTTCATTTTCATGTAAACCTGGAAATATGGAGGAGGAGTGGCTCTTGGAAATTCTGGCTTCGAGACTCTCAGGCTTGTTTTCCAAATAAGTGTGAAAAGCAGCTGGAGATTCCTTCCTCAGGCCAGACCCATACTTTGTGGGCCACCTTGTTCAGCTTGTTTAAGTAGATCTAGAACACTGGAAATCTTTCCCTAAGCTTCTGTCTCCCTCACCTCTCACATCCAAATTCATCACCATCCACCACACCAGATCCTATGGATTTAAACTCCTTTAATATATTCCACATCATTCATCTTCATCTCCTCAAGTCATCACCCTAGTTCGTGCTAATATTATCTCTCACCTAAAATGCTGCACCACCATCCTGAATGATCGTGCTAAACTCAGGCTTACCCTCTTTTGCAATCAAGTTAATTTTTTGTGAAACTTGCTATAATGGAGGTAAAACAAACACAGTAAAATGTTCAAATTTTAGTTTTGCAGCTCAATCAAATTTTGCATGCATGCCTATCTATAATTACCGTTTAGATCACACAGAACATAGAGAAAGCCAGAAACTCCCAGTGTGGTCCATGTTGGGCTGTTGCAATTCACTGACTCCAGCCAAGGGGAAGAGGAAAGAGTCTGATAACGTAAGGCCCAGCATGGTCTCAGCCTGTGTTCTGTGGGAGGAAAGTTAATGACATGGGCACACCCAACTAACATGGCTGGGAAATGTAGTTCTAGCTGGGTAACCATGCACCCAACACATTCTAGCACCATGGAGGAAAGAGAAAATAGATTGTGATGGACAACTACCAGCCTCAGACACAATATTATTACAATATTAGTTTTTCCAATCTGTCAGACATTTTATATCTTGCTATATATTTAGCACTTCTTTACTTTCTTCCAACGAAGTTAAATAATTTTCTCCACAGAGTTCTTGCATGTTTTTTGTTAGATTTCTTTCTTGATGTTTCATAGTTTTGATGCTATTCTAAGCACTATTTTTGTTTCCTTTTCTGTTGTGACTTATATATAGAAATGCAGATTTTTGTATGTTTATTTTATGCATATATTTTTAAAACCTGACTTAACTCTCTTTTAAATTCTAAACACTTTTATGGATTTTTTTGGAGTTTTCTGTATATGCAATCATATCATCCATGAGAAATGATAATTTTGTTTCTTTCTTTTTAATTTTTTTGGGAGGTCTGACTGTACTGGCTAAAACTTCCAGTAAAATGGTGACTGGAAGAGGCAATAGTTATCATACTTGTCTTATTCCTAATCTTAAAGGGAGAGGTATGAACTTTAAATACTGTGATTGATGGAGGATTTGTAGATACTTTTCATCAGATTGAGGAATGTTCTATCCACTCATAGTTACATGATTATCTCAGTGAACTGAATGGATGCTGAAGTTTTTCCAATGCTTTTTCCACATTCACTGAGGTAATCATGTAATTTTTCCCCTCATTTAATCTGTTAATGTGGTAAACCACATTAATTGATTTTGTAATGTTAAATCAATCTTGTATTCCTAGGATAAGCCCGACTTTCCTATGAAATCCTCTAGACCTAGACTTTTCTTTGTGAAAATATTTGTAATTACTGACTTTATTTTTGTTTTTAATAATGGTAACAGAATTGTTCAGATATATGGTTTTGTTATTGTTGATCTGTTTGGGTAAGCTATATTGGTCTAGAAATTTTTCCATTTTGTTTACATTTTCAAATTTATTGGCATGAAGTTTTCATTTTATTCTTTTACAGGTTTACTCCTAAGCCTGCGGCATGAATACAAATGATGGCCCACATACCATATGTCTAAATGTTGATAAGTTATGAATCAAGTTAATGAACTATTAAATAAAATATGTCCTAGCCTTCTAACTTGACAAATATACCTCTATAACAATCTAAAAAGACAGATTCAAATTTAGAATTCTTTCACTTTTCAAACACCACTTCTTTCTAATCTCCTATGTTACTGTTTGTAATTTTCTGTTCCCTGCTGAAATGTTCTAATTTTGCTTTTATTTCTTTGAACATCCTGTGCATACTTATCTTAGGATCTGTATTGATACTTCCAATCACAGACCTGTGTGTATTTATTTTGATTAGCTGTTTGTTTCTGCTGGTTCTTGCTCCTGGTGATATGTTTCCTGTGTGCCTAGTTATTTTTTGACATTGCTGAACGTTTTAACTAAAATTTTAATTATAGGAATAATTAAGGCTAAGGTGATAGAATCTCAGAGGGATTTTTTTTGTTTGTTTCTGTTAGGCATCTGGGGTGCTTTCAATCTGGGACCATCTTTTTTATTTTTATATTTTTAGAAACAGAGTCTCGCTCTGTCACCCAGGCTGAAATGCAGTGGCGCCTTTATAGCTCATTATAGCTTCCAATTCCTGGGCTCAAGAGATCCTCCCTCTTCAGCCTTCTGAGTAGCTGGGACCATAGGTGTGTGCCACCTTGCCCAGCTTTTTTTTTTTTTCTGTAGATATGGGGTTTTATTGATGTTGCTCAGGCTGGTCTCAATCTCCTGGCCTCAGGCCACTCTCTTGCCTTGGACTTCCAAAGTATTGGGATTACGGGCATGAGCCACATGCCTGACCCAGAATTTCTTTCTTTTCTTTTCTTTCTTTTCCTTCCTTCCTTCCTTCCTTCCTTCCTTCCTTCCTTCCCTCCCTCCCTCCCTCTTTCTTTCTTTCTTTCTTTTTCTTTTTTCTTTCTTTTCTATTTTCTTTGTAAAATAATATACTTAAAATAGTATTTATGTTATTCTTTTTAATTTATAATTGTGTATTATGCTTTATAAGATCAAATCAGATTTCTGCCAAGGAAACAAGAAGGCTGGAGGAATGAAGGTCAAGCAGAACTGCTGATGCCTTTCATGAAATGGGGAAATTTCAGGAACTGCAGGAAATGGTTCACCATGATTCAGTTGTCTGTTCACCACTAAAAAGAAATAACTCACAGGAAGATGCCAGGAAGTTTCAGGAAACATCTTATATCTACCATCTGCCAAAACACATGATCTCTTTTTTTTTTTTTTTTTTTTTGAGACAGAGTCTTGCACTGTGGCCCAGGCTAGAGTACAGGGCGCAATCTCCGCTCACTGCAAGCTCTGCCTCCCGGGTTCACACCATTCTCCTGCCTCAGCCTCTGAGTAGCTGGGACTACAGGTGCCCGCCACCATGCCCGGCTAATTTTTTTGTATTTTTAATAGAGACAGGGTTTCATCGTGTTAGGAAGGATGGTCTCGATCTGCTGACCTCGTGATCCGCCCGCCTCGGACTCCCAAAGTACTGGGATTACAGGGTGAGCCACCGCACCCAGCCACAAATGATCTCTTTACTGCCAGTGTCTCAGGAATAATATTATAGTTTCTACTTCTCTCCTACCTTTCAAAAGCTTGTGTGAGTATCTCTCACAGACAGAACATAATCCAAACCTGTGCTGGCAGGCATTCTGAGAAATGTAGTTCCTAATCTTGTAGCCATTGCAGTTCAAAGATCTTGGGAAGTAGATAGCGCTGGGTTTCCCACAGATAATTGGTACAACACAAAATACACCAAAGTGCAGATATTTCATTAAAAGTAAAAATATCTATAGGTGGTACGTGCTCAAAATGTTTTTATGCTAGTGCAATCTAAACCTCCTTGTATGATACTTATCTAGTGCGTATCAGCTCCAGGGAGTCTTTCACTCTCTTATCTCCCCATTACTGTTTCTACTTCATAATCCTTCTCCCTGCCCTCTTGCTTTTTGATCACCTCCATCCTCACCAGCCAGTAGACTTTTAGGATATACCAATTTCCTTCTCCTCCATTTGTGTAGGTCTTATGCTGTGTAGCTGGTCCTCCTGAAAATCAACCTGGGAAATAGAGGTAGTAGAGGATAAAAATGAGTGGGCAATGCTCAAATGCTCTAATATGGGCTAGAGAGAGGGAAAAGTTGCAAACCACTATTCATCAATAAAATTGTCTCCAGCACATACACAGAAATGATTACAGACAGAATAGGTTTCTGTCCCTGAGTAACAATAATCTAGTCCCAAAGATCTAGATATCTTGTAAGACTTCTTTCTCCAGCATCCATCTTGTTTATCAGCTTGCCTTTCTGGCCTCCAGGAACTGGCCTATTATTTCATTTACCCCAACCCATGGATAAGTCAGAGAGCCTTCCTTGCTAAACAAACAAAATAACAACAACCAAAAAAATTATTCAATGCTCCACCCACTCAACTCTGGCATCCACGAGGGTCATGTATAGTTCACACATGATTCACGGGACCATGTCAATGGACTCCCCTTCGGAATCAAGAAAGACTCAGCCGTTCCCCCAGGGTGATAGGCAGCTCACCTCTGCACTCTTACATGATTCACTCAGGGCAATAGCACCTTCATCACTCAATGGCAGAGCCTGCCCAAAGTAAGCAGACCACACATCAAGACAGAAAGCTAGTGTCCTCAGCTTGGGTCTACTAGGATCCTGGTGATAAAAAGATAGAGGCTGGAACCAAATACCTCTTATGCCTTTGACTTTTCTATGACCAATATTGCCTGTGGAAACATGGTTAGAATGAAAAGGACCTTAGTATCTCTCTGCTCACAGTGACTTGTAGGATTGAAAAAGAACCTTATTGGAAGCTCTGTTCTGGGCTGAAGCCTATCATCCCTCCTAGCATGAAGGAGATACTTGAGTCATTCTTACTGGGTTCCTGGGCTGCACTGTGAATGCCAGCATCTGCTTCATGGGAGAGGAAGGAAGAAAAGAGAGAAGCAGAAAAGATATTTATGCAAAGTATCTTGTATTAGTTCCATACTTTACTTGGTTCAGTATTAAGTAACTTCTTTTTTAATATCTTAAAGTAGCAGAGGAAGGCTACAGGCATTTTAATGTAAATGTGGATTTCTGGGTAAACACAATTTAATAGTGGTTTCTACTTTGTGGATGATCCTATGCCCCTAACTGAGGAACTTGTTCTTCATGCTACACCTCATGGGGAGGACACAGCTGCCAAATTCCTTTGCACAATCCCTAAAGAATGTCTTTGCCTTGAGAGTGTATTTGCTCAGCCTTGTCAGGTTTGGCTATGAAGGGTGGGTCAGCCCACTGGGTGTGCTGCATACCTTCCTGGAGAGACCCAGGAAGCTGCCCAGCTACGCAAATGGCAGTCGAATCTCTAGGTGGAACATTAGAATTTGTTTACTATGGTTAGGAATTTGCCCAGAGGTATCTGAAGTGCTTTGCTGAGGCTTTCTGGATGATAATTTTTTGTTGCAGTTTTTAAATGTTTGTTTGTTTACAGAAAATGACTTCACCAACATAATTTTTAACCTTTCTTGATTTGCCTCTGTGAAATCAGTGAAATATATTGGCGCTGTTTCTAGAAATTTCTGCAGTCAACTCAAGTAGCACCTGAAAAAGTCCCACAGCCTGTTGGCCAGTACATTTGCAGGATGTACAGGTTTGTTACCTAGGTAAACATGTGCCAGGGTGGTTTACTGCACATATGTCCTGTCACCCAGGTATTAAGCCCGGCATCCACTAGCTATTCTTCCTGATCCACTCCTTCCTCCTACCCCCAATCTTCTGACAGGCACCAATGTGTGTTTTTCTCTCACATGTGTCCACATGTTCTCATTGTTCAGCTCCTGCTTACAAGTGAGAACATGCAGTATTTGGTTTTCTGTTCCTGTGTTTGCTAAGGATAATGGCCTCCAGCTCCATCCATGTCCCTGCAAAGGACATGATCTCCTTCCTTTTTATGGCTGCATAGTATTCCATGGTGTATATATACCACATTATCTTTATCCAGTCTATCATTCATGGGCATTTAGGTTGATTTGATGTCTTTGCTATTGTGAATAGTAAAGCTGCTGATGTGACTGTATGACCCATCGCTTCACTAATTGAGCCTTGTCTTACTTCAGTAGAGACTCCTATGGGTTTTTTTTACCCAACTTGACTCCAGATTTTTCATTTCATTTTCATTCCATTACTGTTGGGAGAAATAAAGATTTGGAAGAAAGAGTCAAGGACAATAGATCTTATAAAGTTGCTTCATCAGAAACCTACTGGGGATTACTTTTGCTGTAAGACAGAAATTTTCTCTTACTTATTTTTTTTTTTTTTTTCATTTGGAACCCATCTATTTCAACAGATGTAAAATAGACCTTGGTTGAAAAGGAAAGGCAGAGAGGGAATATCTGCTTATGGATATTAGTGATCTGAGGATAATGCACTTTATGTATGCCCTTTTCTGTAGTTGAAGATGAATATAATAGTGTGTAGACAACACAACCTTTCCTTAAGTAAATGAGCATGTAAAAGTGGCTTATGTTCCCATGTAGGATACAGGAAGAATAATATTTGATTCTGTGATATGAGTGCATCAATTTAGAAAAATTTGTTTCAGCTCACAATTTGCCATTTCGCCTGTGATGGCTTTTTCTTTTAATGGTGAGACTTTAGTTATGACACTTGACAAGCCTTCATAAGGAAATACATCAGTTTAGAAAAGTAGCATGTACTGCATGTGTCTGTATTGCTTTCTACATTTCTACACCTACTCGTTTGACAGGGTTTATGGGAAAACAAGGTGGGTGAAGTGTGTGGGGAGGTTCATGTAGTGCAATGTTGGGGGTGCCAGGAAGGCCCAGTTTTCTAAGATAATCACACATTTTGGCTGTGAACAAAAGGAAATTTCAGTCTTTTATTCTGAAGACCTGCACTGGAATGAATCACAGAGCTTCTCCAGGAGTCTGACAGTGTAGGAGGGGGCATCAAGTCAACCAGCTTTCCTTATGCCCTGTGGTTGTGGGTCTTTTCAGGCTAGTGTAGTTGCATAAGTAAAGATCAAACAATTCAATTTCCCAGCCTTTCTACATGGGGTTGGCCATGGGTGTGTAAGTTAAGGACTACTCCCTGTTTCTGTATTGCAGAATTATGGTTAGACTGGCTGAACAAGTCAGGTTTTGTGAGTGTTTCTGAGAGGAAGAATTCTACCCATGACACTGTAGGGCAGATGAAATGGTGAGAACTCCAGTATTAACTTCTAAACACAGAAAAAAAAACACATAGTACCATGACAAGGCTTCTCAAGAGGACCATGGAATAGCATCCAAGGGAAAGTAGGCTGGTAAGAGTGTTGCAACAGAAGCACTAGTAGCAGTGGAGGCAGCAAGAAGCAGAGGGTTCAAAGCCCTGTCCTCTTCCTGTACCATTTGCCTGCTGTGAAATTGACATGTTGCTTAACCTTTCTGAATCTCAGTTTCTTCATGGGTGAAACAAAGATTATAACAGTACTTTAGAAAGTTGTTATGAGAATGAAATCAGATAAGGTATACGTGTTTAGATGCTCATCAGACAGAGTATGTGGTCGAGACATGTTCCATAATTTTGAATGAACTCTGACCTTACTTCCATGCTAATTAATTTATTGGATTTTTGCCAAGTCACCCAAAGGACTCAGAATCTCAGTATTCTTCTCTGGAAAATGAGGCTTCAATTACAGGTTTACGACTCTTTTCTCATTGAGCATTCCCTCCTCCACAGGGAGAGGGTGAAAAGGGAGAGGGATGTTCTAACAGGGTTGGTTAGCACAGACCAGAAGTTGGCCAAGTATCACCTGCTCCAGCCACTGTAGACCATTCTGCTCACACCCATTCCTTTCCCATGGTGGCTATGGCTGCTTTCTGCTATGATAGGGCAGAGTGGAGTTTTTGCATATGGCCTAGAAACCCTAAAATACAGTATTGACTTTCAGGCCCTTTAAGAAAACAACTGCTGATGTCTAGCCATAGACAAAAAACAAAAAGGATTGATTCTGAGTTGCATCAGTCATGTTAATAGTAAGAGCTTTCATAACATTTTTATTCTGTTTGATGCTTTCATATCAACTTTTGTCTTAATTTTTGTTTAAAGCCAAATATTTTGTTTGCAAGGATTGGATTTGTAGGCAAGAATCTTGATGGTTTCTTGGAAATTTGTTGTGATCGGGAGGCAGTGCACAAGACGCACCTTGTTTGTAACTGTCGTATTTTAAACAGACAATGACCTTTGAATTATAGTATTGTGCCTCTTGTGTATAAAAACAAATTTAATCAGGCCTTTATGTTTCTTTTTAACCAACCTTGGGAATGTGGTTGGTTTGTTAGTTTAAATTTTCCTCATTTTCTTTATATCAGGCCCTTAGTAGTAGAACTGGTAAAAGTCAAGATTTGTTTTTATAGAAGACATCTGAATGTATACGCATATGCCATTTTATTCTTCCTGAAAGAACTGAATATTAAGTAAAGAAGTGGAAAATAAAATACAAAGCAACAGTAAAAAGTTAAAAACATCAAAAATTTGAAAAGAGCAAATTACCTCATGGTATTTTCAATGACCTCAAAGCTTCTCTCTCTCTCTCTCTCTCTCTCTGTCTCACACGCACACACTCCCAAATTATTGAGGCCAACTATTTTTTAATAACTTTTAGTTAGGAGAGGAATGAGGTATTGGCGGGGTTATTGTAAAATTAAATAAATAATAAAGTATGCCAATTCCAGAGTATTTAAAAATCCCTGTTTTCTAGGGATACCATTAAAATTATCACAAATTTTGTTCCAATAGAGGATAGTCCACTAATTTACAATAAAACTTGAAAATCAAAAATTTCTAGAATTCTCCTCTTTTCTCTGGAGGGTTTATTGTTTGATTATATAAAGTAAAGGAACCGGAGACAATTTGAAGATGAGAGGAGGTGGAGGGGGTGGATGGAATGAGTGAACTGGAGGAGGAAGTGAGTGGGGGAGGTGAGGGCTTTTCAGATATCGCAGATATTGTGAGTGGGGAAGGAAAAAGGACACACTTTTGGGACACCCCAGTGGTTTGAGAGATTCAGTCCATCAGAATGTGCAAGAAGTAAAGGAAAATACCAACAGAAACACTAGCATAAGTGAGGGAGACCATGTGAACCACATTTTCCTAGCCTAGTCTATTGAATGTTGAGACTCTGAGAAGAAGAAGCGGGCAAAGAAAGAGCCTGGCGATTTCATTTTCTTGTCAAGTGCCTTCTGTCCCATTTCCTCATGTGTCACATGGTAATGCAGATACATTCATCCTAGAAACAATCCCTGAGAACTGGCTAAGTCAGGACTACCAAAGCCTCAAGGATAAATAAGCTCAGGGCTCAGCCTTCAAGGTGTTTACGTTATGATAGGGGAGGCAGACACAGGTAGAGCTATCAACGTGTGTGTGTGTGTGTGTGTGTGTGTGTGTGTGTAGATCTGCTATATATGTATTATATATGTATAAATCTCATATATTATAGATCCATAAGTATAAATATATTGTGTACATGTGTGTGGAGGTATGTTCATATGTGTGCATAGGTACTATATAAAGCTTAGGTAGTATGCTTCCCCCAGATTTAGCTGGGCACAGGTCTCACATAATCATTGCAACCAATACTCAAGCATCCTGTAATCATTCGAAAACATGCCTGTTAAATGAATACTGTTTATATCACTCAAGAATGGAAGGTAGAAAATGACTATAAAAATTCATGTCTTTCTAGCATTTGTTTACATGGCTTTTAAATACAAAATTTTAGACGCAATCTAAATATGTCACCTACTTTAACTTAATAAAACTCATAATAGTATAGAATTATCTCGTTATCTATCTACTAATTCAAATTATTGCATGCATTTTGAACTTCATTTACTTAATGAAATATTTAGTTTTTTTTTAAATTGTAAAAATAGATGAAGTTATAGGAAACTTGGAACTATTGTAAATATATGGTAGGTGTGGCAGATTGGATTATAGTCCCCGAAAGATGTTCGTATCCTAATGTCCCGGTTCTGTGAATATGTTATCTTACGTGGTAAAAGGGACTTTGCAGATGTGATTAAATTAATACATTGACATGAGAGAATTATCCTGGGCTATTCAGGTGGGCCCAATATAGTCACAAGTGTCCTTTTAAGAGGGAGATGAGAGGATCAGTCATTGACAGGAGATGTAGTGGCAGAGCAAGAGGTTGAAATGACACCAGGAAGAGATCATGGACCAGGGATGCAGCTGACCTCTAGAAGCTGGAAAAGTCAAGGAAACAGATTCTCTCCTTAGAGCCTCCAGAAGGAACTAACCCTGCCGACATTTTGACTTTAGCCCAGTGACACTAATTTTAGATTTTTGACCTCCAGGACTATAAGATAATAAATTATGTTGCTATAAACCACTAAGTTTGTGGCAACTTGTTACAGGAGCAATAGAAAACTAATACAACCATGGATTATTAGGGGAGAGATAAAATAGATTTCAAGAAAGAAAACTCTACTGTGATGGATATGGGAACACTGAGGAAAGAGAAGAAAGATTGGGTCTAAGAAGAGAAAAATGCCATGCCAATCAAACAGAAGAGGATGTGAGAAGCAACAAGTTATCATCTAAGAGAAATGAATTATGCAGTACTACAGTAAACACTAAACTCCACATGGACACCTCTCATTCTGTTCCTTTACATACTTTTTTTCTCGGAAGTTCCTGCATGATTTACCTTTTAGGAAACCTCAGTAAGTCCCAGGGACTGACTCTTGAGAGGATCTTCATATACCTCCTAAAACCTGCATTTAGTTATAGACAGCTAATGATGTTCATGAACAACATTGTGTGTTAAAGAGCTTGACCACTGGGCACAGTAAGTGTATCTGAGAAGAGGAGAACTATTAATTGTGCTTATGGTCTTGTTCTTAGATATACTTCACGTATGAATAAATAAAATGTTAACAGTTTACTAAGAGTTAACTTTCAGGTAGCACCTTAGCAAAATTGCAGGCCCTGTTCTAAGTGCTTTTTCTGTGTTAACACAGTTGATCCTCACAGTGACCCTATGGGAAAGGTATTGTTTAATTATTCTCATTTTACAGGTGAGAAAACTGAGACGAGAGGAGTTAAATGACTTACCAAAAGGTTACTCAAGCAGTCATTGGCAGAGACCATCTGGCACCTGAATTTGTGCTCTTAAGCAATAGTTAAACTGCCTTTGCTATTAAGTTCTTCTAGAATGGCATATGGTATGCTGGGTACAACTAGATTATCGTATAATGCAGTTAGGTATTATAATAAAATAATATACAGAGTTCCCCTGGAGCAGAGAGAAAGGAGGAAGCTAGCTGTGTTTGGGGTCTGAAATGGTAAGAAAAGCTCCATAGATCAGGTTATGTGTTTGCAGGGACTGAGAAAGTGAGTAAGAGATCACTAAAGTGCACAAGAAATGGACATTTCAAGCCACAGTAATGGCATTAATACAGATATTAAAAGCCTAAAATATTATAATATGTTTGGGCAACAGCAAGGATTTTGATGTGATTAAAGCTTAGGGCACATAGGGGGAAGTGGTGGGAGGTAAGCCTGGAATAGTTGAAAGTGACTTAACAAGACATCTTAGACCAGCTTTCTGCATTTCCTATCTTCTCCATCCAATATGGTATTTGAAATGTGACAAGTGTAACTGAAGAGCTGAATTGTAAATTTATTTAATTTTAATTAGTATAAAAATTTTAAATAGCCACATGTAGAACAGTAGCTGCTGCATTAGACAGCAGAGTTGTGTATGAATCTAAAATGTTTGAATTTCATGCAACACGGGGAACTTATGATGGGTTGGAAGATGGGGAGTGACATGATTATATCTGTCTTTTGGAAAAATAGCATTAGGGAATGGACTGTCTTTACTGGAGAGAAATTTACAACTGTATGCAAGGCCATGCTTGTAGTCGACTTTTTAGCAGTTCTAAGACTCAGGGGAACCATGCATTGAACCATCAGTGCTGTTGCTTTAGTCACAGCTAACTGAGATGGTGTAGGTGTCTGTCCTTTTATGGCTAGCCAGAGACCCAAGAGATGGTCCCGTGCAAGACCTCTTCCCACAGAAATTCAATATGGGATGGTGGCTGACTGACTCAAGCAGATCTCTCTCAGGGGATTTAAACTGAAACATATAGAGACTATGACAAACTGGTAGCATGGCAGAAAGAAGCAGGTAGAGAATCACGGTTAGAGAGCTGAGTCATGAGCATGCGAGACTCAGAGCTGTCCTTGGGTCCCCAGATTTGTGCCAACTAGTGTTGGTTTTGCAAAGTAACAAGCAGCTTGTATATTTAAGATCTAAGAAAGGCTTCTGAGACAATATTCTGTCTTCCTAACCACCCCTAAATCTTTATACTAAACCCTCTGGGCTATGAAGGTTAATTCTAGCAGGTCTGAAGCTAGCCTGAGTTGTTCTGCTGAAATGTGAAATAAGCCTGCACAGCCCTGATCTGAAACATACTGATTGGTCTCATGGCTTTGTAACCAAGCACCCCAAGAGTTTCAGGGTGATTTTTACCAGCTAGGAATTATTGTTTATTGATAACAGTGAGACTGACGATTTGTGTCTGCTGAAACCCCAGGAGGCATGGTCACATAGCAGGATATGTCTATGGGATCAGCAGGGAATAAGATACTGCAGCTGAAACTCCATTTGGGTGTTCCATTCACAAGTCTGTGGTTCTCAGCCTGAGGCAGAAAGTGGATCCTGAGAAGAACCTTGTGGAGAAAGGACAGTTGGAATTTGCCCTTGGCTCCTTTGACTTTTTGCTATGAGACAGCCCCTAACTGTGATGCTTATCTCTACTTTAATGCAGTTGTTACATTTTATCTTTTTCTTGTGATAAACTGTAGACTTTGAAGTATCATCATTTTGGATTCTTTGGGTCTGCTCTGCTTAACTGTGCTGCCGTTAGCTGAGGTTTCCAGACCTTATCGCTGATCCGTACAACCTGAAAGAGCCTAACTGACTGAGCAGGGGTTAGAGTTGAACTGGAAAGAGACCAGTTAACAGGTGATGAAAACAGTGTTTTCTCAGGATGTTGAGGGCCTGAATTAGGCAGCCGTGGGAATCAAGTGGAAGGGAGACTGAATTAGGAGGTAGAATTGATAGTAATGGTTGAGTGATGAACTAAATTCGATGTAGTTTAAAGCAGTGGGAAGAGGGTGAGGCAGGAGGCAATGATGATGGGGATTCCAACCTTGGGCAATAAGTTTAGCTATGATAATTATTATTTGAGCAATCTCTGTAAAATGCAGAGAAATCTTCCCTTGTTTTAAGAAAGCAGTGAGAGGGCTGGGCACGGTGGCTCACGCCTGTAATCCCAGCACTTTGGGAGGCCAAGGCAGGTGGATCACCTGAGGTCAGGAGTTCAAGACAAGCCTGTCCAACATGGTGAAACCCCGTCTGTACTAAAAATCAAAAACATTACCTGGGTATGGTGGCAGATGCCTGTAATCCCAGCTACTCGGGAGGCTGAAGCAGGAGAATCACTTGAACCTGGAGGCGGACGTTGCAGTGAGCCCAGATCGTGCCATGGCACTCCAGCCTGGGCAAAAAGAGCAAGACTCTGTCTCAAAGAAAAAAACAAAATCAGTGAGTGTTCCTGGTGAATTGAAGAGAATACTGTAGTCTTTCAAGAAAATCAGATTTATAAACCAGATAAACCAGACTTTAGGTAAGCAATAAATACCCCTTATGCATGCACACTTGTTGTTTATGATTATTATTCCTTCATTTAACCAACAAACATTAAATGTTACTATATGGATCATATATGTATGTATCTGAGTAAATATCTATACGAGTCAAGAATTGTGCTATGTGTTAGTATAAAAACAAATGTGAAGGCCTGGTCTCTGATCTCAAGGGGCTTATGATGTAATACCATTAAGTATTTGGTGATGAAGAGACATGAATAAAGTGGGAGAATTAACTAAATTGAGGAAAGTTGTGAAATAATCTGAATTTAAAAGTAAGATTTTAATTACAAAAATTGCCTATTCTTAGTTTTTCAATGGGAGAAAAAAAATTCTTGCTTCTAATCCCCATGGAATGATTTATTTCAGACTGCAGCCAGGAGAATTACACTGTATTTGCAGTGTGGCTCATGATTATCTCCAGAAAATGTGGACCCATAACACCGTGAGGAGCTGGGGTTGCTGGGGCTGCCAAGTTGCTATTTTGGTAGAGGAAATGAGGCAGGAAAGTTGCAAAATGGTTCACTATTAAGGGGAAATGTGGAAGACATTAAGAAGATGACAGAGTGGATGAATGGTTCTTCTTCTTCTTGACCGTCTAATCATTGTCCACTCAGACTTTAAAACTCGGCATCAAAATCACCTCCCAGGTTCTTCCTTCTCTCCAGTATGTGATGCCTGGCATTGAAAATTTCTGTGTATGACTTTATCATGGTGTGTTATAACTATTTAATTCAATGTCTGTCCCTCCAAACAAATTGTAAATTCTTGGTGAGCAAGACTGGGTCTCATTAATTTTCCTTTCCCTTGGGATAGAAACAATACTAGGAGCATTGTGGGTACTTAATGCTTGTTAAATGAAGAAATGACTGAAAGAAGACAAATGAGAATAAGAAGGATAAGTTGGTAAATCCATTACTGAGGGCAATTTGGCAAGATTTGTTCTACCAAAGTTAAAATGTGCAAACACACGGGCCCAGCAATTACATTTTTAAGAATTTATCCTACAGATTCACACATGTGCCAGTTGATTTTTGTATAATGTTATTGATGGCAGCTTTGTTAGCAGAAGTTTGGAAATAATGGAAATGCCCATCAACAGTGGATTGATGACATAGATTATGGACTATCCATATCATGGAATAACAAGCAGCTGTGAAGAATCAATATAGAAACATCTTCAGAATATAATCTTAAAGGAAATAAGCAAGATTCAGAACAGTATAATATATCCATATCTTACATTTGCTTGTATATGCATAAATGTCTCTGGAAAGACGCAGAAGAAACTAATAACTGCTTTTTTGTTGGAGAGAAAGGTTTGGAGGAAAAGGAAGACTTTCCATTTATTCCATTTTATACTTTTTAGTTTCCAAACAATATGATATATTACTGGGTTCAAAATATAGCATAAATATACAAAAAAGAAAACTGCACACACATGTTTATACCAGCTTTATTTATAATTGCTGAAACTTGGAAGCGACGAATATGTCCTTCAGTAGGTGAAGTGAATAAATAAACAAACTGTGGTACATCCAGACAATGGGATATTATTATTATTGTTATTTTATTTTATTTTATTTAAGTCAGGGTCTTAGTGTGTTGCCCAGGATGGTCTTGAACTTTCGGCCTCAAGCAATCCTACCACCTCAGCTTCCCAAAGTGCTGGGGTTATGGGTGTGACCTACCATGCCTGGCCTTGGAATATTATTTAACACTAAAAAGAAATGAACTATTAAGCCATGGAGAAAACTTAAATGGAAAGACATGATGAAAACTTCAATGCATATTACTATGTAAAAGAAGCCAGTCTGGAAAATGCTACATACTATGTGATTCCAACAATATGACATTCTGAGAAAGGCAAAACTATGGAGACAGTAAAAAGATCAGCAGTTAACAGGGGTTGCGGGGAGGGAGGTATGAATAGGCAGCACACAAAGGATTTTTTAGGGCAGCAAAACTACTCTATGTGGTACTATAATGGTGGATACATATCATTATGCATTTCTCCAAACTCAAAGAATATACAAAACCAAGAATGAACCCTGATGTGAACTATGGACTTCGGGTGTTAGTGATGCATCCATGCAGGTTCATTAATTGTAACAAATGTCCCACTGTGATGTGGGATGTTGATAATGGGGACACTGAGGGTATACATGAACTCTTTGTTGTTTATTCTGAATTTTGCTGTGAACCTAAACTCAAAAAAATACGGTGCTCGTTTTGGCTGGTTGTTTCTTTGGGTATAACACATAGACAAAGCAATGTGATGTCGCAACATCTAATTTTATGAGACAGGGTCAGCAAACATTCCCCCATCCAAGACCTGTGGTGGATATTGCTAATTAACCATGACATTCCCTTGTTGAGTCCCTACTTGCTTACAAACCTCAACATATTCCTCCAGGAAGCCATAACCAATCAATTGGCATTTGTACCTGAGATAAAACCCATTTGGCATTTCAGCTTCTGAGTTTACGATTCTAGAGAGATCTCAAGAACTCCGACACTGAAAATAAATAGGTGTGGTGAAGCCAAGTTATTCCAAGCATGCCCAAGGCTTCCCAGTTAAACATCTGAGTGAAACTAATGCTCAGGCTATTTGGCTACCTCCACACCCGAAAACGTTCTTGATTCAACCTCTTCACATTTGAGATTTTAAATTTTAGGCAGTCATATCTGCTCAGCATGAGGAGGTCTGAATTTTGCTCAATGGTTTAGAATTAGTCCCTTTTTATACTAGAGATTTGATTCTAAATGAAAAAACACTGGTTTGGCTTAGCAGTGTGGATGGTCTGGTGTATAAAGTAAGAGAAACCCTTAATTGCATGCAGAAATAATTGCTTGGAAGCTCAAAATCCATAACTTGGGCAGCTGCACTTTACTTCATTATAAGATAAAAAACTTATCTTTCTGGTTCTGTGTTTCATGAAGTAATATATTTCAACATTCTATAATGTAAATTACAACTTATCCCTACAAGGGAGCTCTTAAACTGTGTTTGCTTTCTTTTTGGCTAAGTTCTAAGGCTGAAGATCGCTTCTAGTTTATCTTTTGAGTTAAGTCACATCTTTGTTTTTCAACTTTATCATTTGTAATATTAATATTCAAACCAAGATTTTTGGGCATCACAGAAACTTAAAGCATATTTTAAAAATATTTTGCATGTATACAATTCCATAAAAAGGCTGAGTAGACACATATATATGTTTTACTTTGAAAGAACATTTTCCATTTTAGATTTTCAAATTCCTCAGCCCAGAATAAGAGAGCATCAGGGAACATAAAGGAAGTGGTCTCCCAGTCACAATGACCACATACTGCAATTGCCTTGCTCTTCAGTCTGGGTTTCTGCTTCTTGTTACAGTCATTTCAGCGGGCATCACTCAGCTGCATTGTAGTTTTCAGGAGCAGTTGTTCAGGGGGGATTTGGTTCATTGCTGGTGTGACATATGAATGATGATGACCCAGTAAGTTCTGATGACGTGGCTTCTCTCAGCAATGTTTGCTAAGCTTCTTTAAAGCCTCTTTGGCTCTTAGGGAAGGTGCATTTCAAAACCTGTAACAGGAGTCCCCGCCTAGAATGGCTCTTCAGTGTTACTCCTTCCTCCCAGCAGAAGCAGCCTTTGTTTTTTGTTTTGTTTTGTTTTGTTTTTTTGTCTGTTTGTTTTGTTTTTTGAGATAGGGTCTCACTCTGTCACCCAGACTGGAATGCAGTGGTGTGATCACAGCTCACTGTGGCTTGGTCCTCCCATGCTCAAGAGACTCTTCTGCCTCAGCCTCCTGAGTAACTGGGACCAAAGACATGCACTACCACACCTAGCTGACTTTTTTATTTTTAGTAGAGATGAGATATTCTCTTACTGTGTTGCCCAGTTTGTCTGGAACTTCTTGGCTCAAGTGATCCTCCCACCTTGGCCTCCCAAAGTACAAGTGAAAGCCACTGCAACTGGCCAGAAGCAGCCTTTGACGTCGGGTCTACTGCTGCCCTCAGCATTGAAAGAAGTTTCAACCATCCTTTTCACATTTTTTTTTTTTTTTCTGAGACAGTCTCACTCTGTTGCCTAGGCTAGAGTGCAGTGGTGTGATCTTGGCTCACTGTAACCTCCACTTCCCTGGTTCAAGTGATTCTCCTGCCTCCTCCTGCCAGAGTGGATGAATGGTTCTTCTTCTTCTTGACCATCTAATCATTGTCCACTCAGACTTTAAAACTCTGCATCAACATAACCTTCCAGGTTCTTCCTTCTCTCCACTATGGGATGCCTGGCATTGAAAATTTCTGTATATGACTTTATCATGGTGTGTTATAGTTATTTAATATAGCTGGGGTTACAGGTGTGTGCCATCATGCCCAGCTAATTTTTGTATTTTTAGTAGAGATCAGGTTTTACCATGTTGGCCAGGCTGATCTTGAACTGCTGACCTCAGGTGATCCGCCTGCTTCCGCCTCCAAAAGTCCTGGGATTACAGATGTGAGCCACCACGCCTGGCCCCTTTTCACATTTTTTATACATGGATAAATAAGATAGAGATTAGAATTCTTACATGCTAGGTGTATTTTCCCTCTGATAGTTTTACAAAATATTCTAGGTGTAGAATGTGTGGAACAGACGTCTTTTGTGTTTTCCAATCCTAGGGGTCCTGGGTTTCTGAGAATTTGTTTGTCTTGAAGTTTCCTTTAAGCCATGTACTCCTTGCATGCTTGTCTGTGCCCCTGCCTTCCAGGTACTATGGGTGTATGGGGGTTCCTTCTATCTTGAGTTTTCAATTTTATTTTTTGAAAGAGAATACAAAATAGGTTGGGTCCTATGCCACCTTGTCAGTGATATTGTGCATACTGTTGATATCAGTTCAAAGGGTGATCACAGGAGCATATATATACATACATACATATATATATTTTTTTGCATAAGGCCATAAATTAAACAAAGAATTCAAACAAAGACAGTAGGTTCATGAGTGAGAATGCTTTAATTGAACTGGTATTTGTACAAGGTGACACCCTGTTGCATACCACACACCTCCTCCCTGAGTGACTCAGCCGCTGAGCAAGAAACCTCTGAACTGTTCATTAATACAGTCAGGTAGAGGTTGAGACTCCACTGAATAAACTCTAGGTTCCCATTTCTTTCAGCCAGATCCTCCCAGGGAATCACAACAGGCTGGTTAGCCAAAAAGTCCTGGTTTTCTGCTCAATAGAGGTAAGTTGAATTATACTTGCAAACAGAAATACATCTGCTGTATGTGCACAGCTTTCTCTGTGTTCCTTACAAATGATTAAAATTAGAACTTACTGTATTATCTTTGTCTTTTCTTCCTGTAAATTTTGACAGCCTCCAGCTGGCTGTTAGCTCTGATCTTCCTTGCTGCACTTTTAGGTCACATTGCAATGAACTTCTTGGCAATTTTACACATTATGGGCATCACAGAAATGAGCACCTATTTGATTTTCTGGGTGGGAGCTGTCAGCTGGTGAATCCTGCCACACAAAGGATAATAAATTCTTTAAGTGAAGGGACCAGCGCCTGCTGGTTTATTTTCTCAAGCGACTATACAAACATTTTTTAAAGGATCTTTCTGTTTTCCTAAATGATGCTTTTAGTGAAATAGTGAACTCAAATATTGCTTTATAGTTAATAAGTCATATTTATTTTTTTCTCTACTGCTAAAAATATTGCAAGTTGCTGAGCTATGAGAGAGAGGTTTATATTTATGAGGTTTTTGTCTCCACCCTATCTTCCCCAAATAAGAAAATCACCATTTCTTACATGAAAGTACCAAGGAGTAAAGGCAGGGCGTGGGGGCAGAGTAAGGATACGTGGTACCTCACAGGGATCTGTGGGCATCTGGCCAACTTCTCTATGGTACATTCTGCATTCTAACCTAAGGAGTGATTAATGTATGTGGGGGCAATTTTCAAACTTTATTCATAGCCTAGTCCTGAAAAACCAGTTTTGGGAGACTTTTGATAAGGATAGAAGAGTTCTTTTAACAGAGCTTTCTTTTATAATTAATAGCTAAGCTGACTTGTCTGACTTGTGTTTTTTCTCATCATTTCTATTTATGATACAGAGCTGTGGGATTCAAATGCAGGGGCCACTCACAGCTTGCAAATTGCAGCTCTGTGTCCTCTAGAGAGGTGCCCCCACAGCATACCTGGCTCTATCTTTAGTACTTGAGTTCTCATGGCTTTCTATTGCTGACCAGGTCACCTGCAGTCTGAAAGGGAGTTAGACACACCAGTGCTCATTTCCCAAAGGTTTAACGAAGAATTTTACAACTTGGCTTTCAAGTGTTTATAGTAACCAGAAAACTAAAGTATAGCAAGTGTGGATAATTTTATTTTTCATAAAATGTGATTACATTTAAAACTGTCTTTCACTTCCACAGTTTATAACGTAGATAAAGCCTTCCTAATATTTGCGGTGCTCCGGTGTTTAAAGTATTGGAAACAGCAATTTGAGAAAACTGAGAAATAACAACAGTAAAAATTTAAGTAAAACATTCAGATGATCCTAAATGTCGGGATATGCAGAGAATGCCAACAACAGGCCAGAATTTTTATTGGAATGTTAGCATCATATAAATCTTAGATCTAATTGACAGAATATTTCAACTGAAATGGAGCATAGGCCCATCTAGTCTAATGCCTGAATTTTCTAGATGAGAAAAACAAAGCATAAATGTTAAGCAACTTGTGAAGATCAGAGTAGCAGAACCAAAACACCAAGCCAGATTGCTTGTCTTTTGTCTTACTGAATTTTCTCAATATTTTTTCAAATGCTTTTTATCATAAAATATGTAGTAGCAATAAATGAGCCACACTCCATCACGGACTGTGGTTACCCAGCAATATGTGGAAATATTATAGTGTGTATGGTATGACTAAGACATAATGGAATACGTTTCCAACTTGTGGCTTGTGGAATCAGTGTTGCCGTTTATTATATTTATGAGATTTTCATCTCAGGAGCCAGTAGCCCCTCAGCAGGGAGGGGATCTGATGTATGTGTGTTAGCTGTGGTCTGTACAATCAGAACACCCTCGCCTCGAATGCCATTCTGTAGGTGATGCTTACCTGACTGCCTTCTCAGACTACCAGAATTATGATGAAATACCTGAGAGGTTCATATTCCTGGGGAATATGTAAACAAAACAAAGAATATATTTTGAATGACTAAGCTCATACTGTGGAATGAACTGAACACAATTCACGAAGCAGTCAAATTAAGCAAACATTGTTTAACTGAGAGCATATTATATGGTTCAGGCATCAACTCCCAGCATTTCTTGAGTGAGGGGATAAAATCTTTGGCCTTGCAGTCCAAGGGAAATCTTTATTGGTTCCACATGGCTTCGCTTTCTGTCATTGTCCTGCTTCTAGACCATTTGTTGATCATTTTCCATTTTCTTTGGCTGGGTACTTGGAAATAAAGATTTTATGTATTAATTGCTGCATACATAGCTGGAGTTGTTCAAAGTTCACTTCTGAATCAAAAGTCTTTTTTTTTTTTTTTTTTTTTTTTGAGATGGAGTCTCGCTCTTTTCCCCAGTCTGGAGTGCAATGGCACAATCTCGGGTTACTGCAGCCTCTGCCTCCCATGTCCAAGTGATTCTCCTGCCTCAGCTTCCCGAGTAGCTGGGACTACACGTGTGCACCACCACACCCGACTAATTTTTGTATTTTTAGTATAGACGGGGTTTCACCATGTTGGCCAGGCTGGTCTTGAACTCCTGACCCCAAGTGATGTACCCGCCTCAGTCTCCCAAAGTGCTGGGATTACAGGCATAGCCAGTGTGCCTGGCCTTAATCAAAAGTCTTTATCAGTTATATTCCTTAAGTGTTTCCAGCTTACCATTGTACAAATGGTAAACTGTGATTTTTTCCATGAACTGGTGATTTTCGGGCTCAGGAGAAGCTCTTCCTCAAATGGATGCTTTGCCAAATGACAGCTACATGTACTAGACTTTCATTTCATGTTGATTACTAAATATTTTAAGGACATGAGTCATCCTTTTATTGTGATACTTAATTGGAGCAGTGAATTTTATAGCTATCTATTCAATGACAACTGGTTTACTTCTAGATACAAGAACTGATCATCCTGAATCCTCCTTGTAATAGTATACTTGATAGCTCTAAAAATCTGAATGATTTATTCTTTGTCTGTAGACCCAAGTTTCCCTGACTCTAAAATGTGATTACGTATTCTTCATATGAAACCTCTTGGGAAAGACAGTGAACTATAAGCCATATTTTTCAAACTGAGATATATACATCCCAGGAGACTGTGTCAATGTTCTAGAAAATGCAATAAAATTATGAAATAAGCATGGCACATGTCTGTATGGAGAGCTAATTTTAGTTAAAAAGCTTTGGAGAAAACTATCCCTATTGCCCTGCCCTCTCCCCAGTTCTCCCCAGGGTTCCCTCTTTTGTCATTAGAGATGCTGTGTGCAAAAGTTTAAAAGAAATTTGTATACAAATGCATGCAGGGAGCCGAAATCTAGATAGACTTGAATTTGAACCATGATTCCATGTGGACAAACGGTGACATGTGTGAGTATGCCTAACTCACAGCACCAGCAGATAAAAAGAAAAATTAGGATTCTCAATGAATAATTAATAGATATATAAAATTATATAATTATATATTATATACATATTTTATAATGTACATAGCATATTACATAATGGGACATATATGTATAAAATATGACTCACAATAGCACAAAAATATAAAAATCTAGAAAAAATCTCTACAAGAAAAATTTAAAATCCAGATTTAAAAAATAACAACATTTTATGGTAAAACATAAAGGTGAAAGCTGACTTTAAATGTTAGTTCTTCCCAAACTCTTTTTATAGAATCTATGCAATTTTAGTCAAAAGTTCCAATAGAATATTTATCTTGGAAACTTAGACAATAACTTTTTTTTTTTTTTGAGACGGAGTCTCGCTCTTTCCCCCAGGCTGGAGTGCAGTGGCGCTATCTCAGCTCACTGCAAGCTCCGCCTCCCGGGTTCACATCATTCTCCTGCCTCAGCCTCCCGAGAAGCTGGGACTACAGGCGCCCGCCACCACACCCGGCTAATTTTTTGTATTTTTAGTAGAGATGGGATTTCACCGTGTTAGCCAGGATGGTCTCGATCTCCTGACCATGTGGTCTGCCCGCCTCGGCCTTCCAAAGTGCTGGGATTACAGGCGTGAGCCACCACGCCCGGCTGAAACTTAGACAATAATTTTAAAGTTATCTGAAAGAAATGAATAAATGAGAATAGCTGATAGAATTTCTAAAAAGGAAGTTAATGAAGGGTGCTGTGCTACTAGATATTAAAAATGTATGCATCAGAAAAACACAATAATAAAAGTAGCTTGTTTTTATTGTAAGAAACTAAAGAGATTTCTTGAGAAAAATGGATAGCCACAAAGCACATTTAAGAATATGTAAGAATTTAAAGTGTGACAACGGACAAATCATTTATCAACGAGAAAGGGATTTATTCTCTCATTACCAAAGTAAATCCACATGGATTAGAGAGATTACATAAAACAACAAAATATATTGTAAAAATTAAAAGAAAAATAAATATTTAGTTAACCTCATGTTTGTTCAACAAATATTCCTCTAGAACTGATTATGTACCAGGTACTGTGATAAGTTTTGAAAATCAGCTGTGGAGAAGATGGGCTTGGCCACTGCTCTTAAGATGTACAATGTGTGAATGTGTGCGGGTGTGAGTGTGTGTGTGTATATGTGCGTGTTGAGGGTGGGGGAAGATTATTCAGCCACACACACAGACAGTCTTAGGTGATGTTATGGAAACTCTTTGCTATTTGAAAACATAGTAGGGCTCATAACTCAGCCTGGGGAGGAAGGAGTGGGGCAAGTGGCGATGGTGTCACAGAATGATTCCTGGAGGATATAGAATGTGTGATTTGGAAGGTGAATGGAAGTCTTTCCTGAAGGAAAATGAGGGGTTGAGGGAAGTTCAGGAAGAAGAGTGTTTCAGCCATAGATAGAATAAGCAATAGCTCACAGGTGATGAAAAGGATGGAGCCCCAGGCACTGGAAGAAGTTGCTGTGGCTGAAGCCAGAGTGTGAGTGGGGAGTGGGGAGTTGGGGGAAATGAGGCTGGAGGGTATGGCCTTGTCAGCCTTGTTAACAATTCGATTTTATCATGACAGAAATGGAGCACCCTTGAACAGCTTTAAGTAGGTGATGACTACTTTGGCACCAGTGAGGAGAATGGATTAAGTGGGGAAGTCTGGAGACTGAGAATGTAGCTGGGAAGCCGTTGGAATAGTCAGGAGATTATGGTAGTTTGAATTGGTGTCTTGGAAATAGAAAGATACACAAGAGATGTTGAGTTATGGATAGGACTTGACGATTGCTTGGATTTCGAGGTCAGAAAGAAGATTGATGGATGGTCTACAAAGATGGCTTTTAAAGAGTGAAAGTGGAAGAAATTATAAAGAGAAAAATAGGGAATGCAAAATCAAAAGCTTCTGATACAAAATTTATAATTAGAAGCTAAATGAAAAACTGGGAAAGTAAAGATGAATGTTCCTGACATATCAAGAAAATGAGAAATCAGTAAGAAATATATAATAATTGTCAATGGATAATTTATAAAATAAGAAAATGCCCTGTAAAGTGAAGAAAAATATGCAAGTAAAACAAAATGATTCTACTTTCACCTATTATATTATTTAAAAGATTAATGAATGATAATTCTAAATGCTGGCAAATGCATGGACACTCATATGTTGCTGGTGGATGATAAACTACTATAAGATTTATGGAAAGAAACTCGACAATAGGGATCAAGAATATTTTAGAAATTATACATCTTGGCAAGTAATTTCACTTCTAGGATTCATTCAAAGAAAATAATTAGATACTTGGTGACAAGACTTTTGTATGGGTTTTTAGAAACAACAGAGGAATGATGTTACATTGATAAATAAAATGAGATATTTTGTAGCTGCAAAATAAATATTTAAATATTCTTAAATGCCATTGGAAAATGCATATCAGTAGGCTCTAAATGGGCAAAGAAAAACCCTGGAAGAAAATTACAGTGATTGATTAAAGGTGTCTGATTTTTTTTCTTTCTTTATGCTTTCTTATATTTTCCACATTTTATATATGCTTTCTTGTATTTCCACATATGTTCTAAATATAGTGAGAAAGATTTATGTTGTGTAAAATTGGGATACAGAATAGCTACATGACAGAGCTTTTGTGAATATGAAATACAGTAAAGTATTTAAGATAACTAACAGGGTTTTGGCTCATAGTCTGTAGTCAAAATTGGAGTTTTTACTCATTTAACTTGTATTTTCAGCTAGAACTGAAAATAGCCCCGATGGGGTTCAGGTGATAGATAACTTTTATTGGATAGCTTTTTTATTAATGAATATTAGACCAGTGTTTTTTGTAAAATGAAATAATTATAGGCCACTATTCACGTTTAAGCTTGCTGTTATCATTCTGCAGAAAAGATGGGCTGTAAGAAAAAGAGCTTGTGAAGGTTGTGTATTAAAAACCAGAATCAGGCCGAGGCAGGCGGATCATGAAGTCAGGAGTTCGAGACCAGCCTGACCAACATGGTGAAACCCCGTCTCTACTAAAAATACAAAAATTAGCGAGGCATGGTGGTGCGTGCCTGTAATCCCAGCTACTCAGGAGGCTGAGGCAGGAGAATAGCTTGAACCCGGGAGGTGGAGGTTGCAGTGAGCCGAGATCACGCCATTGCACTCCAGCCTGGGCTACAGAGCGAGATTCCGTCTCAACAAACAAACAAACAAACCCAGAATCAACAGTGAGAAAATTGTATGGTAGGGGCTATCATTTGTGCTATATTCTGGACTCTGTTTCACCAGCAGTAAACAAGTTTCCCAATGCTAAGCTTAGATTGTGAGGTTGTGTGACTGAAGAAATAGCTGCTTTCTAACCATCACAGAAGGCTAAATGAATCTTTCCCAGCCTGATGATTTTTGTATTTCCTTTTAGGCTGTGTATTCAGGCTAAACATAGTTGTTTGTTTCTGAGAGACTATTTAAAAATGGGTTTAAATAGACTTGTTAATATTTACACTTCATGAAGCACTGTTTGTTTTTCCCTTACATATATTTCTTGTACTTTTGGGTGGTAATTAGTTGTTTGATGGTTTATTTATCTTCCAAAAGATAATGCTTCTGTTTATTGGTCTGTAATTATAGAGCCCCTCTTATTCTTCTACTGAAAATGGTTTTATGGCATTTGTCCTTTTCCAGTTCCTAGGGATTTTCCCTGTTTCATTGATTTCCGGGAAACAAGTAATGGTGGGTTTGGCACTGTTACCGCATCCTGAAACCCTCAGGACTTTTTCAGAAGCAAAAGTGAATACCACCAGGGCGATTTGCCACCCTGTGTCATTTTCTAGACCCCTTTTCTGTATTTGTTTACTTATTCTACTTTAGCTTTTTTATATTCTCCATCACTAAAGAGATTTGCCCTGGGCAACTATTGACATTTGGTCTTTTATAAAGATAGTAATTTATAAAAATATATTAGGCTGGGCGCGGTGGCTCACGCTTGTAATCCCAGCACTTTGGGAGGCTGAGGCGAGCGGATCATGAGGTCAGGAGATCAAGACCATGGTGAAACCCCGTCTCTACTAAAAATACAAAAAAAAATTAGCCGGGCGTGGTGGCGGGCACCTGTAGTCCCAGCTACTCAGGAGGCTGAGGCAGGAGAATGGCGTGAACCCTGGAGGTGGAGCTTGCAGTGAGCCGAGATTGCGCCACTGCACTCCAGCTTGGGCCACAGAGCGAGACTCCGTCTCAAAAAAAAAAAAAAATATAAAAAAAAAAAAAAAAAAAAAAAAAAGCTTCATATATATATATATATGAAGCTTGATGAATTGAGTGAAAGATTTTGGGGTAGTTAAAATATCCAAATGTCACTCTATGTAGATCTCATGATACTTTGGTAAAATGATCAAAGAAAGTCTGCTCCAATTCTTCTCTGTTGAGCTCCACCATGCATCTCTATTGTTGCCATCTTTATGTCCATGAGTACCCAAAGTTTAGTTCCCATTTATAAGGGGAAACAGTTGGTATTTGGTTTTCTGTTTCTGCATTAATTCGCTTAGGATAATGACGTCCAGCTGCATCCATGTTGCTGCAAAGAACATGATTTCGTTCTTCTTTTATTCACCACTTTTTAGTCGAGTAAATTTCTTCCTGTTGACTCCTTTTTGTTTCCCGGGCTTCTGCGATAGGTTCTCTTGCGTCAGGCTGATTTGAGTTTGAATCCCAACTGGGCGATTCACTAGTTATGTAACCTTAGGCAAACTACCCATCTTGAGACTCCTTCCAGAAAAAAAATCTGCCTACATTTCGACCACTGCCCACATTTCCAACTCCTGCTCTATCCTTCCACAAGAAGACTCTGACTTCACTGAAACCATTCATCATTAAGTTTCATTTAAAGAACAAGTATAACAATAGTAACAACCTAAAGGCATGTAAGGCTTAAATGAGACAACACCTATAAAATATAAGCTCAAAATAGTTATTATTATTGTAGGACCCCAAATCTCAGCAGTCAGAATTGAAGTCCTTGTTTTTTTCTCTTTTCTTCCATCATCCTTTATTTTGTTAATTTACTTTCTGCCGCACATTTTTTTTCTTTTCTGCCTTATTTCTCCTATTCTCTTTCCTTTATGAGCCCTTTTTAAACCAATTTTAGTTTCTTTGTTCGCACAATCTTTCTTAAGAGAAAGTTAGCAAGGAGTGGTAAAGACTTCATGAGGTAAGCCAAGAGCCATTACGTCCTTGGGTGGGAAGGGAAGAGTGAGATTTTTAAAGTCTTTATGCTAAGAGAACCCAAAAGATGATGAAGATTCTAGCTGAGCTGGGAACTGGCCCAAGAAATTCTTGGCACTGGGACAGGAAGAGCTGGGACTGAGATCGGGCTGGGGGACTGAAGTGAAAGTTGGCTCAGGGAATTCTTGGCACTGGGACAAGAGGAGCTGGGGCTCAGATTGGGCTGGTGGGAGAAGTGGCAATTGGGTCACCTAATGGACCTAAATGCTCCCAGAGGAAGTGCTGTTATTAGAGATAGAAAATACTGAAGGAAATTGAGTAAGGGCATGGGGAGATGAGGAGAAGCTGAAAAGAAGACAAATGTAAGAAATAGGAGATGCTGATAGTTTCAAATGCATACAAAAAGAGCTACGAAAGTTTATTGATTTTATGATTCAGAACTTTAGCTGAGTGATTTCATGTAAAACCTAAAGACAAATGTCCTTGGACAGAAGCAGTAGGCAGCAGATAAAAACTAGCTCTTTCTGGTGTTTGGCCACAAAGAGGAAATGAAAAATGGGCCAATAATTGAAAATATTTTTCCCTCTCTCCTCATAGACTTTGATGTTATGATTTCACATCATAATTTTCAACACATGCATTCAGTGCTTCATAGGTAAAGGTTTTTCTACTTCCCAGCATAAGAGAGACAGCGTTCACACATCTTTTCTCATAATATTACACTTCTAAAACACAGTTGCTGGTGTCTGTAATCAGTAGGCATATGTACTGGCAACAGCCTTTTAAGAAGCCAAGATTAGAGTTTCATCTTTTTTGTGAGAAGCTAAAAACTTAATTGGAATGAAACTGAAATGTGGCACTTGGAAATAAATCCAATTAGCTGAACTGAGGCTACGAAAGTGTCAATATGTGGGTGTTGAGTAGATTTGAAGCTCAGGATAACCTCAGTACCTGAAATAAGTAATTCCTTTAAAGAATTACAAAACAATAAGATTTGGCTGCATTTATTTTTCTAACACTACCAGTTTGAGAGACTAGTAATCTCTAATCCATTCCACAAAAGGGCATTTTTAACAAGGATATTATTCACAGAAACATATATTGTTGAACTGTTTCTAACAAGAAATATCCATGTATATATAAAGTACTGTTTTATATCCTGGGGAAGATGGAAAGAGCACTACTGCAGTAGTGCCATCTTTATGTCCATGAGTACCCAAAGTTTAGTTGGAAAGTAGAGGATTGTGGAAGTAGAGGTTGATGAGACAGGAATGTTTACACCTTAGAGGCTTTACATGGAAGCTTCTAGAAATGGCTCTGGGACCACCCAATGAGGTGGCATGAGGAGATGATTTGGGTGACATGGGCAATGGGTTCTAAGGGAAGAAGAGAGCAGCGAGGCTGGAAGAGGCTGTGTGAAGATGTAGGAGAGATGCCAAAAGGGAAAGAAAAACAGACTCAAGAGCAGACTTTCTCTGGCTTGGGCCATCTGGCAGAGGCCTCCACTGATTTGGCAACTTGCATCTTTGATAAGAAAAATTTAATTTCCCACAATATTACTCATTTATATTTCAGAAGAAAAACCCAGCATCCTTATGAAACTGTTATCACCTGTAAATAGAGTACATTATAGTATCCTTTCTCAGTTAGCTTGATCAATGGCCAGCACTGGACTATGAGAGAGAATGAAACATTATCAAGCTATCTAGTATGAGACAGATTCAGGGAAGGAGTCCAGTCAGGAACCGTGTCAGGCCACTTCTGGCTGCAGTGTGGTCATCGGGGAGTGAGTTTTGAGGCTGAGCTATCAGGAAATGTTGGGGCAGCCATTCATTCCTGCTGTTCCTCTCACCTGCTCTCCCATGATCATCAATCATCTGGGACTCCAGGCATTTCTCTGAGTGCCTGATATGGGTCATATCACATGGCACTTTGAGTTACATGTAGTATCACTTACTGAAAAGAGCTCTGGTGTTGCAGTCACACAGACCTAACTGCAGTTTCTGATTCTTCCTCTAACTGTGTACTTTGGGCAGGTTATTTAACCTCTCTGAGGTTTGGGATCCCATAATTATAGATAATAGTACTGACCTGGAAGGATTAAATAAGATAATGTGCATAAAATATGTGGTACAGCAGGTGGTACTTGGTAGGGGCTTAACAAGTGACGCTTCTTGCTAGGAACATTGAACACATATGTTTTGTTGATAAAAGAATCACACATATCTTTTGTAGGCTCCTGTCAACTTTTGGACCTTCTATTTGCTGCACGATGGCTTAGTGACATGGAGGAAGAGCATTAGGCTTGAGTAACAACAACAACAACAAAAAAAAAAGCAAAAGAAATCTCTTAAACAAATGAGGCGGTTTATTTTTCTCTTGGAAGGAAAAGTTCAGAGATAGATAATACAGGGCTATTGTGGCAACTCTATGACACTGCCAAGGAACCGGGTCCCTTCTAACTTCCTGCTCTGCTATTTTTCGTGTGTGAATTTAGTCCCTATGATTGCCCACAATCCCTAAGGTCCAAGAGGACTGCTCCTCCCTCCTGCAAGCCACCTTAGTTTCAGAAGAGAGTGGGGGAGCACAAAAGGACATATTCTTCCCAGGGACTTCCACTTCAATTGTAATAGTCAGAACTACAAATGTGTTTACTGCTAGCTTCAGAGAGCCTGAGAAATGTGGCTTTAGATATCAGTAAGAAAGAAGGGGAGAATGGATATCAGATATGCAATCATTGTCTGCCATGAGTCCCTACTTGGAAATCTCCAGATCATCATGACTGGACCTTTCCTTACTGTCCTTTCCCATTGGAACATACTGCACCCAGCCCCCCAAAAATTTAAGATAAATCTTAAACATTTTTAAAAATGTGAGTAACATTTGTAATTTAAAAGAGAGAGGCATGGCATTCTGGAGGAATTCTTAAAATAAAATTTAGATTTACCCCGAAATCTATAGTAATGATTACTAACTGTTTTAAGAATGAAAATTCTTTTTTAAAAATAAAAAAATTCATGATGTTTCACATATAAGACTAATTATATTTTCAGTAATTTACTGGTTGACAAAAAGGTATGATGTATTTGGTATAAAAATGCTTTGATGCTGAGTGCAGAAGGATTTGCAAGCAGACCCTTTGCAATTAACTCAGTGCCACTGCCCTCCATCCCTCACTCCCTCGTCCTCTGCCCATCTGGAGGTTTGTACCCAGGGTTAGGTACCATTCTAGGATGGCTGAGGTCCTGATCAACTCTCAGATCATCAGAAATTCCTGCAAAGAGCTGTGTAGAGGAAAACAGGTATCTCTTCATCATTTTATATTTAGGGACAGCTCCAATCAGACCCAACATTCTGCCATAGGGTCTGATGTTTTTATGCCTTTGTTAGCTAGGTATTCTCCAGAAGGCCTGGTTAAATGAGAACAAGTGAAATAAGACATTTGAACAAGCTCACGGACCTTACCCTCTTTCTCTCTGTTAATGACTAGCCTCAGGTATCCTATAAACACCCCTACTGGCTTCATCCCAGAGCCTCTGGGATCCTCCCTAGGAACAGTTTCCAGTAAACACACTTTCTTTCCCTGGGACATCCCAGTTGCCTCTTCCTTAATATATAGATCTCTGGCCAAAACCCCAGACGGTTGCTGCATTTTAAATTTTCTTTGGTATTCTACCCATATCCCACCTCAGTCTTCCTCTGACCTAGGCTTTTGCTGCCCCTTTAGGGTCTGCTAGGTAGGGAGAAAAGTTCAAACAATAATAATGCTTTATATGATTTTATATGAATTTATAATTTACAAAGCATTATCTCATTTAATTTCCATAACAACCTTTTAAGATTGCTATAACTTCCTCTTTGCATAGGCAGAAGCAGAGACTTGGTCCAAGTAGCTAATGAGCGACGAAGCTGGGACACACACAATCTGGGGCTTTCTAGCCCAAGGGCTGTCAACCATTTTTCCTCCTATGCCACTGCTAACACATTAAGATGTCACCTGTTCAGGCATATTTTACTTCAGATTGGCTAGTAGACAGAAAGATCCTGAGGCAAGGAGGGTCAGATGGATTTTGATGGTTTGAGGGAGATGGAAAGTTCTGGAGCATAAAGGGAAGCTAAGGATAAGATCTAATGCGGAAAAGAAGGGTGTTGACATTAAGATGGGCAGGAAGTCTGTATAAACATCAGCGTGCATCTTTAACTCTCTGATATGGTTTGGCTCTGTGTCCCCACCCAAATCTCACCTTGAGTTGTAAGAATCCTCACATGTCGTGGGAGGGACCTGGTGGGAGGTAATTTAATCATGGGGGCAGGATTTTTCCCATTCTGTTCTCACGATAGTGAATAAATCTCATGAGATCTGATGGCTTTATGAAGGGCAGTTCCCCTGCACATGCTGTCTTGCCTGCCCACACGTAAGATGTGACTTTGCTTGTCATTTGCCTTCTGCCATCATTGTGAGGTCTCCCCAGACATGTGGAACTGTGATCCAATTAAACCTCTTTCCTTTATAAATTACCCAGTCTTGGGTATGTCTTTATTAGCAGCGTGTATAGTTCCATTGTGCATATATACCCTATTTTCTTTATCCATTTGTCTGTTGTTGGACACTTAGGTTGATTCAATATCTTTGTTATTGTGAATAGTGCTGCAATAAACATGTGAGTGCAGGTATCCCTTTAATATACTGATTTCTTTTCCTTGGGATAGATACCTAGCAGTGGGATTGCCAGATCATATGGTAGTTCTACTTTTAGTTTTTTGAGAAATATTCATACTCTTTTCCATAGAGGTTGTACTAATTTATATTCCCACCAACAGTGTATGAGAGTTCTCTTTTCTCTGCATCCTCTCTAGCATCTGTCATTTTTGTCTTTTTAATAATAGTCATTCTAACTGAAGTAAGATGGTATCTCATTTGGTTTCGACTTGCATTTCTTTGATGATTAGTGGTGTTGAGCATTTTACCTCTTAGCCATTTGTATGTCTTTATATATAATATATATTTTAAAATAGCATGTGCTCAATTGAAATAACAGAGAACACACTACCCAATGGTTACATGTTTTGGTAACATGGTAGAACATCACATTCTCCTATTGTCACATAATCTGCTATACCCCATTGTTAGTTCACATAGACATTCTCTTGCCTGTGATTGACTTTATCCTTGCAACTCTCATTCCGCTTTCCTGTACGATAGTGTGACTCTTCAAACCACAAATGGGAACTAGGATCCGATTAGAAGACAGAAAGTTTTAAACTAGGATGTTCCTGAATATGTGTGTTTCTGAATATGTGGCTTCAGTTTGTGAGTTCCACAGAAGCCTAGGCCTGCTTGTCTTTATTGTATAAGTTTAACAGCTGCTTGCATAGTTCAGGGTCAGAGAGCATATTTTCAGGCCACGATGATGAATGATCCATGGGTCACTCAAGACACCAGCTTAACATTTAGGAGTTGATACAGATGCATACCAGGGAGAGCTCAATTGTTAGCAGTGTATGGAGGTGCCCATGAGGATGGGACTGGGATAATCTTGTGAAATGTAATCTGATTCCATTTTATTCTGGCAAAACCACGCAGGCCATATAAGAGTGTCTTTTCTGCCTCTCCAGCTCAAAGATGGCCTGGCCTGCTGCCAGTTTTTGTTTTTTTTTAGTTGAGATATAATTTACATGCCATAAAATTCACTATTTTAAAGTGTAAAATGCAGTGCTTTTTAAAAAATATATTCACAGCTGGGTGTGGTGGCTCACACCTGTAATCCCAGCACTTTGGAAGGCCGAGGCAGGTGGATGGCTTGAGGCCAGGAGTTTGAGAACAGCCTGGCCAACATGGCAAAACTGAGTGTCTACTAAAAATACAAAAATTAGCCAAATGTGGTGGCACACACCTGTAGTCCAAGCTACTCAGGAGGCTGAGGCACGAGAATTGCTTGAACCCAGGAGGCAGAGGTTGCAGTGCAGCAAGATCATGCCACAGCACTACAGACTGGGTGACAGAATGAGACTCTGTCTAAAAAATATATATATATATATATATTTTATATTATTATTATATATATATCTCCGAGGTTGTGCAACCATCACCACTATCTAATTCCAGAGTATTTTAATTTTACCCCAAAAGGAAACCCCATTCCCTTTAGCAGTCACTCTTCATTCACCTCTCCCCTTAACCCCTGGAAAACACTAATCCACTTTCTTTTCTACGGATGTGACTGTTCTGTACATTTCATATCAATGCAATCATACAATGTGTACTCTTCTGTGCCTGGCTTCTTTCATTTCACTTAATGTTTCAAGTTTCATCCACGTTGTGATGAATCAGTATTTTCGTTCCTTTTTATGCTGAGTAATATTCTGTTGCACAGAGATGCCATGCTGTGTATCCAGTCATCCACTGATGGACATTGGGGTTGTTTCTACTTTTTGGCTGTTATGTGTTACCATGACCATTCATGTACAAGTTTTTGTGTGGACATGTTTTTAACCAAAGGAATGTTGGGGAATACACAGAGAAGGCTGTCCTGTGAAGGTTTGTTTGCTGCAGCAGTTCATTGAGAGGCTGCCCTGGTACCAAGCACTTGACCAGAGCTCATGGGACTTCCAAGGAGTGAGATGCTGAGGGCCAGGCAAGCCCCTGCATCCACGTTCCCGCTCTCGCTCTAACACCAGGGCAGCAGCCTAGTCTTGCAGTGACTCCTGATGGGCATTAGTGCTGTTTGCTGAGGAGGGCGTGGCTTGGTTTAGAAGCCTGGTGCAGCCTCTTAACACCTTGGACATGCTGCGTCCTCTCTCTGAGCTCCAGTAGTCTCATCTGGGAGTTGGAGGTACCAACAGCCACCCCGCAGAGTTTATATGAAAAATGAGAGACAATGCCTGGGAGGTCCCCTGTTCAGGGCAGGGGCTCAACCAGTGGATCTTTATTCTATTAGCAATTGCCCTGTGCAGTAGGCCATTTGAAGAGGGCACAGATCAAGGGCAGTGTAGACCAAAGCTCTTTGAATGACTTACCTATTTTGTAACTCTTCAAGTTACTTTTTTCATAAGGACTCCATAGTTTGCTCAGGCTGTTATAACAAAATACCACAGACAGGTGACTTAAATAACAGAAAATCATTGTCTCACAGTTGTGGGGGCTGGGCATCCAAGATCAAGGTATCGGCAGATTTGGATTTCTCCTGAAGCCTCTCTTCTTGGCCTGCAGATGGCCACCTTCTTACTGTGTCCTCACATGGCCTTTCCTCTGCTGTCTCTTTGTGTTTCTAAATTTTCTCTTCTTGCAAGGTCACCAGTCAGGTTGAATTAGTGCCCACCCTAAGGGCCTCGTTTTAACTTAATCACCTCTTTAAAGGCCCTATCTCCAAATATAGTCAGCTTCTGAGATACTAGCGGTGGAAACTTCAACATATGAATTTTGGAGGAACGTGACTTGGCCAATAACAAGCACCCAGGGAGCACCTACTCTCTCCCAGATGCTGGGAATAGAAGGAAAAGACTTAGGCCTTTCCCACTGGAAACACAGTCTCTTGGGAGGGACAGAAAAATAAGCAGATAATTGTAAAATACTCTTTCTCCATATACCCTGTCTTTTGTCTCACAATTGCATTTACTGTCTCTGCAGATGTATCATTAATTATGCATTCAGCATTTTGACCACCTGAGAATTCCAGTTTAATCAGCTGAGAACTCTCCAGGTCTTTATCGGCTAAGAGGGAAAAAAATATATCAGAGCCCATTTAGAAACAGGAAAGAGGCTAGCCAAAAGTCCTGAGACACACTACCAGACAGAGGCAAAATAGTCACTAGTTGAGCTTTAAGGTTGCCTTTAGGTGTTTCTTTACCTTCATTTTGCCAGAGTTTATCTATGCAGCCTCCAAACACAGCCAGCCAGGGGATCCCTGACACTCCCGGTGTGCCCAGCTGCCCAAGTTCAAGTCTGTTCCATCCCTTCCCACATCCAACCATACCTCTCCTATGTCTTTGCTCTCTGCTTGCCAAGGTGATAGAGTATGGAGTTAAAAATTATCGTGCACCTACTGTGTGCTGGGCAATAATTAGACACTTTGCATATGTTATCTAGTAATATTTGAACCTCGTAATGTTCCTATTTCACCTCATGATACAAATAAGAGACCTGAGCTAATAACATACCTAAGGTGACACAGTCAGTAAACAGCATCACTTAGATGAAGTTCTTTCTAACTCCACTAAGACCTTCAGACTTTCAGCTATTCATGCAGCAAACAGCTGCTGGTCCCTGTGAAGGTAATGGTCATGATGACTACGTTGGTTCTTAATCCACATCTTAGGTCAGGTTTCCCAGAAGCCGTTTCTGAGAGGCATTTGGGTGCTTGTGACTTATTGAGGTTGTGCTTTCAGGAGAAGGGAGCGAGGCGGGGGAGGCCGGGGAAGGAAGTGAGCAAGGATGTGCTCTCTGCTGGTTGAGCTACAGCTGGATCCCAGCTCTGAAGTGAAAGTCACTGGATAGAAGTGATTCTATCTTGAGGCAAGGGACTGACCTTTTTCATCCTGGGTCAGTCAGCCACCAGCTCCAGGTTGTAGTGAGTGGGGAGGTTGTGCAACCAGTCAGGCCTAACAATGAAGGGCAAATCCTCAGGGAAGGTGCAGTCATGAGCCTGTAGCTGCCAAGCTTCAGACTGGTGAGGGGCACCTGGTCTGGACACTTACAGCCTGCACCTCTGATCTTCTGCAATGCTACTGACATTCCAAAAAGAGACCCCAAGGAAAATAATACCTTGACCCAAAGTAGTGTGTCTTTCCCACTTCAGGTCCTATGGCAAGTTGTTGCAGGAAATACTTTCACATTAGAGGATAGGAGGTGGGGGCTTTTAGAACCCCAAATTATAGCTATAGACAGCGGTCCAATAATACTGCCTTAAGTCCAATAGCATTGATAGTTTAACAAAGTAGTTTTTTGTGTACATTATTCATTTGATCATCACAGCAACTTAGGAAGTAGATGGCAGGTTTCAATAGCCTCATTTTGCAGGGAGGTTAAGTGGTTCATTCTCAGACGTTGAATGTGATAAAGATGGACCTAAAACTTGCTTCTGACTTGAGCTTGAATGCCCCTTCTATGTTCCATACACAGTCTGGGTGAGATGGACACTGGAAAGGACATAATACCCCACCTAGGGTGACCAGCCATCCAGGTTTGTCCAGGACTTTTCTGGTTTGAAAACTCAAAGTCCCACTTTCAGGAAGACCCAGGGCTAACTAAGGCACACAAAGGCCCCCAATACATTTATGATCCACAAAAGCATTCTAATTTCTTTCAATCACAAGAAAAATATTGCTACAATAATAATAATAATGAAGCCAGCCAGGATTATATTCATACTAACATAGTCATAAGATACAATTTTAAATTTGTGTATGTCTGTGTGAATAAGATGGGACCCTGAAGGCAAAACTGCCTAGGACCCACAAAGTCATAATGCAGTTCTGGAGAACTGGATCAGTCCTGGGCAGACTGGTGCTGTGGGTTACCTTAACCCCTTAACCCAGAAGAGTAGTTCAGGAACTTTGAGTTTTCCATGTGGCGGTTGCCTAAAATCACCAGTGTTTCTCCAAGTCTGTGATTTCCATGTGCCTGGCTGCTTTCCTTCTAATTACACAGCAGTTTCCTGAGTTTGCTTTGGCTTTTTTCAGGAAGCAGCTGAGGAGCCCTTCTTTGGGCATTCACAGTGTGCTGTGGGTCCAGCACCATCTCTCTTTCCCCCTCTTGACTATGACCAGACACTTGTCTAACTCATTTTTCTGTCCCCAGCACCAGGCTCAGTGCCAGGCACACTGTGGTACTCCATGAGTAATTATTGATTGAATAAATGAATTCATTGGTGGCCTGATTCTACCGATTGCTTATGATATAACACTGGAATCACAAAACGCCCTGGCCCTCATTTTCTCCATCTGTAAAATAAATATGTTGGAAGAGATGAACTCTTAGGTTCTTAGGGGCACTTTATGTCATGCATTTGTTATGACAGACCATGTGACTATGTCACTGTCATTGAAAAGTGAATCTCAGTCATGAAACAGTCACTTACAGGTTCTCAGGGTCATTGATGTGCTTTCTCTCTTTCCCGTTTTTCTTTTAGGTCCTTACTGGAAGGCAGCATGTCCAATGTTACCTTGAGAAAAATGTCTCCCACAGGAAATGGTAACGTACATGATGTTTCTCTTGCTCAGAAAACTTTAAAGTTTTGGAAAAACAACTCACAGATCTGAATTCTTTAATATAGATATTGAATGCTTAGAAACAACAGTCTAATTTAATTAGCATTGCAAAGTTAGGCTTAAGAAAAAGTATACATGCCGCAGCTTTTAGTCATGTAATTGGAATTCAATTTTTTTTAATTAATAAAAATATCTCTTTAAAAATATGACCCTCTTTTTGTTTGGCTCTTACAGGATAAAAGAATTAAGTTACTTAGAATCAAATGACCAGAACTTATTGACTATTACAATGTATTATAAAAACAGTCTTTTGTGAGCTTCCAAGGTGTATTTCTTATGGGGTAAAATGCCAACCCACTAAATCCTGGCTCGGTTTATCCCAGGCTGGGAGATCTCCTTTCCCAGGAGCTGGATGGGGCCTCATGATTGGCACTGGCAGTTTCAGTTGGCACCTGAGCAGCTTTATATGTTATCTTTGGTGATGGGGTGTGGGATTTGTTCTTTCTTGCTGGGGCATCCTACTTTGAAACAGTACTGGACTTGCCAGCCTAGAAGATTGATGCTGGCCAATCAGATGTGCCTCTCGGGATTTTCAGGTTAACAAGCCCACGCTCAACTCCATACTATTACATCTTCCAGTCTTTCATGTTTCTGTTGATAGAGATGAAGAGCACCATTCAGGGAATCACACAGAAGCAGCAGGATTTTCACGAGGTGAACAAAAGAAGAACTTTCTTACAGGATAACAGTTGGATAAAGAAACGCCCTGAAGAAGAAAAGTAAGCTGGTGTGGAGCGTGGTGGGTGGATGGAGGGGCAGAGAGGGGCATTCTCTGTTTGGGAAGCTAATGCTCATCTGAAAAGTGAATACTTTTCTCCTGAAACACTTTGTTGCATGGTCTAATTTTTGGTAAGACTTAGTAAGCATAAATAAGTTACACATCAGAGTTTCAAGAATATCTCTGCCATTTTAAATATCCACATACGTAAGAGAACGCGAGTCATTACTGAGAGAGAGCCTGGTTATTACCTAGGATAGATGTTTGTGCTTACTTGCTAAACTGAAAAGAAAACATGACTTTCCAGTTTCCGAAAAGGTAACAGTTAATCCATGATCGGACAATTCCTGCTATGTTGATCATGTCAGCTGAAATAAACAAAAATAGTATAATTCCAAATTTAGCATATAAAATTTTGATATGTACAAGAGAAATTTAAAAAATTACCGACTTATTTTAATGCCATTTACTTCTAGGTACTGGGAAGGTGGGATATATGGTATTACTTTGTAAGTACTTACCACCAACAAAATTTTGTTTGTTTTGAGCATTGCTTCTACTAGCTGAGAGGTTTAAAGATTTGAAAACTATGGCCATAGGCATATAGCCTCATTGGCAATATAGATTTGCAAGAGGTATTTGTCCAGCCCGGATATATATTATGTTATGTGTATATTATAAATTATGTAGACATTTTATGATTTCTTTGTTATTAAGCTTGGTGTTAGATACTGTACATATAAAGCACCACTAATTTTACAATAAAACACAAGGTAGGTGTTATATCTCCTCATTTTACAAAAGAGGAATCTGAGCTCAGAGAAGCTAAGTAACTTGTCTAATGGCACATGGCAATTTAGTGGTAGAGTTTAGATTTTAACATGGCCCATTGTTTTTCTATTACACAAATGTTTCTCAACTAGGGGCAATTTCACCTCCAGAAGACATTTGGCAAGGTTAGGAGACATTTTTGTGGTCAAAATTGGCAAGTCCTTCTGGTATTTAATGCGTAGAGAACAGGGATGCTGGTAAACATCCTATAAATCACAGGGCAGCTCCCACAACAAAAAATTATCAAACCCAAAGTGTCAATAGTCCTGCAGTTGGGAAATCCTGCATTATAAGATACTTACTCTAAACTATCTACAAACACTGCAGATAATGGTTATTTGAGGGGCATTCTTGTGAATGTTAAATTTAAAATATCTATTAATTTCTGTTATTGAATATTATTATTTCAAGGAAATATATGGGTGTTTGGAGATTTAGAGACTCACACTAACTTTTAGAGTTAGCACTATTGGATGACAATCATTTCCTTCCATGAAACAGCATTTATTGCTTCTGTCAGAGCATTTCCAATTTTCTGTAGTGGTAGTGTCATTTGCAATGTAGACCATACATTTTGGTATGCCAACATTTACACAGACGAGTGAAGACAGAACGTATAAGACAAATCACAGTTGGGAGGAATGGTGCTTTTATGCCAGGCATGCCTCCCCAGGAAAACCCAGGGAAGCCAGTTTGGATGGCACAGGAGCTGCTGAATGAAGGGAAAACTGGCTTTGATGCTTCCCTGATTCCCCCTGGCCCAGTTCTGGGCTGTGTGTTATAATTCCGCCTCAGATAAAAACATGCCTGGTATCTGCTCCTCTTTCAAAAATTTCAGTAAGAGATATGGAGGAAGATAGGAAAGTTCTCTTGGGGTCTTTGAGAGTGTATATTTGCTGGCATTGTTTCACTTTTACTGTTCATCTTTCTATTTAATTGTCTACTTCAGTTCTTTTACAGCTTCATTAAAAATGGTACCAGAGGCTGGGAGTGGTGGCTCATACCTGTAATCCCAGAACTTTGGGAGGCCAAGGAGGGCAAGTCACTTGAGGTCAGGAGTTCGAGACCAGCCTGGCCATGAAGAAACCCCGTCTCTATTTTAAAAATACAAAAATTAGCCAGGCATGGTGGCAGGCACCTGTAATCCCAGCTACTTGGGAAGCTGAGACAGGAGAATTGCTTGAACCCGGGAGGCAGAGGTTGCAGTGAGCTAAGATATCGCACCACTGCACTCCAGCCTGGGCGACAGAGCAAGACTCCGTCTAAAAAAAAAAAAAAAAAAAAAGTACCCGAGTGTTGAGTAATGTTAGTGGAGCATAACCAGGAAAAATGTGGTATTTCAGGTTTGGTTGGGTTGACACAAAATAGGTTCAGGTACTTTCTGCCTTGGCTCAAATCCAAAGGCTTCACTACATGTTTTGACATTTCCTGAAAGGGCTGTACTTTCAGTTCCACTGTACAAAATAAGAATGATATTACTTTGAGATTTTACGTATGAAGGTCGATTGCAGGGTTGACCAGTAAGAAAAGCAATAGTTTGGAATGAAAAGATCTGGGTCCTAGACCCACCTCTGTTACTTGCTAACCTTGTGGTCTTAGGAAAGCCACAAAGTCCCCAATCAATTTTCTCATCTGTGAACTGGATATGACAGTGTCTTCCCTGCCTAATTCATAGGATTATTTTAACGACTAACTAGAGCAAACTGTATTCTCATGGTTCAAAAGTAGGCTAGGTCTCCTGTGAATTATTAATCTCCTTAACCACAAATATTGGTACTGAGTTTCCCACATTTTATGAAGGAGAACTGTCAAGTCCACCAACATATCCAGACATAATGGGCTTACTTAAACTTAAACAGAATTTGTGGAAAGCTTTTGTATTTGACTTCATGCCAAAAAGGACTCTTCTAATACATATAAAGTAAATGGCTTATATTCCCACAGTCTGATAAAACACAACACAACACTCATTCATTGTTGAATCATGTGGAAACCTCATGGGATAAAAGATCATTTGTACAGACAAACTTGTTTCTTTTCGCATGCTCTTTCAAGTGGTGACTGGTTAAAATAAATACATAATTTTGTGTTCTCACAACTGAAATAAAATGAATTAACCTTGCCAAAAATTGGGAGCTCACCAGCATGTCTCTCTCATTTAGTGCTTAGCCAATATTGTGGTAACTTTCTATGTGACATACTTTTGTTCTTTCTTTGCAGAGATGAAAATTACGGTAGGGTGGTGCTCAACCGACATAATTCCCATGATGCACTGGACAGGTGGGTGTTCAGACATGTTACATCATGAGCAGAAACACAAAGATGGTAGTTTTCAGAGAAGACTTGTCCAAGACAGCTGAATATTTGCAGCATGCCTTGGGCTTTCCCCGATGTTCTGGGCATGTGAAGGAGAATCTGTGATATCATCAGAGGTTTCCACAAGGAAACTCTGCCTCTCCAGAACCATGACTTGAGGCAGAACATAATCAACCCTCTGTGCATCCCACTGAGGTGGTCCTCCTGACAGGCAGGGAAAGGACTCTCATAGAAACACGATCATATCAGGCCGGGTGCCATGACTCATGCCTGTAATCCCAATGCTTTGGGAGGCCAAAGTGGGAGGATCACCTAAGCCTAGGAGTTTGAGACCAGCCTGGGTAACATGGCAAAACCCTGTCTCAAAAAAAAAAAAAATTTAATTAGCTAGGTGTGATGGTGCGCACCTGTTTTCCCAGCTACTCCAGGGGCTGAGGTGGGAGGATTGCCTGAGCTTGGGACATTGAGGCTGCAGTGGGCAGTGATGCTCCATTGTACTCCAGCCTGGGTGATGGAAGAAGACCCTGTTTCTCAAACAAACAAACAACAACAGCAACATGACCAGATTAGATATCTCTGAACCTTAGGGAAAGGAATCCTAAAACACAGAAATAACAACTCCAGAGTTCACCTGCTTTATGGGACAGTACCTTTCTTTTTGGAAACTCCTAGGCTAGTGGGAAAACATGGACTGATCCTCAGTGGCAAATAGACTGATCAAAGCAAATTAGTAGAAAAATTAAGACAAAATATATATACATATATATATATATATAAAGACAATATATATTTCCACAAATAATCTCGGATTGATAAAAATAGAGAATATTCTTACTAAAACACAGTTGTACTCACATCCATACAAACAACCACACCCATCAGAAGAACCTAATTATCAGACACAGGTTTTATCTGGTCTAGTAGCTTGTGTCTGTTTGTCATTAAAATGTAATTAGAAAGGGAATGTGAATATCTTCTATGGTGTGGATCTTAAAAAGTTAAGCAGACACTTGGGACAGGTCTATTTTGGAAACTTTTGTTTATGAATTTCTCTCAACCCTTTTAAACTTTTTCATAATTTTGACCTGTTTTAAGGGTGCTGAGCTTATAACCCTCTACACAGAGTTGCCATTTCATTTTCCTGATGCCAGCTTTAGTTCATCTGATTTACTGTTCTGTGATCTGGCAGACTCTCTGCCGAGGCCCTGTCCTTAGTCTTTATGGTTTCGAAGATCATAGCCTGGTTCTCAGCTGGCTCTGATCTCACCAACAAAGGAGAGGCTCATCATTTGAGTCCAGCCACCAGTGGAAATTGCTGCCTCTATGTTATTCACCTTTCTCTGGAACGATTAAAGAACACAGATACTTATGTTTTTTAAGTGTGAAATACGCTTCATATTCTTAATGTATATACAATGTGTTTTAGGTTAACAAGAGCTTAATGCCTTTCATGCTTATTTCATAGTTTAAGTTGTATTGGTTTCCTGAACCCTTCCTCGTGGCGGCCAGTGTTGTGGCTAAAGTAGAATTATCAGTCTTTTAAGGAACAAAAATCTGTAAGCCCTAGACATTTCCCCCTTGACCTGTAACTAACATCACAGAATCAATTTCCCTAAAAGAGTAGGGCAGATTGTTTTTCTCCTGGTACTTGCTCAGAGGGTGTCACTTGTCATTTTTCTGCTCTGCAGAGGCTGTCTTTACCTTGATGTCTTTACTCAACAGCAACTTTGGAGCACCTGCTATGTGCCAGCATTGTGCCAGGTGCCAGGAATACAAAGATGCATAGAACATAATCTTTGACCTTAAAATATCCACAAATGAAAATACTAAAGTTTGTCATGGAAAGTGCTATAGTAGAAGTGTGTGAGTGCACTATGGGAATAGAAAAGAAGGGAGACTAACTCTGCCTGAATAATCAGAGACCTCACTGAGGAAGTGGTCTTTGGTGTTGGCGATGTTGCTTGAAGGATTATGAGGAAAAATTTCCCAAATGGGCAAGGCTGGCTGGTGGGCATGGAGCAAGGAAAGAAGCACTTCCAGCAGAGATGACAATGTGTGCAGAGAGCTGGCATGAGTGGGGTCTGAAAATAAAGGAAAATAAATAATATACTGTCATCACCGTAGATAATACCTTCATATTATCCACAATTGGAAAGTTTGACTGTGTACATGTTCTGGTAGGTCATTTAAACATGTCAAATAAGGATGATAGCCAAATAGCACCTGTAGGAGGCCTCCTGTGCATCAGTAGCTGTGTTAAGAGCTGCAAACAAAACGAAGTCCTTGCTTCCACAGAACTTGCATCCTAGTTGAAAGTGAGGGAGGGGAGAGAATGAAAATAACACGTTGAAACATGTCTTATTGTGATAAGCAGTAGGAAGACAATGGCCACCTAGAGACATAGTGATGGTGTCCGGGGAGGGGCTGTTTTCTGGAAGGGGTGAGATGGCCCTCCAGCACCTGCTTGCATTTACACATTACACACGATGGTGAACCACACCATGATTTCACTCTGAGGTTGTATTAAACATTGGGGGAGTTATATTTGGCATTTTTCTTCACTGTTTTTCTTACCTTAACTGATACTGTTCCCTCTACGTCTATTCGAAAATGTTCACATCTATTTCCCCTCCCAGGCCCAGCTCAAACTGCACTTCATTCCATAAAGCCTTCTCTGGTTTGTATACCTAGAAATCAGCTTTCTCAGCTTAGAACTTCCTTACACCTTACCTAAACCTCTTTTATGGCACTCACTACTTTCTGCCTTTGGATTTACATACTTGATTTGTCCGTCTTGCTCTGTGTAGATAGCAGCTATAGTTATTTTATTCTAGACTTCCTTATATTTATCAGTACAACAGTGTTGATTAATATAGCAAATGTTACTTTCTCCACTACTAATATAGCAAATATACTTTTTGCACTATTCCTAGCACTTTTTATTTTGAGTACATCCAAATAGCTGCTTAGTGAAAATATGCCACATCGAGTTTAAAATTAAATCTTTAGTATCTAGTCTTAGTACTTATTCTAATGCAATACTTTGGATATGATGGCTTTAAATGATACTTGGAAATACAAACACAATAAATAATGGAGAATTCTCCAAAGAGCTTGCTTGCTTTATATCATGGGGTTATATGAGGCATTAAACAGGCTTTTTTTAATGTTTGATCAATCTGATCAAGATCTTTCCTTTGCTTCCATGATCACGATTCCTTCTACTGAGTCTTCTATTCTCTTTTCTATTATTTTCTAAATCCCCCCCCCATTTTTGCTCATCTGTCTTGCTCTCCTCTCTTTGCCCTTGTCTCTCCTCTTCTTCGTATGACTTTTGTCTCTTCCTCTTTTCCTCCTATCCTTCCTTTTTCTCACTTCCCACTTTCTCCTTTTCATTTTCCCCAGCTTTTCCTGTTTCCTTTCTTTCCTTTCTTTCCTGTCTTTCCCCTCCTTCTGCCTGTAAGTTCCCTTCTTTTAACCCTGTCCACGGTGCTGAATATTAAGCAAAGCATTTATGGATTTAGTCCATGGTGCTGGTTTATGGCACTGCTAAAACTCTGCAAAGAAAATATAGTTGAGTATAAAAGATTGAGCTCCTATTACTAATAGGAACATGTAGAAATAAACAACATTGACAAGAGTGCATATTAGTTATTAACCATTTTGAGTGTTATGTTGTTTGTTGTATGATTTATGTATCCTTATCCCTAATTTGAATATGTTACATTGTTGTTAGAAATAATTGAAGCCAGAGAAGAATCTTTTATTAGCATAGGATATTGGATTTTCCATAATTTATTCTATCCAAGTTGGAAGATTTGGGTACTCCAAATCTATCTTTCCTTGGTAACATGTACATTTCCTACTGAAATAGGTCAAAATATTGCCATATGTATGATAGGTTTTATCAACTTTTTTTGTGATTGATTTGTTTTTTTTTTGGTAATTATTTTTGCTACAGGAAAGTAAATGAGAGAAATGTGCCAAAAGCTACAATTAGTCGGTATAGTTCTGATGACACTTTGGACAGGTAAGGTGCTTTTGAACCATGCAAGTGGAATGCATAACATATTAAATTCCTTTTCTTATAAAGTTATGAAGTATTTAAAAGTTTACCAAAATAAGGTTTGAATTGCTGGTATTTTATTCCCAGGGATGGAGGCCTCTAAGAATTGAATTACCTTCTTCAAATCTGACTAAATCTTGGCTAGATGTATTTCTAAAATCTTGCTAATAGTAGACTGATATGAAAAATTCTTAGAGAAACTGATTTGAGTACAGCTAGGGTGGGTACTGTGCGGAATCTGTTAGTTCAATTTAAAATGAAGAAGACAGGTTTTTTTTGTGAATATGTGTAATCCTTGTTCCAACATTTGGTCCTTCCACACTGATGGTGGAAAAACATCAGTCCATGCAACTGCTTTATGGAGACACTGTAAATTTTAATAATACAATAGTTTCAATCCACTCCAGGACAGAGACGTTAGCTCTTTACTTTCTTTTAGAAAGTGAAAATACTCTTTTGACACTGGAGTCTCCATAGGGCTGATAGAATGAGTCCAACGTGTGTGCCTGCTGTTAGTTCCTTCTTACATGGGGGGAAAGGGCTCATCTCTACAGGGAAAATAAGGCAACTTCTATTCAGGTTGAAGTATAAATGCCACAAATCACATTTTTAGTTTAGGTTCGGTAGAGACGCTTAGTAAGCATAAGTAAAGGACAAAGTTCGCATCTTTAATAGGAGTCTGGACTCCTATTAAATAGGCACCATGAATACCCAAAGCCAGTGCTAGTTGTGTTTACTCCCTGCAGCTAAAGATGTGCTGCAGTTGTAGGCAAAAATGGCACCTACTGGGTTTTAAACAAATACGTGGTAACTTACAGCATCCAATAGATTCTAAACTCAGACTATGCCAGTGTTGATTAATGTAGCAAATGTATATACCTTCTGCACTATTCCTAGGCTTTCAAGTCAGTCACCCTAATAGAGAACAATCAATGCTGGTATCCTAAAGAGTTGGTCTTTCTCTTTTAAAAATTATCTTCCTTGTCAAAAATGAGTTTGTAGTAGATGTACAAGATCTCATCTCCACAGTGATGCATAGAGAAGAGGTAGATAAAATACCTCGGTCCATTCATCCTGGTCTTGCAGATGGTTAATTGAAGAAGGAAACCCTATTTCTAGGAATGAATTTTAAAGTGAGATAATTGAGCCTCAAGTAAGGTGGAAGACCTAAGCTTTTGTAGGCTGTGTGTCTGAACGTTTATGTCAGACCAGCCGAGATACAGCCTAGGAATGTGGGAAATAGACTTGACCTCACAGGCAATGTAGTTAGGTCATTCTCAGCCTTAGCTATAAATTAGAACCACTGAGGGGGCTCTTAAACTTTATTGATGCCTTGGTCCTACTACCCCTCACTCCCCAAATTCTGATTTAATTAGCCCGAGGCGGAACTCAAGCATTTTTTTTTTCAAGCTTATAGAGTAATTCTTATGTGCAGCTGAGATTCAGAACCACCAATATAGCTCAAGCCCTTCATTTTTTACCCTCGAAAGCAGGCCCGGAGATTACATGATCTATTTACACACTTTAGTGGTATGTTTGGGAAAAGTATCCTGGCAGCTCATTCCCAAGGCACTAAATGTGGAAATAGATTTGAGGAAGAGAACACAGGGGTTAGTAAAGAAAGGCAAGTCCTGTTAGCAGGAGCTGAACTTCTGTAATACAGACCACTCCAAAATGTAAGACATGAAATAATTTTAGGAGGAAGATGATCAAATATATCTGGTATGTGTGCATTTGCATTTTAATAATGATGCACTTATTTTAATGAATATGAGAAAAGCACTGAGTTTACATTTGAAAAGTTCCCTTTAAAATATACTTACGTGTGTAAAATGTGAGGTGTGCAAAAGAAACATAAATAAATGTGTATGTAGCATGCAGAGATAGTGGGTTATAACTAATTTGGAAAACCTAGGTTAGGAGGCCATCTAGTGCTCCATTGTGAAAGTATAACTTTTCCTTTGGCTGTTCTGATCATGTTGCAAATTACATTGTTTGGTATTTCAAGTCTCCAAGAACAATTTTTATTAAAACAACCAATTTCATATCACAAGTTGACAGAAATTTAATTTTCACGGTAAATACAAAATTAATCTCCCCCAGCAATAAGAAATCAACATACATATTGGAATGGCGGTTTAGAGTTCTCTCCATTACCATTGATAGACTTACCCCTGGGTAGCATGAAAGAGGCTATGAGAGGTGAAGAATAAAGACTAAAAGAAGGTCTGTTAACCTAATATATGAGTTTTGGGAACAATCATACTACAGAATCGAATATATGACATTGGATCCCAGTGAACGATTTGGGAGATAGACTACTTTCTACTTGTGTTGCCAAGAGAAAGCCACACAATGACTCTGAGACTCCATTTATTTATCTATAAAATGAAAATCCTTATACCTACCTTGTAGGGTGTTCTGGAGAGTAGACAAAACACGTCAAATGACCAGCAACAAGTAGTAGGTATGAGACAAGGAAAGAAGGAACAGGGGCCGAAGTTATGAGATCCCACCATTGGCATATAATGATAACCTTCCTTATTTGTGCTTTCTGACTCAAGAAGCATATGAACACACCTTTTCTAGATCTGTGAGATTAGAATGATTAAAATCTCTAATGATCATTTGGACTCACTACATGTATTAGTCAAAGTAAACTAATTTGTCAAGGTAGAGTAACTTTTTAACAAGTCTGCTTCCTCTCTTCCAAATCAAGATGGTTTAACACACTGTAAGGTACTGCTTGACACATCAGAGTCCAATGTGATTTGCTGGAGTCCATGAAGTGACTCAGGGACCTAAGTTCTTTCCATATTTTAATGCTGCCATATTTATGCTGCCATGAGTACCAAAGCCATAGTAGAAGGGGGAAGAAAGAACGTGGAAGATCACCAGGAGGTTTTACAATGGGTCTGAAAGTGGCAGATAACATGTCTGCCCACACTCTTTAGTCTAGAGCTCAATTACATGGCCCCAACTTAATTGCAATGAAGGTTGGAAAATGTGGTCTCCTTGATTGCTCAGAAAGAAAAGAAAATGTGTTTTGCAAACACATAATATTGTTTATGCCACAAACCATTAAAAAAAAAAAAAACAAGTATTTCATTGACGCCTTTTACGGACATAGGAAGTACTGTCATTGACAAGATATATCATTAGACAATAATGAAAATGAAAACAGTTAATGAGTTAAATGCTCTATGAGTCAGAAAGACAAACAGGCAAAAGGCATAACACTTTTAAAATTTCAGGCTGGGTGCGGTGGCTCACACCTGTAATCTCAGCACTTTAGGAGGTGGAGGCGGGTGGGTTACCTGAGGTCAGGAGTTCGAGACCAGTGTGGCCAACATGGTGAAACTTCTTCTCTACTAAAAATACAAAAATTAACTGGGTGTAGGGGTGCATGCCTGTAGTTCCAGCTACTCAAGAGGCCGAGGCAGTAGAATAGCTTGAACCCTGCAGGCGGAGGTTGCAGTGAGCTGAGATCACGCTACTGCACTTTAACCTGGGCAACAGAGCAAGACTCTGTCAAAATTTCAAACTATATTAAGACAACCTTATAAGTAGATTTTGTCATAAGTAGTTTCTTTTTATTTAAAAATTTTCTAAAATGTAACACTTGAAAAATAGTTCTCTTTACTGTAGAAAGACTATGTTGTTAAGCTATTCTAGCATGAAAATGGTCTGAAAGGAGTTTGATAATTTAAATGTTTATCCAGACTTTTGTCTTGTTTCTTTATAAAGGATCTCAGACAGAAATGATGCTGCTAAAACATATAAGGCCAATACCTTGGATAACCAACTAACCAATAGGTACCAGTATCTACTAACTATGGGAAAGGCTCAAGTATAATATTTTTCCAAGTGTTACCTATGTACTTGCAATTCTTCAATCCTACTTGATATCTTTCTGTAAATTCTTAGTCTCTATCATTACTCCTGTGCATGGCTAGAATAAAACCTTGTTGTTTAGCTTAAAAATCAAGAGCACTTGCAGCTCCAAATCACCATTCTTACCACATTTATGTTTCTGTTTAAGTTGTCCTGGTGGCAAAATTATAAAATAGGTGCAAATGCAAATTTTACATTATTATTGTTAAGGAAAATTACTGAACCCAACAAATAAAAATATTGGGCTTAAAAGATACTAAATTTTCAGAAGAAAAATAATTCTTTGGAATCTAGTACAAGAGACAAAATCATGAAATCATCTTATGAAATTTATTAAAATATGATGCTTTCTATTTCTTTCTCTCACCAATGTCTAACTTTTAATAACTCTAAATTCAAGAATAATTCCAAATAGATACAAATGTTCATTCTTAATTGTTCAAACTTTGCTTTCTTTCTCTCTTACCAGGAGCATGTCCATGTTTAGATCACCGGAAGTAACAAAGCTGTATGTATTCTTTCTAATTGTAGTATATTTCTTTTTATGTGTTCAAGAAAACCAGGGAAAACCACTTCAGGCCAATTTTATTGGAATACAGCCATGCCCCTATTGCTCTGGCAGAGTTGAGTAGTAGAAGACAATACCAAAATGGTCTGCAAAGGTTCAAATGTGACTATCTGGACTTTTGCAGAAAAAAAGATTGCCAATCATTACTCTAACCAAACACCAAAGCTTAGGTCATCCTTTCTTTCTTCTTCTTTATTAAAATCTAGACTCCTCATTTTTTCCCCTACAGGACTTTTCTTCCCTCTACTCCCACAATAATTAACCCTTCCTCTACACCTCACTTCCTTCCCCACCCACCCTTCACATCTATGCCTCCTCCTTCAGAGAAAATTGAATTGGGAAAACATGGGGTGAGCTAAAAATCTATTTAAATGGAACACATTTTCCCTGGAATGTACTATTGATGGTTCTAAGCAGCCCAAATCAGACAGATTTATAAACTTACTTTATTTTTGAATTCCTATTTATGTATAAAGTAATTTATACACTGGATCACACCTCTCAGCGCTTGAAACGGGCCTGGGTCACTTCCATTTTTGAGGATCTGCATATATGAACAAATGCCAGATAGAGACTTAAGATGGTATGATTTAAAAATTTTTATTAAGCAATAATGCTTCTAATGCAAAAAACCACAACATAATTAGTTAGTCACAATATAATCACAGGAATAAAAGAAATGTGAGTCTGTAGCATGCCAGAATTGATTTGTCTGAATTTCCGACAGTTAATGTCATTTTATGAATCACTTCTTTATTCTATTCCTTTAGTTTTAGCTAGTTCTATGAGAACCTGACAACTTCTAAAATATGTCAACTAAGGAAGAAGATTTTTGGCTGTTTTTCCATCCTCAAGTGAAGCATGTTATGAACAGAGAGCAGGCAGGAATATGAGTAGAATTTAAGACTTTTCAAAGGTAGGCTGAAATGAAAAAGTTTGAGAGTGTGATTAATTGTTGTTCTTGTCATTAAACAGGCAACCTGGAGGTTCATTGAATGCCAACACCTCCAACACCATAGCATCCACTTCTGCTACTACTCCTGTAAAGAAGAAGAGGTACAATGAACTCATTGTGTCTACCTCTTGCTGATACACTATGAAAGACTGCATTAGAAAGCTTCCTTCTCTTTTTTTGCGGGGATCCAGCATCTACATTCTGCTCTTCCCAAACTTCAGCTCTTTCCCCCAACAATCTCTCAAATATAGAGTCTTGTTTTCAGTTCCTTTAGGGCCTTGAATTTCTAGGAAATGTTTTAGATGATAGAGCTCGCATGTTAAATGGCAGACTACTTGAGGTAGCACGTTTCATGGAGTCCTGCTGCTGGGAATGCCTTAACCTGAAATAATGATGAATGTAGGGCCACATGCTGCTATGCTCCTGAAACCGGCCTGTATCTGGAGATGCCACCTCTGCTCTGTGGATTGGGCTGGCCTTGTTTCCAAATGGAGAGTCAAAGACCCTTTCTGGAGACATCCATCTGTATTTGTTTGATTCTTGCCTCCTCCACCAACCTCCTCTGCATGGTCTCCCACATTCTGCTGGTGCTGAGTCCTATGTAATTAGCAGGCACAGAGGAGTAGTTGGACCAGTGGTGACCAAATATTCTTCATGAGACCAAACATGATGGTGGAAGAGATGTTTGCATGTTGAAAAAATCCCAGGGCTATGAATTGTGATGCAAATGGAAAACAAGCATTTACAAACATCAATGCTTTTAAATTTTCTCAATTTCCCTGTCTGTACCTGGGTCCATGCTCTGTACAGGGTAGGTGCTCAATGTTTGTTGATGGACTGGCTGACTTTGCCATGGTGCTGCTGGAGAAAAATGACTGCTTCTATTTTTTCCTTCAACAAAATTCTGGCTGTAGCTGCAAAGTCTCAGAAAATGTGATTCGTCTTTCCCCTGAACCCAAATTTCATGTCCTTTGACCCTTTGCCTGGGAAAAACAGATTCCTAAGTTTGAAAGAGAAATTTTAGGTCAGTCAGTTCAATCTCCTATCTAGTGCAAGAATCTTTCCTCTGACATTTTGGGCATAATTCAGGGCCACTGAAGCCATCAATAAGACTCTCACTATTTTGGGACACATCTTTGACTTGCTCTCCTGGGTAGCATCTGTTCCTTACATTGAGCTGGAATCTGCCTTGATTGACTCGTTCCTTGTCTTAGTTCAGTTCTGCAGTGGCTCAGAGAATGGACCTTCTTAAACAATTTAAATCCAGCTTTCCTGTCTGCCTTTTCTTCTGTAGTGCATATCATTCTCATCTGAATATCTTCAGTTTTCATCCATATCTTCATCTTTCTGCTTAGCAATTGCTCCCAACTAAAATTATGACCTGGTGATGTGAGGACATCTTTCTGATTTAGGTGAGAACTGAAGCTAGTGCTGCTATAATATTCACTTATGCTTTCAATATCTTTACTTGTCAGAGTTTTCTAGCAGTTTCTTTTCTTTTCTTTTTTTTTTTTTTTTTTTCGGAGTGTGCAGTGGCGCAATTTCGGCTCACTGCAACCTCTGCCTCCCGGGTTTAACCAATTCTTTGCCTCAACCTCCCGAGTAGTTGGGAGTACAGGCATATGCCACCATGGCCAGCTAATTTTTGTATTTCTAGTAGAGATGGGGTTTCACCATTTTTGCCAGGCTGGTCTTGAGCTCCTGACCTCGTGATCCACCCGCCTTGGCCTCCCAAAGTGCTGGGATTACAGGTGTGAGGCCCTACGCCTGGCCCACAGTTTTTTAAAAATTATATTTTGAGGCCGGGCACGGTGGCTCACACCTGTAATCCCAGCACTTTGGGAGGCTGAGGCGGGCAGATCACAAGGTCAGGAGATCAAGACCATCCTGGCTAACATGGTGAAACCCCATCGCAGCTACTCGGGAGGCTGAGGCAGGAGAATGGCGTGAACCCGGGAGGCAGAGCTTGCAGTGAGCCGAGATTGCGCCACTGCACTCCAGCCTGGGAGACAGCGAGACTCCATCTCAAAAAAAAAAAAAAAAATTGTATTTTGAAGCTGGGCGTGTTGGCTCATGCCTATAATCCCAGCACTTTCGGAGGCTGAGGCAGGTGGATCACCTGAGGTTGGGAGTTCGAGACTAGCCTGACCAACATGGAGAAACCCTGTCTCTACTAAAAATTACAAAATTAGCTGGGTGTGGTGGCACATGCCTGTAATCCCAGCTACTCAGGAGGCTGAGGCAGGAGAACTGCTTGAACCCAGGAGGCGGAAGTTGTAGTGAGCCAAGATCGCGCCATTGCACTCCGGCCTGGGCAACAAGAGCGAAACTCTGTCTCAAAAATAAAAATAAAAATAAAACATATATATATATTGAGTAGAGTATAAGATTGTTATTTCTGTTGTGAAATAATTCAGACATGCAGAAAAATAGGGAGAATAACATGATAAATATATATGAATTTACTATCTAGACTTAACAATTGTCATTATTTTCCAGATTTGCTTTAGATTTCTTTTTAAAAGAAATGTCCACATTACTTAGTGCTAAAGGAAATGAGAAAAGAGGTTTACTTGGAGGAACAGATAGCCTAGAATATAGGATAGTTACTTCCTACTTCATTTATGAAATAGTGTTCATTTTACTTCCAAGGCTTGGTATAATCTCATTGTCTTTTTAACTGTCAAATTATTTTCAGACAAGTGGGTGGGATCAGCCTTTCAATCACCATGTTTATTACCGTGTCATTTCTTAACAGGCAGTCCTGGTTTCCACCGCCCCCTCCAGGTTACAACGCCTCTTCAAGCACAGGAGCCAGGAGACGGTAAGGGAAAGGTGTCAGGCGTAATTGCTGTGCCATTAGATGGAAGAACATGTCAGACATTGACAACATATAATTGTGGATGTTTTGGGATAAATTGGAGGCAATCTCGTGAACTCTCAGCTCTGTACAGGAGAGTGTCCAGTGGGAGTAAGGTCAGGGCTACCAAGTACACTGGTAGGACATCTGACAAACTGCTAGGAATGAGTAGGTGGCTGTATTAGATTGCTAGGCCAATGAGTAGGTGGCTGTATTAGATTGCTAGCCAAAAGAAATGAGTGCCACAAACTGGGTGCCACAAACTGCCACAAAGTGCCACTGGGTGGCTTAAACAACAGGAATTTATTGTCTCATAGTTTTAGAGGCCAGAAGTCCAAAATCGAGGGTTCAGCAGGGTTGGTTCCTTCTGAGGACTGTTAGGGCTCCCCTAACTTCTGATGGTTTCCTGGTAATCATTGACATTGCCCAGTTGGTACAAGCATTGACCTGATCGCTGCCTTCATCTTCACATGATCTTCTCCCTGTGTGTATGTCTGAGTCCAAATTTCCCTTTGTTATAAAGCAACTAATCATGTCTATCCTACTACAGTATGACCTTATCCTAACTGAACTAATTACATCTGCAATGACCCTATTTCTAAGCAAGGTCACATTCTGAGGAATTGTGGATTAGGACTTCAACATGTGAATTTTAGGGGCAGAGGGGACACAACTTAACCCTTAACAGTGACAGTGGGAGAGAACAGAGTCAGGCATCAGACAGGGGTTCCAGTGTGGGCTCCTGATGCAGAACCTCGAGAACTGGATGCGGATATGTGTGGCAAGTTGTTCATAAACGTTAAGTGACAAATGAATATTTTCTAATTTTATTTTTTGTTGAGAGTAATAGTTATAACTAAATGATAGATCAGCCGGAAGACACCTTATTCTACAATTTCCGTGCTAGGAATGCCAGCAACAATTCAATGTAACAAATATTTAATAAACACTGCTGTGTGCCAGATATTATTCTAGAATCTTGGGATATATCAGTGAACAAAACATGGAGCCTACACTCTGGTCTTTAAAGAAGCATGCTCTATAATCAATATCATCACTAACTCAGAAACAAAAACAGGTCTCCTACTTTAGTTTACTTTTCAGGTATCCAAAGATGTTTTTATGTCTCAACTTCTAGAATATTTTCATGTTTCAATGGGATCAGTTTTTCTAATTCTGACTATTGGAAAAGAAAGTATTATTAAACTATGTGCTTATTTAATATTAGATCGGTTTATTTTATAAAATTTTCATCTACTATGCAGACTTCTAATGTCTCTTTCATTTCCAAGTAATGGATATATTTAGAAATACATGTATTTTGTAATAATTTGAGTGGTCTCTATAAGGATGTAAATAAACTGTAGTTGGTCAATAGACACAAAGAGCTTGAGTTGCTTTTTTTATACCTGTCATTACATCTATCTATCTATCTATCTATCTATCTATCTATCTATCTATCTATCTATCTATCTAATCTATCTCTGTCTGCTTGTCTATCTCTCTGTCTATCTATAACTAAATCAAATTACTGAACATGTTGAGCAGGCACAACTTGGAATCACATTCACCTACTGCTACAATGTTTTATTTTAGAACCTGCTCATCTACAGATGACTTCCAATTACATGAACTTCCATGTATGAATTACATTTGGAGTTTAAAACATTCTTTCCCCTCAGGCTGTTATTAGATACTTCTCTATGGGTGATACCTTTGATATAAGGAGCTATCTAAGTGGGGAAAATGTTGACTAGGAGTTAACTAGTTATAATTTTTGTGACGATTGTTAAGATCCATTCAATTTTGTCTTGATAGAGAATAACTGGTACTTTTCTTAGATATATTTATTACTTATTTTAAAAATAACTTCATATTTTTGTCCTCAACTCATCATTCCAATTATTCATTATTCCAATATCATTATAAAAAGCAACTGGTTATATAACAGTGTAAAACATGGAAGGATTATTCATGAATTAACATCTCATGCTATCGATGCCTGTTGAGGTTGTGGATCTGTTTGCACAGAGCTGTTGGGACTTGGCTCTATGCCCTCCCTCGCAATTTATGCATTGCTGGATGTGATTTACATGGAAGATGAAATGAATTACAATGCTGCTATTTCTGATTCTTGGTTCAGATCCATAGCTCTGGAACTAAGGGAAAGAGGAGATTATTAGGCTAGGTTGATCAATTTATATATCTATTCCTTTTTTAGAGTCACAGATTATTAATATAATGGCTAAACGAAAAGACTTCTCTTTGAGCATCGAAAATAATGTCATGCCAAGCCTTCAGGGGAAGGAGAGAATAATAACAATATAGCAATGCCTTTGATTTTTGAAGTGATTTTCTTTGGAAGAGCTCAAAGTACAGCTTCTGTTTCTCACCTTTAATGCCAGTGCATTCCCAGGGCTGAGAAACAGCCTTTTTAGTAAATGCAGGAAAGTAGAAGCAATTATTAAATGATGAAAGGGAGTAAAGGCTTCACAAAGATATCTTTGTTCCCAGAGGAGCCCAAAGAAAATGAAAATAGGTCAAAAACAGATAAAAATGAGGGACTATGATTGATAACACTAGCTAATAACTCAGTGTTAAACATTTCCCTTTATCTTTCACTAATACACTGGTATTCATCTCTCCCCCTTTTCTCTCCCCTCCTGTCTTCTCCAAAAGAATTTTCCCTTAAGACTGACACCCTCACTTTTTCTGTTCTTAATTTTGCAAGCTTTTTCTTTTTCACCACCTAATCTTTCCCTGAAATTTCATTTTCTCTCATACATCTTTTTCTGTGCAGCACACTTGAAAAGACCATCAAACTTCCCTGTCATCCAGGAATGAGTCCTTTTCCTGGAATTTCCTCCCTTGACCTCTCTGTAGCCCTTAACACCATGGGTTATCTCATCTCTCATTTGTTCATTTCTTAATTTATATACTATGGAAGAAATCAAGTTCATATTAAATACTTGTGTTGTATTGTGTTTTGATTAAAATCTATTACAGGCACAATGTAAACCACACCCAAAGGGACTTAAACTTTTTTTTTTATCAACAGAAGAGCTCATAATATCATACCTTTGTTTAAATGTATATCTATGCCTATGACTATGTTAGTCTATCTTTATAATTAATGGATCTATTCCTACACCTACATCTATATCTATACTTACATGTAATTATATGTTTATAATTAACACAAGTCTGGTGAGGTTAACTAGAGCTGAAATGAGAAAATAGAGTTTTTTTAAATTATCATATTTTATAGCCAAAGAAAAAGTGAAATTTCCTGAGAAGTGTCATTTTATGTATGATATACATTAGTTATGCAATGAGAGAGTTCAGACCTGGGTGATCAAACAAAATTTTGGAGTTAAGACTTGAATATCTTTGAAAGCCTCTTGTCCTATTTTTGTAAATGTTCAAGAGAGAATCTGTAATTCATGACAGCAAGACATGGCATGTAAAGTTTTTAATTTAAATAAAACCTTTGGCCCTTCTAGCTTATTTCTAAGCTTGCTTCTTGGTCATTGTGATTTCAACCACTGGGATATTGATGTTTTCTGTTTTCTTTCTTCTCTTGCTAAGAATGGAAATAACCAATACAGTGTTTTGAATTATCAAGATATGCCAAGCAGATTATCCTTTGAAGTCTTCTTATCAGAACATGTTTTCTTTTCGTTTTAATCAAGACTGAATCAGAATTTTAGCTTTATAACAGTTGTTCCTCATTACATTCCTTTGTCTCTCCTCCTACCTCTGATCAGACTCCTGATTCACTGGTTTCCCCATTTTCCATGTTCAAACCTCTTTCATCTTAAAAAATGTAGTTCCTAAAAATTTGATAGCCTAATCTTACAAACCTACTCAGCTGACACCCTTTCTCTCTTTCCATCTCAGCCAACGTTCTCGGAAGAGTTGATGATGCTTTTCATCTCTATTTTCTGCATCCTATCACCATTAATTCATGGAAACAGCTCTCCCTAGGTCACTGATGACCTTGCTTATATCAGTCTGTATGACCTTGTGACCCTTCAAAGGGCACCACTGACTCTTTGTGCCCTTATGAAATCTCTCTTATTGTGTTTCAAGAACCAGCACACTCCCCCAACACACTCTTCTGGATTTTCTTTCTTTTTCGATTTCTCAGCCCTTCTTACTTAGTCTCCTCAGCTTCCTCATCATTTTCTACCAAGCCATTAAATGTTGATGCTCCTAAAGGCTCCAAGTCGCTCTTCTCTTCTCCTCCTGTTCTGTGCTGTGCCTTTCAACAGCAGCATCCAGATCCAGGGTTTCACTGGCCATTTGTGTGCTCGCCGCTTCTTCATTTATATCCGCTCCTGATCTCTTCTCTGAGTTGCCTTTGGGTAGCCCACTGCCCATTATCTCAAAGACACCAGAAACTCAGTGTGTTCAAAATGAAATCCATACTTCTTCATCCTAACCTGGTCCCCCTTCTCATTCTCCTGTAATGATAGTTTAATGGGAATAGCATTGACTCTCTAAATTACTTTGGGCAGTATGGCCATTTTCACAATATCGAGTCTTCCTATTCATGAGCATGGAATGTTTTTCCAATTTTTTGTGTCCTCTCTGATTTCTTTGAGCAGTGGTTTGTAGTTCTCCTTGAAGAGGTCCTTCGCTTCCCTTGTTAGCTGTATTCCTAGGTATTTTATTCTCTTTATAGCAATTGTGAATGGGAGTTCATTCATGACTGGCTTTCTGCTTGCCTGTTGTTGGTGTATAGGAATGCTAGTGATTTTTGCACATTGATTTTGTATCCTGAGACTTTGTTGAAGTTGCTTATCAGCCTAAGAAGCTTTTGGGCTGAGACGATGGGGTTTTCTAGATATAGGATCATGTCATCTGCAAACAAAAAAACAATTTGACTTCCTCTCTTTCTATTCGAATATGCTTTGTTTCTTTCTCTTACCTGATTGCCCTGGCCAGAACTTCCAATACTCCCCTGAATAGAACTGCTGAGAAAGGTCATGGCCATGTGTATTACTCTGTTGCCACACTGCTATGAAGAAATACCTGACACTGGGTAATTCATAAAGGAAAGAGATTTAATTGACTCACAGTTCCACCTTGCTGGGGAGGCCTCAGGAAAGTTATGACCATAGAGGAAGGCAAAGGAGAAGCAGGGACCTTCTTCACAGGGTGGCAGGATGGAGTGAAGGCAAGCAGGGGAAGATGCCAGACACTTATAAAACCATCAAACCTCCTAAGAACTCACTCATTATCACTAGAACAGCATGGGGGAAACTGCCCCCATGATCCAATCGCCTCCACTTGGTCCCGCCCTTGATGCATGGGGCTCATGGAGACTACAATTCGAGGTGAGATTTGGGTGCGGACACAGAGGCAAACCATATCACCAGGTTTTGATCTGATTTCCCTTCAGTATTTCACTTCTATGTTACCTCTGTCCTGTTCTCTCAGCTCCACACTAAACCAGCTATAGTTTCTTGATGTGTCCAAATGCCACTTGGATAAGGTCTTAATAAAGATATGGGATGGTGGGAGTGGTAGCAATATATTGCAGAAACCCACACCAAACTACCTAAAATGAAATATTGGAAATCCCTGTTCATAAATTCTTTGGCCATCCCTGTTATTGGGCATTTCTTGTTGGCTGATGTTTCTCTGCAGGCCTTAACCTGCTGCTGTTTTACACAACAGCCCCTCACTTCTTTCTTCCACCTTCATTCTCTAGCCCCCCAGTTCCTGTTAACTACTTATGCCAGGGAGTTTAGTCCTTTTTTTTTCCCTGTGCTAGCCTATCCTTAGAGAATCATAACAAAACATGACATATTCACTTTTTGAGAGGCATTCTATGCTACTTTTATAAACTAAATTTTTCTTGTGTTATCATTCAGTCATTCAGTCACACCCACACTTAAAACATCAAAGCTATCATGGACCTCCTTGTATTCCTTACTGTGTTTATTCAATCATCATTGCAGTGAGTTCCAGGGATTAGGGTGCTGATGGAGAAAAAAGATATGACCATGAGGTAGCAGAGGCATACCACAAGCCTAATTTGGATGGTGCTTTCCCAAGTTTTGCTTCTGAGGGAGTCACTTACCACATGAGAACCTCCAAAGGCAACTACAAAGAGACCACCACCAAGAAAGAGAGGAGGGTGAAGGGACTTCTGGGGGAGGAGGGATCAGAGAAAGGGCTTTCATGTCTAGATGATGTCACTCAGCATCATGATGGGAGTCCCAGAGCAGAGAACTCTGAAAAGTGGCAGGAGCTTTGGGTCCTTTATAACCCCAAAAGTTGGAGAATATGAATGTACAAATAACCATACCATAATCATATCAACTGTGGGGGCATGAGAAGAACATCAGTATTCTCTGGGAGATCTGATATTGTAGGAAGAGCTTCTAGCAGGGAACTCAGAGATCAGGTCCCCAAAGGGGTGTGGGAGTTGGGGGAAGGCAAGAAATAACACAATGCCAGGTTTTCAAGCCCAGGGTGATTTTAAGCATAGTAATGCCACTAATCAATGTGGGAAGAACTACGAGCGGAATGGGGAGTACCTAATTGGTCTTAAGCAGCTGACACTGTGCTTTGTTTTGAGCAGGTAGAGTCTGGGACACTGGCAGGATATATTTGTAGCAGTGATTCCCAAGTAAAGATAAATAGCCATGGGGAGGAAGGAGTGTGCTCAGGTAAAAGGCAGGTTCCAAAGATCTAGGTTTGGGAATGAACCCAAGGATTTAAAATGTAGTATCTTTAGAGTGAAGATACCTGTTGAGAAAAGGTTAAATGAGAAGAAAATGAAAGTTGAACTTCGATGTATGTCTATACATCAGGTGTGTTGGGGGGCTAAGATTACATGGTAAAGGTAAGGTGTAATGAGAGGTAGGTAGGGTGAAGGCAGTGTGGGTCGATGGATTCTACCATCTCAAACCAACCCATCCTTCAAAAAGTCTGGCATGAATTTTACTTCCTCCTGAAAGCTTTCAAACTCTAAGGTGTTACTTTTGTCATCTGGACTCAGAAGGCTAATTATGTTCGATTCTCATTTAGCAATTAATTGTGCATTACTTTGACACATCACTTACTATTGCAGTGTACTCATCAACTAAATGGCATCATCTTATAACTCTTTGAATCATCAAGTAAATTTATCCATTGTAGTTTGTCAATAAGTACATGATTGATTGATTGATTGATTTTAATATTTCTTAATATCTACTATCAATGAATTTCCCTCAACCTATTATCTTATTTGTCTTTTTGTAGTTGTGCCGTATTCTATGTGCTAAGTAACACCTCTCTCTCTCTTCCTCTCTCTGTTTCTCCCTGTCTCTGTCTCTTTCTTTTTCCAAAACAATTGTTGGGCTCTGCCAGGAGTACAAAAAGGAGTACAGAGAGAAAACTCAGCTTCTACCAGGGAGTCATTTTGAGCCAGGATTGTTAAACATGAAGGCTGGCCCTCATCAAGGGAGGGTCCTTCAGAGTATGATAAACACAAAGGTCAAGGTAGACACAAAATATGTGGAGTGTGGAGAGGGAGGCAGTAGACGTTGTATCTGGGGTAGAGTAGGCTCAAAGGAGGCAATGCCAGAGGTAAGCCTTAAAGAACAAGCAAGAGTAAGCCAGATGCAAAGGGGAGGTGTGGATGGAGGCGTTCCAGGCAGAAAGGAGACGAGGAGCGAAGTTCCAGTGCCAGAGAGTACGGTGTGTATGGGCATGTGTATGTGAGTGTTTTTGTATGCGTAGAACTATGGGCTTCCCATCCATGGGACATTCTCTGCATTTGTCCTTTACCAATTATGTTTAGTGGTAGCAGGAAATCCAGTAATTCCAAATCTGATGTTATGTGGGAAAATGTCTTTTAATGTAAGACACTGTGTGCAGATATCCACTCATAATTTGTGGTAAGCCTGAGAACCCTTTTAGAATATCATATTTCTATTTTAAGAGTTAATTTTGTGCTGTTATGTAATTTGAGCTCTGACCATATGCTGTAGATTTGGAATATGTACAAAAGAAAGTGCAAGTGTCATCAATGTAGAAAATTACTAGAAGGTCAGAGCCATGTTCCCCTCTCCCCACTTTTTTGTTTTATGATCTGCCTGACAGCCTGATGCAAAGCGTGTCAGCAATCACTTGGGAATGTCTTCATTTTTCAAGTTCTTAAACATTTTCTTGTCTTTGAGACTTTTAAAAGAGTGGTAACATTTGCCGGACGTGAGCCAATGGAGGGAATAATAGGAGCCATCTGGAGAAATATTCAGGTGCATCACAAGGAACTAGAGAAATGACAGTTCTGGAAAGTTGAATTTCTTTCTGATTTCAGAACCTACCATTAAATTTTTGTATTCTGTTTATGGTAAATTCAAATGATTCTGACTGTGTATTTAGGTGACTTGGAGATTCAGTGGTTAAATGGCATGTAAAGCTCATTTAAGAACCTCATGGAAGCCAAACTAAAGTACTTGCTTAACAGACAGTATGAATATTTATGAATGTTATTCATTATTCTCATTTAGGAACAATAATGAAGCCACCACTAGAAATGAATGTGCTTTTTTTCTGGAATCATTTTTAAAGATAGAAAAGAAAATAATATTTGATAAAATTAAAGTAGTAGAAATGCATCTAGGAAAATTACTATATAAATATTTTCTACATAATTTCTCATCCTTATTTGTTTCGACCTCTTCTCCTTCAGTGGTTATTTCACTTCCTGTTAGCTGATTGGTAGACTTGGAGGAGGAAAAAAATATCCTGATTGAGAAGTGAGTTGCCATGGCAACCTTGCACTACAGTTATATTTTTCTGTCTGTAACTATAAATGGTAAAATGTAACCTTTCTAATTATGCTGCAACATTTTTAACTCTATTGGTACCAAATCCTCTACAAACTTTGATGTCATACTAAATAAAAGCAATACATCTCATTTTTACCTCAACAAAAAATATTTATATTAACTGGAATCTTTTGTAGAAATTAAGATTCTATGACGTGCAATAAAATATCAAAATATAGTGATTTAAAAATCTTACCTGAATGCCTAGATTGCTCATTCTAAACATTCAAAATAATTAAAATATTAGCCTGAGTTTAAGTTTATTGTTTTTAAAATGTGTTGTTTGAACAGAACAAGGAGAAACCTAATTCAGAATCTGTAAATGAAGGTCTTAACCTTTAGCAATGAATTATTTTTTCTTCAGTCCTATGGGAACAACCTAGACAGTCCCTGATTTCCTAACACTAGTTTGAAGTAACCCATACATTTGAACAACAAATGCAAAGCATCCCTGCTTTGCCCAACCCAGATTCCCACCTCCCTTCCCTCTCTCGGAGCTCCTGTTGCCTCCGCTCCTGCCAGGGGGGCTCCTGGAAATATGAGGAAGCAGGGAAGCTCCAGGTTCAAAAGTAGGATAGAGAAAGAAGCTATGAGAATCAGGATACCTAGGGTCAAGCACTCTATCAAAAATGTCACCTTGGTCCAATCATAAAAACCAAATAATTTGATTTCTTTAAATTATTTCACCATTTAGTAGTATTGCTGGAAGTTCTATCGACTAGAGATTGTAAATTTCACCTCAATTAGAAGCATGGCAGGTTAAGGGGACTGTCTCTGGTCATTCAAATCTTAGTGTCAATTATATAAATCAGGTTTCTTTCCTGCTAAAACTGGGCAGAATTAGAGCATGCTGAGGGAATGGAGGCTTGCATTGTGTAGAGGGAAGGGGAAGATGGCTTTGGAGGAAGAAGACTGGGAGGCAGGGAGGCCTGAGTATGGTGAAGTATAGGTGATAGGGACACACTGTGGCATAGGGTTTGGGAGAGGACAGTGGGAGTGGCGGATGGGGGTGAAAGGACCAACATTTTGCTTGGGACTGTCTTCATACTTGGCAGCCCGTCTTTGTCCTCTCATCGCTCTGTCTCCTCTCTTAGCTGTGTGCAGAATGTCATATAATGGAATCACACGATATACACCCTTTTCATATGTTTGCATATGTTTGTTTGTCATCTGTGTATCTTCCTTGGTGAAGTATCTGTTAAATATTTTTTTGAAACGGAGTCTCATTCTGTTGCCCAGGCTGGAGTGCAGGTGTGATCTCGGCTCACTGCAACCTCTGCCTCCTGGGTTCAAGTGATTCTCATGCCTCAGCCTCCTGAGTAGCTGGGACTACAGGCGCATGCCACCACACCTGGCTGATATTTTGTATTTTTAGTAGAGATGGGGTTTCACCATGTTGACCAGGCTGGTCTCGAACTCCTGACCTCAGATGATCCTCCTGTGTTGGCCTCCCAAAGTGCTGGGATTACAGGTGTGAACCACTCTGCCAGGCCGAAGTATCTTAAATCATTTGCCAATTTTATTTCTGCTGGTTTGTTTACTTATTGCTGAGTTTTGAGAGTTTTAAAAAATACATTGTGCGTGGAAGTCCTTTGTCAGATATGTGAATAGCAAATATTTTTTCCAGTGTGTGGCTTGTTTTTCAATTCTCTTAATGATGCACTTTTCAGAGCCAAAGTGTTTTTTTAATTTAATGAAATCCAATTTATCAAGCTTTGTTAAATAAATTATGCTTTTGGTATTATGTTTAAGAATTCTTTGCTTAACTAATGATCACAAAAATTTCTTCTGTTTTCTTCTAAAAGTTTGTAGTTTTATGTTTACATATAGATGTGTGATCCATTTTGAGTAGACTCCTTTTTAATGCTTTTTTTTAGTTCACTTGATAATAGTTGAAATATTTTTATGTCTTTGAGAAAACATCTAAGGACAAAAAGCTGCTATGACTTAAGCAATACTTAAATTTGTGTATCTTTGTATCTACTGACCAATAAAAGTTGACTCATGTTCTTATAGAGAGAACTTAAATTTAAATTTTATTAACCACAACAGCATCTACATACATTTGAAAAGTGCAGTACGTGAATGTCAAGGTACTTGTGGAGTTGTGGATTCCCTGCAATAGTGCCTCCCTCCCTCATTTATGTAGTGGTTTACCATCCACAGATCTGGGCCAGTCTCCTCCTTTAATGCACAAATAAGCAGAGTTTCAGAGGGAAACAGCTCTTTCCAGAGTCAAAGAGAAAGTTGGTGGCAAAGCTAGTCTAGAATCTAGAATCTAGATCTCTAGAATTCTAGTCCAGTGCAAGCTCCATTACTAGGTTACGGTTTACTGACTGGCCACTAGAAAGCGAGGCATCATCACAGTAACCATTCTTTTTTTTCTATTTTTTTGAGACAGAGTCTTGCTCTTGCCCAGGCTGAAGTGCAGTGGCGCGATCTCAGCTCACTGCAAGCTCTGCCTCCCGGGTTCATGTCATTCTCGGCTCACTGCAAGCTCTGCCTCCCGGGTTCACGTCATTCTCTTGCCTCAGCGTTCCGAGTAGCTGGGACTACAGGCGCCCGCCACCATGCCCGGCTAATTTTTTTTGTATTTTTAGTAGAGACGGGGTTTCACTGTGTTAGCCAGGATGGTCTCGATCTCCTGACCTTGTGATCCGCCCGCCTCGGCCTCCCAAAGTGCTGGGATTACAGGCGTGAGCCACTGCGCCCGGCCCACAGTAACCATTCTTTTGAACATGTGCCTTGCATTCTCCGAGCTCTTCGAAGGCATGGACTACATCTTTTCTAGTCTTTGACTGCCCAGTTACGGCTCACATACTGTTGTGTGTCCTAACATTATAACTGAGGCAGTTGTGGAGTAAGTGCTTTTTGAGCAAATGGCTCCTTCCTTGGGCAAGGAAATATTTCAGATCAACCAATTTTTATAGATTCGCAGTGAAAATACCTGGAAGAGAATTGGTTGTCTACAGTATGATATAGAGAAAAAAACAAGGGATTTAACATCAGAAAGCCCAGTTTGAAACCCTGGCTAAGCACAATAGAAAGTGAAAACGAAATTCACAGTTAAATATTAGAGACAATGATTCTGTGTTCAACCTAGATTTGTGCTGCAGTAATAGACATGTTCACACAGCCAGACTCAAACAGAAGTCACAGAGCCAAGCATGTTATGCAAAAAAGCCATGAGGAAAGACGTGATCTTTGCAGCAGCATATGGAAATGAAGTAATATAGACAGCTTTCTTTACAGTGTTATTTCTTTTAGCTTTGGCCTTTGAGCTACAGTCTGCAAGTGTTCACATGTTTCTCGGGAAATCCACGTTTTTTATTCCTGAAAGCTCATCATGATAGCCACTAGTGTGGTGGCATATATCCTGCAGGACCCTTGAGGGGTCTGGGGATGGGTGAAGGGGAGAGCCAGGGTCAACTTACCCAAGTTTAAACATTGCATCTCAAAGCAGAATTCAATGAAGATCATTCCAATGAATGTCTCTTCTTTCCTTCTCTTCAAAACATTCTGGCCACAGCTTCCTGCCTCACTCTTGCATTTTAATCCCCCTGCTTGGCATCACATCATGCTCCTGGCAAGACATGAATGACTCCTCTCATTGCCCGCCCCACCCCAGGGCTTGAGTTCTGTCATCTGTGGCTGTCATTGCAGTGATGCAAATGAAAGCTCCTTTGAGGTAAAAGGAAGTCAACATGGCATCGCCTGGCTCCTGGCACAGCAGGGGTGTAAATGCATCACCCTCGGAAATAAATATGCTCCTCTACTTTTCTTGGCCTTCATAACCACACATCCATCTTTCTCTTTCCTGTGTATTCTCCAGACCATCTCAGATCTACTTCTGCTCACCTCTACTCCCCTGATCCACGCAATCCATATTTTCCCACCTCTTTGAGTCCCCAGACATTTTTAAATGGAAGAAATTGAGTATGTCATTAACATGACTCTAACATAAGTAAAGCTTGGCACCATCCCATTTCTACTTTTTGTAATCCTCCTTTCCACCTTGTTACCACTTTCCTGCCTGTCCTCAGACATCTAGTGTTCTGTACAGCCTCATTATTACCCAGGACTGACCACCTCCTTCCCCCTTTCCTCTGCCTCTGGAAGGAAAGCATGTAACCAATGAATCCACACAGATACACTAAAGACTCTATCACATGATATATACACCCAACACAAGGATATTTTCCAAGAAAAGAAGATGGTGGCAATACAAACAAAATACTGTAGAATCTGCCACTAAGCCAGGATGGGAAAACTATTTCTATGTAAATTGCTCTTCCAGAAATATCCCACAACACAATGACTCAGCCAAGTACCTGGCACCTAGTAGGTGTTCTGTAATGGGATTGACAGTGGAATTCTCCTGTGAGGAAGCTAAGCTTGCACAGATTTTGAGAGTTGCAAATCCCTCTTTGGTACCCATTTCCTCCCTGCCAAAGAAATTCAGCCAATCACTTCCTCCTTCATTCTTATGTCATACACAAGCCTAGTACTTGGGATATAGCTGTCCTTTCAGGAACTTTCAGTTCAGTGTGGGAACAGAATATAATGTGTAATCCAGAATAGTGTGATATGTGCTGTGAATAGGGTTGTTATGGGGTAATGTAGGGATGTACCCAGCATGGCTTTGGGTATCACTGGAGATAGTTACTCCTAAAGCAAAGTCTGAAGGGCAAGGAGAGAATTTCCAGGTGAAGGGAAGAAGGAGGTGCTCCACAGTGGGGAGAGAATATGGTGGGGTGCATTAGGAAGGGTAAGAGTTTGTCACATCTGCAGCCCTGGGGTCATGTGGGGTGAAAACAACAACCACTACAGCAAAAGACACTATTTCCTATGTGGAAGCCAAGCATGTGCACCCTCTTCTGGCTTCAATGTCACCATCAACATGAGACCCAAGAGACCCACCACGCTTGGTGCTTCACTATCCATCACCCACGGCCTCACCACCACTCTGCTGAAAGGTCTCAGGACTCATTCCATCATGTCCTCCATCCCTATGTCTATAGACCTTCATTTAAACCCCAGTCAGGTCATTTCTGATCACCTGGACCATCTCCACAGAGCTCTGTACCTCCCTGAACCTGACCCAACCTAATATCACACTGAGATCTCAAACCCTTTCACTCCACCTGGCTGACAGTGTCATTTGTCATTGCCAAAATCCTCCACTCTTCAGCCTCCCCTCTGAATGATCTCCCACCTTTTTGTTGTGCTCTTCCAGAGGACCCTGCTTCCACAGCCTCTCAGCAAGGGCTGTTTTCCCTCTAAACTGACATATCACAGGGTCCAGAGGAAGGTAGGGGTCTTGTTTGCTTCTCATCACCACCTCCTGTTATTTTAACTCCCTCCTCCCTGAAGCTCTCCATCTCCTTCCAAGCCATGCCCTCGTGAGCTTCTCTTCTTTGTTGGAGTCATCTGAAGGTCTCTGATACACTCACGCTCATTCTTTGAAGCCTTCAGCACCAGGCTCACTGTCTTTCCCAAACCCTTCTCTTGTCATAATGCTTGTTGATTTCAAAATCCATGCAGAGGATCCTTCCCTTCCCCCACCTCTCACCTTTGTGACCCTCTCCCCGATGATCTTGTCCTTCCCGCTACTGCAGCCATTGATAGATCCTGCCCTGTAAATAACCACATACCCTACAAAATTACAAGACTTCTACTTCAAAGCTTTCCCTCTCTGGCTCCCGCTTTCTATCTGTCCAGCTCACTCCCTTCAGTCCTTTGATTCCAGGAATTCCTCAGCCCCACCACAATCACCAGTCCATTAATTCTACCAGTTTTTTCACAGTCCCCACCGCTCATATTCTCGTTTCCCTCCATGCCCATCTCAAACTCCACAGCCCCCATTGTAACCCCTTCCTTGCAGACCCCTTCCACTCCCTTGCCATCATTCTCTTTGTTGCACTCACTTGGCTGAATTCTAAACATGGCTAATGGTAAATCCAACTCTCAGTCTACTCTGTTCCTCCTCTCCAACCAGTTGAATATGGCAAGAGGAAACAATGCCAAATAACCTGATTTTAGGCCCATGAGTACTAACCTCAACTGAGCCATTGGTATGGCCCAAGGATCCTTCAAGAGACAGCACAGCATGTGGAGGGTTTATGCAGCCAGACTTTCTGGTTCAGATTCCCAGCTCTGCCCCTTAGAGCTGCATCATCATGAGATAGTTATCTTTATGTTCTGTGCTTCAGTGTTTTAATCTGTGAAATGGGAAGAAGAATAATACTTATGTCTGGGATTGCTGTGAGGATTACATTAGTTAATATATGTAAAGTGCTTAGAAAAGTTTCTGGCACATAATGACCGAATATAATGGTACATCATCATCATCATCATCTTATTACATTTATTGGGTCCACTTATTCTTCTGCTTGCCTAGAAAACCATTTCACACATTTTCTCCCCCTCTTTCTTTCTCACACAGCCCTAACCCCTACTCAAGCTTCTTGCTTAGAATCAATGATATAGATTACTATTTTACTGAGAAAATAGAAGTAAACAAAAGAGAACCTTCTCCACTCTGAGTCAATGAACATACCCCAGCTATACTCATCTAGTTATTTCCCTCTTGCTGCTGTGAATGAGCCCTCTGTACTTCCATCTAAGATGAACCACCCCCCTGTGCCTTAGGTCCCATCAATTCTCAAAGTCATCTGCCTAGTGATTTCCTCCTCACTCTCCTGCATCAATGATTCACTGGATCATTCCCATCGTCATATCTACATGCTGTAGTAACCTTCCTTGATCCATCAACCTCAAAGTAGCTACCCATTTCTCTCTTCCTTCTTTACTGCCAAACTGCCTCAATGCCTCTATCTCCTTGCTACCCATTTTTTCCTAAATCCACTCGTATAATGTTTTTTTTCCCCCACCATTGTTCCATCAAAACTGCTCTTATCAGGGTTACCAAAGACCACTCTGTTGGCCAAACCATGGTAATTTCCCAGTCCTTGTTTTTATTTGATTAGCAGTAGCATCTGAAATGGCCAATTACTCTTTCCTTGAAACTTTTCTCGCTTGTATTCTGGGATGCCACGCCCTTCTAGTACTCTTGTTTCCTTCTTGGCCACTCCTCCTGACTCTTTTGCTGTTTTCATCTCATATTCTTGACCTGTAAATATTGCAGGGCCTGAAGGTCCAACCCCTGGCCCTCTTTTTGTCTCTACTTACACTGACTCCCTTAGTGATCTCTGCCAGTTTAAAGCATTAAATACCATCTCTAAGCTAATGATGGCTGTATTTATATGCTTTTTCTCCAGATAGCCTCATGGCTTACTCTATTACTTCCTGCAGGTCTTGGCTCAAATTTAACCTGACAGAGAGGCCTTCCCAGTACATTGTAAATAAAATAGTCTTCCCACCCCATCAGTCTATATCTCCTTATTCTGTTTTATTATTATTGTTATTTGCACAGCACTTTTCTTCTTCTGACATATATTTACTTGTATATTGAAAGCCTTTGAAAACAAGGACGTTATCCAGCTCACTGAGAGCCTTCCTTGCACATAGAAAGCTACCAATAAATGTTTGTTGAGTAAAAGCACAATCTCATTCATTCCTGACAATACCCCAACAATCCTATTAGAAGGATTATTACAGATGAAGAAACAGAATCGAGTTAACCCATTATCACACAGCTGGCAATTCAGGCAGCCTGACTCCAGCCCACACGCCTACCTACCTTGCTACAGAAGCCAGAAGAGCACAGAGGATCAGAGGGTTCTTTCACTAGGTACTGGGTTTATGTTGAGGACAAATAGAGAACCGCTGGTGTGATAGTAGTAGGGAACATAGGGGAGTGACATACTCTTAGTAAGGTGCTGACTCCATCCAAAATGTGCACATAATTGCTCATCTCCAGTTCCTACGTCATTAAGTCCTGCCAACTCAGAGACTGCCGTGGTGCTTCACTGGAAAGTTTAGGCTGACAGTAGATTGTATATATGCTTTGTGAGCATCAAAGTGGCCTGTGCTGACAATATTTAAGTCAGATTTAGTTAAGAGCTTCAAATCAATGCTACCTTGAGGTCTCTGAAATTAAAGCCTTTTCTTGCTGTTTCCATAGCAGCCTGATAGTTGACATAATCCCCAAAGAAGCTTATATGTTAATACCCAAGGACCATTTACAGTTCTCATGCGCTGCTGACCTGAAATGCCATGACTAGAGCTAGATATACTAGCAAAATATTGAGGTATTTAAAGAACATAGTATAGTCCAAACTTTAGTGAAAGAGGATCGGGTTTTCAAGAACCTGATTAAATAAACTTTAAAAATACACATATTTTCAATATTTGACTTCTTTAAAGTTTAGTGCTCCATGGATTCTGACCTTTCAGGTACCTCACACCTGGGGGTTGTAAGATGTAAAGGATATTTCTATGTAGGCAATAAGTGCATTCAGTTAATAGATGCTAAAATTTACCATGTTTCCATGGTGAAATGAACTGCTGTTTTCTGTTTTAAAGGGAACCAGGTGTTCACCCTCCAGTACCTCCAAAGCCCAGTTCTCCTGTTTCTTCTCCTAACCAGCTGAGACAGGATAATAGGTAAGACCTAGTACTCCAGAATTTCTTGACAAAATGAAGTTCAAAGGAAATGAAAGTAAATGGACTGTGACCTGCTGTGTGCAAAGCATGAATGTTTGGTGTGCACATTCCCTAAAGAAGTGCCTGTAGAACTTTTTCTAATTTTATTTCCCAACACATATGTTTATGTTTGCCTTTGAATACTAATGGCTAACTTGTCTTAAGAAAATATGCCTTCAAGATAAAAATGGAACAATATTCATGTTCAGAAAGTGTTTGTGCACAGGCTTTTTATATATTAGCTCCTAATATACAAATATAAATACATATATGTATTTGTCATGTATTATATATAATATAAATATAAACCATCTTAAAATATATTTTTTGTTCATGTTTGTTCCAAGTTAAGTTTCCCACTAAGAGATACAGATTCTGATGAAAGATGTTCTTGAAACTTTGTGTTACCACTCAAATCCTTGCTTATGTTAGAAATACCTTTGAGTAGTTCTTTAATCTTTTTTTAGTGAAGGGATTTGTAGTTTACTTCAAAACTATCACAAATTTTGAAAGATGTTCTAATTGACTTGTCTCTGAATCAGGAAAAATAGACTTGCTTCTCAGCTTTGAATCTCTGTCACTCTAAATTAATACTTGGAAACAAATTCAGAGATCTGAAACTCTTCCCATGTGTTACATTTAAACTGTTTAATATATCTTGAACAATTTTTCAAGATGTACACCCCACATTTCCATTATCATTGTGAGATTAAAAAATGGTAACTCAATGAAGATTGACTACATTACATCTGCTTGATTGCCTACTGTTGCTTCTTTTGTATTTTTGCTCTTTGATGGTGATTTTTTTGGCACCATGTAAGACACAATTATCAAACTATTCTTTAATAAGACACAACCATAGAACTACTTTTTAGTAGACACAATTATAGAAATATTCTTCATTAGGAGAGTAACTTCAGTTAGAAAGTTTTGACTGGGTAGCAGGACTATGTAGCAATAGGTGTTAAAAACTCCAGGTTTGAATTTCTGTTCAGTGAAACTGCACAGGATCTTTGAAATTTTGTCCTTAGGATGAGAGCATAATTTTTTTAATTGAGTCAAGAGAATATTTCTTCACTGAACTAATTAAAAATATAGATCAGATTTATAACTTTTTATTTGTATGATGGTTATAATGATCTCTTAAAAATGTCTTCTCAAGCTTTTTAATCTTACATTATTTTTCCCCTAACTCTTCTAGTATTGAGCAATTAAATCCCAATTTGAATAGAATTTTTTTAAGGGGCTAAAATTAATCGGCCTTAGTACCACCGATATTCTAATCTAAAATCAGCGTCACTAGAGCTACAAGCTTGTTTAAATTTAAAGGAAGCTAAATTTCACAGGAACTTACTACTCAAATTTCTTTATTCTACCAATGATCTAAAAAATAAAATTGGGACAACTTGCATGTTTTTTAAAATCCTGACTACTTTAATCACAGCAAGATGATTTTAATGAAAGAATATGAAATGGAAGTGTTTCCTATGTAATTAACACATGTCCTCAGGAGTACAAAAAATAGTTGAATATAGCTTCTTGAGAACAAGTAGGAATGTATAAGTAGGTCAACCAGATACTTTAAAAAAGAGTAGAGAAAAGTCTTAAGTTGTGCCAGAACCTAACATAATAAAATTTAATTCTGTCAGCTTAGTATATGGTCATTCCCAATGTGGTAGGTGTACTTGAAACGTAGACTTTTTCTCCCACCTTATATGAACAAATATATTTCTTGATAGTATTCAAATGGGATAATTCTTTAAGAAAAAAATCCCTTTGATGCCCCTAACAAAAATTAATATTTTAAAATATTATATCGTTATCTAATAGAGATAAGTATGAAAATGCTTTATTGATGGAGAACAAAAAACAACATAAACATATTTAGAACTTATAAGTCTAGATAAATCCAGTGGTTTACAAATATGCAATAAAGACAGATTAAATTACAAACTCAGTATACTGGAGTTCCCGCCAACCCAAAGAGTTTAAGTTTGTTATCTCAGGTAGTGGTATGGTTCCAACAAACACTGATCTTTTTGTACATAAATTTTAAAAAATAAATTTCAATTTATCAAGAAAAGTGTTTTCTTTTCTGACTGATATAATCTTTTAACTTTGAAAATAAAGGCAGATACATCCACCTAAACCGGGTGTATACACAGAAACCAACAGATCTGCTGAAAGAAATATAAGGTACACTGATTTCTATTTATATCTACGTAACTGTAGCAATGATAAAGTATGCTTTCTCAGCACATTAAAAAATGCAAGGCAATTAATAATAAGGTAGACAAAATCGGTTTTCCAACTGACTCCAAAATAGTAATAAATGTTTTTGTAGGCACTTTCAGAATTTTGTTCCTTTTAATTCTTTTTTTTTTTTTTTGAGACGGAGTCTCGCTCTGTCGCCCAGGCTGGAGTGCAGTGGCGCAATCTCGGCTCACTGCAAGCTCCGCCTCCCGGGTTCACGCCATTCTCCTGCCTCAGCCTCTCCGAGTAGCTGGGACTACAGGCGCCCGCCACCACGCCCGGCTAATTTTTTGTATTTTTAGTAGAGACGGGGTTTCACCGTGGTCTTGATCTCCTGACCTCGTGATCCGCCTGCCTCAGCCTCCCAAAGTGCTGGGATTACAAGCGTGAGCCACCGCGCCCGGCCTTCCTTTTAATTCTATCCCAAACTTTCCATTAAGAAAGCTACCAAAATGTTGTGAACAAGATAACAGGCTAATATCAAACCCACTAAAAGCAGGAGAGCTTGTTCACCTCTTTATTCCCAGGACCTGCTCTGAGGTCTATGATATAGTTGGTGTGGATGTATAAAGAAAGAGGTGGAAATACAGTTGTTCAGTTGAACTTGTGCTACAAAAACTTTGTCTAGTGTTGGCTGAACATAGGCATGTCCAACTCCTCCTGCAGCATCGGGAAGAAGCACATTGATGCCATTTGGTAAAGGGACATTTACCAAATGTCGTGGGAGGAAGGGTAAGGTGCATTCCCCAAATGTCTGGTCTCCCAATTTACACTTCTGATTTACACTTGTTGTCTTGCACATCCTGTTTAGTCTAGCATTTGTTCTGGATGTGTCTTCTTTTTCTCCCTTTTGTAAGGAAAAAAATTATTTTTTGAAAATAGTTTTTAAACAGTGCAATTTTATGGGTCTATATGATAATTTTTCAGTCAAAAGGATTTTATGACTGAAAATATTATTTTGAAGTTTAAAACTTACATACTTTTCATTTTTTATATTATCCCCATTTGACTTTCAGAAGAGTCCCATTCTAAAAGACACATCACATGGATTCTCTTCTTTGGAGAAAGTCATGTTTCCCTTGTTCTGAGGAGCTTATAGCACCACTCTTGGCATTCCCCAACCTGTGTTCTGTGCCACAGGATGTCAAAGCATGTTCTGCAAAAGAAGAGTTCAGTGTTTCACTATATTTAGGAAACACAGTTAAATACAGTTTTCTGCCACAGAACTTTTCAGAATCTTTAGTGTGCTTATGTGTATTCCAAATTAGCAAAAGTCAGTTACACTTCCCAACTTACTTGGCTACAAAATCCTTTCTTCATGAAGCCTTATTAACCTTCTGTGAGATACTGAGTTCTTTTCTTCTTCTTCTTGTTTTCTTTTTTTTTTTTTTTTTTGACAGGATCTTGCTCTGTAACCCAGCTGGAGTGCAGCAGAGAACTCATAGCTCACTGCAGCCTCAAACTCCTGGGCTCAGGAGATCCTCCTGCCTTAGCCTCCTGAATAGTTGGGACTATGAGCACAGGCCACTACACCCAGCTAATTTAAAAAGAAATTTGTATGTGGAGATGGGGATCTCCCTTTGTTGCCCAGGCTAATCTTAAACTTCTGGCCTCAAGGGATCCTCCTTCCTTGGCCTCCCAAAGTTCTGGGATTACAGGTGTGAACGACCACACCCAGCCCACAGTTCTTAATTACTATAAGAATTTTCTTAATTGTTCCTTTTATGATCCAGGGATATCAGCATTGATCTGATTTGGAATACACGAGCCCTCTATGTGCTCAGGTGCTTCCACCCATTCTAAAGTCTGAGAAGACAAACACTTTCACCCCTTTAGGGGGTGAAAAGGAATAATTAGTTGTGTGTGTTGCTTAATGCTGCTTGGTTCTGGTAGAAAACCTTTTGAACTCACTTCTGTGTTTACTTGTTAGTTAAATGGATTTTGTTTTCTATGTCCTTTTTGTAACATAGAACCTGGGAGCTGGCAATACAAGTCTTCAGGAGAAAATGTAGTTATTTCAGTGAGCACTAGATGGCAGAGCCAACACCCAGGTGGAATAACAGAGGGGAGTGTGTGTGTGTTTGTGTGTGTGTGTGTGTGTGTGTGTGTGTCAGTGGGGGATGTGTGTGTCTCTGTGTGCCATGAGCTGACATAATAGAACCATTTTGTCATTCTGTTAAACTCAGTAATTCCTGAACACCACCTATTTACTTTATTTACTGAAAACAAATGAGAAATTTTAGCTCCTTCAAAAATAGCTTGACTGTCATTGACCTGTATTTATTTTTCGTTGTTTGAAGGACTCAGGATCTTGATAACATCATCAAAGTGGCCACTTCACTTCAGAGAACTGACAAAGGGTGAGCTCTCAGAGCTTTTGAGCTTGGGTTTTATCTTCTCTTGTGTTTCAAAAATGCTTAACCACACCTTTAAAAGTTCCAAATATGAACAAAATCCTAGTGCTGTATATTGTATATAATTTAAAATAAGAAAGCATCAGTTTCTCTAGATAAGTATTCCTGAATAGTGGATGGTGCCGACATTTATGGACACTCTTCCAACTCTGCTGCTTTTTCTGGCAATTTTACTCACCCGGTGACCTCAGCTGTCAAGCCTCATGCCAAATATCCAGTCCTGTATTTATGTTGCTGGTCCAGATCTCTACTCATCTCCTAGCACCCCCACTCAGGATGTCCAACGTCATATCCAGGTTCCTTCCCAAATGTGCTGTTCCTCACTTCTCTGTTCTTGCATTCCTGCAGACTCACCTTTCTGGAATAATTCTTGATTCTTCCTTCTCCTTCCGCCTAGGTAGTATCATGCATGCACGAATTAAACATCTAAAATGTCCCTCATGTGTACACAGACTTCCCCTAGTTTAAACCCTCATTGACTCCTTCACAGATTATTAGGGTAGCTATTCAGCTTTACTTACACTCTTCAGGCTTTGCTTCCACTGAACTGTTATCACCCATCAATGCGAGAATTCTTCCAAAGATTCTGCTCAATCACTGAACCAGATCCTCATTGCCCATTCAATGGCATATAACCTCATTCAAAGCCCTTGCCAACCTGGCTCCAGCCTCACATTCCAGTTATTTCTGTTTTCACTCCTATATTTATCCTACATTCATATCAAGGGAAACCATTTTCTCGCTGCGGTTTCCAAATACTCTGGCTTTGTTTATACCACATGGTAGCCTTTTCCAGCCTCAAGCCACATGCCAATCCATCCAAGCCCTGCCCGTTGTTCAAGATCCGGATCAAGTGGCACCTTCTCTGTTGTCTTCCCTGAGTGATCCAGTGAGATGTGACTTCTGCCTCTATTAGCACTTAGAGTTGCACTATTCTTATTTTATAAGACCGAATCATACTCAGTTTTGTTTCCTGTTATTTGCATAAGTGTGTTACCTTCTCTATCATCTCTATAGTCTCTCAGGGCAGATATTTTGTCTTATTTGCCATTTACAGTGTGTGACATGATGCTTTGTACAAAGTAGGTGTTTAATAGATTATGGTAAAATCATAATATTCCATTGTTTAAGTCCAAAGCTCTCAAAAATATTCCTTGTTTAATAGATTTTAGTAATGCTAAGAGTGTTGCTAGAGATTGCAGTCCCTATCAAAAGAACTGAAGAGAAGAAAATGTGACACTTGGCTTTTCTGTGCAAATTCATAAACAAAATAGGAGCTCTGAATCCAAACGGAGTCTATAGAAATTGTCCTGAATGTTTCATTTCCATGTCTTCCCTCATTGAAGTGTCTAGATCTCTAATTTTATTGATGTATTTTTGTTGCAGGTAATATTTTGTTTCCAGTAGGGATTAGACAGTGGTTTGGTGGGTGATTGGGATATCTGAGAAACAGATACGTGAGTGACTCTGAAGGGAAATTATGGTTTGGTGTAAATCAAATAAAAACCATGAGAGAGGCAGTTAGTTTAACTTTCCTGTCCCTGCTCCCTAGCCATAATGCTCAAATTCCACAGCCAGGTACATTTATCACAGAGAGAAGTTGCTGCTTGACAGGGATCAGGAAAAATGTTCATGGTAGTCATCATAGAGTATCGTTACTTTGGACCATCCACAGGGAGTAGAAATGGCTTTAGTTATCCGAGCAGCTCTTTGTGAAATGGAATGTTACTGCTATCTGATTAAGAGCTTTTAATTTGTTACAAATGCAATGGTGAAACTTAATATCCAAAGGTTTCATCAATTTAAAGTCATTTTGAAAGCTTAAGTTTTTTATTTGGAATACAGTATCCATTTTATTTAATTTGCCACAGAGTGTCTTCTCATGATTTATGCTAATTTTCTTGGGATAAAGCAACTCCAAATCCTGATAATCTCATCATTGTGACTCATCCCAGTCAGAAAAGCCTGGGGCTAACATTTATAGGACTTGTGGGTTTGCTGTTTCCCTTTGGGACATGAACAGATTGTTAGTCTCAGAGTTAGCGGGTAGAATTTCAAGCAAGAAACAGTAATGGGTTACTGTATCAAGGGACTGGGTAGTGTTTGTCACACACAAGGATAGAGCATTAATCATATTTTTTTTTTTTTTTTTTTGGTTAGAGGCAGCAACTTCTGTATTTCAGTATTTATTCTCAGGCAACAATTCTACCATTGATACCTAAAACTACTTGAAAGGATTCATCTATGTACTGGCTGTTAATTTAGGGTCTCTAAGAGGACTACCCTCAGCAGCTATTCTTGCCATAGTGTCATCCTGCCAGGCATCTTCAAGCACATAAGTGACTCAGCAATTGCATCTCTGTAAAGGCTAAGTCAAACTCTTGGTGTTTCTAAGTGCAATTAAAAACTAAGTATAGCAAGCATTGATTAGGCTGGGCGTGGTGGCTCACACCTGTAATCCCAGCACTTTGGGAGGCTGAGGTGGGCAGATCACCTGAGGTAAGGAGTTCAAGACCAGCTTGGCCAACATGGTGAAACCCCATCTCTACTAAAACTACAAAAATTAGCTGGGCATGGTGGTGCACACCGGTAGTCCCAGCTACTCGGGAGGCTGAGGCAGGAGAATCGCTTGAACCTGAGAGGCGGAGGTTGCAGTGAGTCAAGATCATGCCATTGAACTTCAGTTTAGGCAACAAGAGTGAAACTCTGTCTTAAAAAAAAAAAAAGTATAGCAAGCATTTATTAATCAAAAAATTTAGTAATGACAGGGCATTATTTATCACAATGGCTCAAATTAATCAGGAATTTATGACTCCCTAGGCATTGTGCTAAATACATCATATTCATGAGCTTATGAATCTTTTCTGAGGTGGGTATGATTAGTATTCTCATTTTACAAATGGGAAAATTGAGTCCACAGAAGGTTAAGTAACTCGCCCAGATTCACCAATGAATAAACGATGAATCCTGTATCGTACTCCATGTGTCCTTAACGAGGAAACTTGAATACGTAACTACTGATTTGTGAACAGAAAAACTTGCTGAGGAAGGCAAGAGAGGTGGGGCAAGGTGTGTGTGTGTGTGTGTGTGTGTGTGTGTGTGTGGTGGGGTGGTGGGTCATGAATAGAAAAGTTAGAGAAAGGACATGCTGTGACAGGGAACTAGACGAAGAAACCAATAGCACTGTGGTGAAACCCCCACCCCACCTCACCTAGGCTGCCCGCTTAGGGGAGAAAGTTGAACCCATGTGGTTTAAATAGAATTCCTGAACCTAAGAATTTAAATAGGTTGCTCCTGAAGCAGCAGCCAGAAAGGGCTTTGCAGTTGTCAAATGTGGAAACAGGCTAGCAAATTTAGCTGACCTGGAAATGAAGTAGCAGAGCTCAAGAAGGAAGCCAGACTTACTGATGAACAAATGTTTTCTAGATGCTACATGTGCAAGTACATTGCACAATGCTATAATTAATCAATGTACCTATGTGTGGACTCAAAAGTGGGTATGAAGTATCTACTGTATGAAAGACACTGTATTAAAACACGGAAGTGTGTCTGATGTAAAATACAGTTCCAAATTTTAAGTGGTGTGCATACGTGTGACTGTGCTGAGGTAGGAGCGTTAACGTGAGACCAGTGTGCAATGGCTATAACTCAAAGTATAGTCACAGAACTGTCATAAAGCAGGTGCAGAAAAAACAAATGCTGCAAGGGCTCCAAAAATGTAGAGGACTCTATTCAGTTAGAGGACTAGGAAAGGCTTTCTGGAGAAAGTGGTGTTGGATGAGAGCTTTGAGGATCATCAGGATTTTTGCAGATGATAAAAGTGGGATGTGTTGTATTTCAGAGAACTGTTATTTTAAGGCAAATTTACCCTTTGACCCTGGGCAAGCTTTTTACTAACGTTAAACATTTTTTCTCTTCCCAAAGTGAAGAATTGGATAATCTCATCAAAATGAAAAAAAGCTTGAATAGGTAAGATTTTTAAATGTTTATTTTTTATTACTGAGTTGCATATTGTGACTTTTTATGCCTTTCCAGCCTTTGAGCGTGAGGACCCACATACCAGGGTAGTCAGAAATATCCTACAAATCTTGGATAAAAGCTTGCAGCAATCATCATCATTTCATTGTTATGATGAATGGTTATTAAAGTCTAAAGATACTGATATGAAAGTGTTCTTGATTTTCATACTCCATTTGTTTATTAAGGCAGTTATATAAATAACCACTTTTCTCTTCCTGAAATATTAATTCACTAGAATGTAAACAGAATTTGGTTTGATCATGGAATAATTTTAGTTTAACCATTACAAAAAACATTTTATTATCATACTTAATGTTATATTGTTTATTATTATTTTTTGAGACAGGGTCTTACTCTCTTACCCAGGCTAGTGCAGTGGTGCAATCATAACTCACTGCAGCCTTGACCTCCTGGGCTCTAGCCATCCTCTTGCCTCAGCCTCCCAAGTAGCTGAGACTACAGGCCTGTGCCACCATATGTGGCTAATTTTTAATTTTTTGTAGAGATGGGGGTCTCACTGTGTTGCCCAGGCTGTATCTTCTTGTTTTAAATCATTTATAATTGTATAACTTGAAATATGCCAAGAGAAAAAAATGAATAATCAAGGCTTGTGTTTGTGGTGTGTATAATGTAAGCAAGCTCTCTATTACTTTGCATACTAATCCACTAAACAGTGATCAAAGGGAAGGAGAAAACAGGGCAAATGCCAAATGAATTAATTGATCAGAGGATCACAAGATGTGTTTTTCATATCCTGTTCTGGCAATAATGATCAGTTAATCTGCCGCTCTTCGGTTTCCTCATTTACAAGGAGAGGAGGTTTTAGATCAGAAGTCACAGACTCCATGGCCCACTGAGACCAGGCAGGTGTGAGTAGGTGAGGAGACTGACTGTATGAAACACAGGCAGTGAGATAACTGGGGCCAAAAGAGAGCAAATGCCCTGTCTAAGCACACAGCTGCTTCTCAGCTCAGCTCCAGCTGATGATCTCCACTGAATCTAGTGTTGCAGGACAGCAGGGCATTCTCAGGAGATCCTGAAAATCCAGTTTTGTTGTTTGTTTGTTCCTTTGTTTTAGAGACAGGGTCTTGTTCTGTCACCCAGGCTGGAGTGCGGTTGTACAATCATAGCTCACTGCAGCCTCCATCTCCTGGGCTCAAGCAATCCTCTCACCTCAAACTCCCAAGTAGCTGGGACTACAGGCACCACCACCATGCCTGGCTAAGTTTTAATTTTTTGTAGAGATGGGGTCAGACCATGTTGCCCAGGTTGGTCTTGGGCTCCTGGGATCAGGTGATCCTCCCACCTTGGCCTCCCAAACTACTGGGATTACAGGCATAAGCCACCACACCTGGCCTGAAAATTCAGGTTTCTGTGTGTCCTGACCATCATTGTAACATGGGCTCACTTTAAAGCCCACGCTTGAAAGCTAAAAGGGTAGAAATGCTCCATGAATCCAAGTAACACCTCTATGGACCTACTGTGGTTGGCAGATCCCCAGTTTATATCTTTTATTTTGTTTTCTCTAAGGCCCACTACAATTTAAAATTTGAGTCTATGAAAATACCTATTTCAAGAATTGTAGCTCATTTCCCCAACTAGCTTATGCTTCCTGTCTTAGATGTAAACTGGTCTATGTTCTTATAGAGTTAAGCATTGGTCATTATCACTGATGAGGCTTTTTTAAATCAATACATTTAAAGGAATCAAGGTCTTGATGGTCTCTTCAGAGCAAATCCAAAGGTAGATGAAAGAGAGAAAAGGTAAGTGCATCTGTCTCAAATCTAAAAATCTTATCTTGCAGATTGCTCATCTTATTCCTTCAGACATTAGCTGCAAGGGGGTTGTATCCTCTGGCATGGAAATGTACTAGCAGATGGGGTAGTGCTCTCAGCATTGTACATTTAGTTCAGACATAATTACCCAGAGGATTTCTGCTCTTCCATTCAATAAGAGTAAATGAGCAATTCATGGAGAATGTTTATTGCATCTGACCTTTCAAGATACCACGCAATTTCATTTCAATATGCAGCCTTTTATGTGAATTTCTTTGTTTTCAGAGCCAAAAGCCTTGAAAGTCTCATCTATATGAGTACCCGGACAGATAAAGATGGCAAAGGGTAAGATTTTATTAAGACAGACCGTTTTGATTGAGTCCCAGACAGTATACTATTTTTCCAGAGGAGACCTTCTGCTTAGGACAAGGGTCAGGCAGGCTGGTGGAATAAGCCTCAGACTGGGGTCCAGAGACAGTGTGTGTCTTGGTGCCGGCTCTGCCACCAACATCAATCTGGATGACCCTGTGCAAGTTGTGTAATTTCTGGAGAGCTCTGTTTCCTCATTCCATAAAATGAAGGATATGACGTAGATGATCTCCCAGTTCCCCTTCATATCTAAAATGGAAAGAAACACAACTAGCTGTTACAAGTAGTGGAGGATAGGTTGGTTTATGAACTAAATACATTTATAATAAGGCATTTAGGTGCTGGGAGCATATCCCTTCACCACTGAAGTCTCTCTCTCTCTCTTTTTCTTTTCTTTAAGACAGAGTCTTGCTCTGAGGCCCTACCTTGGCTCACTGCAGCCACTGCTTCCCGGGTTTAAGTGATTCTTTTGCCCCAGCCTCCTGAGTAGCTGGGATTACAAGTGCCCGCCACCACGCCCAGCTAACTTTTGTATTTTTAGTAGAGATGGTGTTTTACCATGTTGGCCAGGCTGGTCTTGAACTCCTGACCTCACGTGATCTGCCCACCTAGGCCTTCCAAAGTGCTAGGATTACAGGCATAAGCCACCACTCCTGGCCACCACTGAAGTCTTTAGAGTGTATAAAGGCACTTCTCAGTTGGAATCTTAGTTGGGTCATTTCATATGTATATCTCTTCATACGTATTTGTAAATATCTTTAAATGAAAAGCTATGCTTTTATTTATTTTAAATCATAAAATGGGTTAATTTATGATTAGTAACTGAACTTATAGCATTTAAGAGGTTACCTATAGTTCTAGCCTAATATACTAGATAATTGACTTGCATGACTGATACTATTTTTCTTGTTGAAAGAAACCAAAGCCGTCACAGTTTCACTAGAGAAAATCCCAGAATAGTCAAGAATGACAAAGGGCAAGGATTTATGAGCTCTCTACTATTTTTGCCTTCCAGATTGGCTGTTTACTTTGTATTTGGTTAGTCATGAAATTTGCCTTTCTAATATGAGAATTATTTCTATTGTCACGGTTATTTTTAAAAACCATTTATTTGTGCCAGTCTATGCCCAGAATGGCATTCTAGCTTTCCAAACCAATCTTGGCAATGCATTCTTAACCCTTTCTGATGTAGAACACTTAACAAAGTCTACATGATGAAAAGCATTGGCAGTAACCATCACGAAGGCTTGTTAATAACATATGATTATAATGTAAACATGCCAACATATTATAGGCAATTTTTTTCAAATGTGGAATAGATTAAGTTGAAAAGGTCTTTTTTTTTTTGTACATGGCTATATGAGCTTTCTAGGAATAGATGAGGTTCCAGATATTTTTCAAAAACAGTTTGGAGAGTTCTGCAAAAGTGGTAGACAAAAGGAAAAGTAGGATGAGCATCTTAAGTAGATCATTTTGTGGGCTAGGAAAAAGATTTATAATCTGGGGTAATTTGATAACAACTGAGTTTTGGTGCAGGAATAACTGATCTTGTCTGCGTGGTAGGGAAAAAGTCCTAGTTCTTTTTTCTTCTTCCCTTCCTTCTTTCTCACATTGAAATAACTTAAAATGTCGACAGTCTTATCACAGAGAAATCAGAGAGAGATGAAAATGGCAAAGCATAATGCTTGGAAGCTTGGGGGAATTTAAAGAGATTAGCTTTCATATTCGCTAATAACTTTAGTCATTAGCATGTGAAAGTTTTATTTCATTTATATAAAGTGCTGGGACCGTAACAGTTATTTTGACTTTACCAAGGTGACTTCAGACCCTTTAAACACATCTGCTAACTTTTTAAGAGAAATGACTTGTCTGAATTCTCAAAGTATTTAGACTTAAGACATTGATCAATTGATTTCTACCCCTGATGTAAATGATTTTCATGCTTAAATAAGACAGTATCTCAATATATGTATTAAAATCAGCCTCCCACCAACCCACCTCCAAGAAAGCAAAAGCCAAGACCTTGGTTAAAACTTTTAAGTTGACTCCATCATAACTGAGTCATGGTTGGTATCTTAGTATCAGGCTGCTGCTTATACATTTCACATGATGGATAGAGCCACCTGAATTCAGTATTTCCAAGGACTTCTGATCCTTTAGGCACTGATTACATCTTATGAGATTCTCTTGTGGGAAATCTGCTGTTGTCATTACGAGATTCTGAATATATCACTGAGTTGCTCTTGCCTCACTCTCTCTTTCTCTGTCTTTCTCTTTTTTCCCCCCAATGTTGTAAAGAACCCAAAGCCTTGGAAGTCCGATTAAAGTTAATCAAGGGACTGACAAAAACGAAAAAGGGTGAGTAAATCTCCTACCTCGATGGAGCTCTTTTTATTCAGGTTAGCTTTTTATACCTCATTAGGAATGGGAGTGTTATGCTTTCCTTTGTGACAGTGAACTCTTGTACTGCTTTGACCCATCAGACAGACCTAGTAGGCAAAAGGAATATGATGAGTGCTGTTTCCTTCATAGGACCTCTGATTTGAGCTGCATTGAAGTAGGTGCAGGAAAACCTGCTACATAAACTCTTATTCCATATTTTCTTAAATAAGAGATGAGTCAAATTTTAATCTAAATTAAGAAATGTAAAGGACAAAATTGCACAGTGAGAGCCACATTGAGAAGCCTTTGAAACTGATTTAGACTAGTTTAAATGAAATGCTATTGTGGAAATTAATAAAGGTAAGTTAAGGATAATTACATCAAAGCCCTTTCTGGTCATTTGGTCCTGAAAACACCTGACACCACATTCAGGGACATTCTTGATTATACAGATTTCAGAGAAAATTGTACTGTAACCTAACTGACAAGTTTTGGTGTTTTTTCCAAAGAAGACAAGATCTCGAATCTGTTGTTAAAGTGAATGCCAGGATGAATAAAATGAGCAGAAGGTGAGAACTTAACAGATGTCTCTAAATATTGGTTATTTTCTCTCATATTAATTATGTGATATTGAGGGCATCACATCTTTGTTTGGCTTCTCTCTTCTGTGTCTAATCCCTGGTGCCCTGATCTTCACTTCAAAGAATCTACAGTATATTCGATCTAAATTTACATTTACTTATAGCCCAATAAAATCCTAAGGTTAATTAAACTATGTTATTGATTGGCAATTTTTATACTAAAATCCAATTTAATGTTGGTATAATAATTTTCCCCAAAAGCTTGAATTAATCATTGGGAATACAGAAGATGTATGTGTCTAATATTATGGGAGTATTTTGAAACTGATATAAACTTTTTTTTTTTAAAGAAGTGAAGACCTTGATAATGCTACCAAAGTAAATCCCAAAGGAAATGAAAATACCACCAGGTAAAAATAATTAATGTCTTTAATTATGGTTTCTGTTAAGTGTCAATCAGAAGATAAAATAATTTGGCTTTCTAGCTTCATAACCATGTTTTATTAGCATGGAATTAGACAATAAAGATAGGCCACACGACCATCCCCTCTTGTCCCCAATAAAACCACTAACTTTTGAAGCATTGTCTTAATGTTTGATAGTAAATTGCCTTTTTGCCCAGATTTTGGGCTTTGATTTGTCTTCAGAGTAAGTGATTGAATTGAATTTCTTTGTGCCTAAAGAATGCACAGTCTTGACAAAATTTTCAAAGTGTATTTCCAAAATGACAGAGATGGCCAAGAGTGAGCCATCATTGAAGCTCTGGTAATTCAACTCCTCTAAGGGTAGTGGTCTCAGGAGGCAGCCCAGGGGAGGCTGGGCTGGCACACACAGGGGGAGTGAGGACCTCCCACCACTTTGTCTCCTGTTCAGAGCTGTGTTGACATGGCAGTGGCACCCAATCACAGTGCTTCTGCCTTCCCCTCCTGTCCCTTTTAGATTCTGCTTCTGCCTTTTATGATATCAAAATATTTTAATGGGGTGGCCTGTGTCCCCCTGGGGAGTGAATCATTAATTTTTCTACTATGCGAGCTGTTTTTTCTTGCCCTTTTTTGCTCACCATGATCTACTCTGAAGGAAATGATATTTAAAAGGGTTTGGGCTAGGTAGATAGCTGAGTTTATATGAAAGCATAGATTCTTATTCTTTTAGTTAATATTGTTAAATTCTTGTTATTATGAAATTATGATTCTCAACATTATTCTTACTACTTAAAACAGAATAGGCAATTGTATCCAGCTTATTGAGTAGAAATTTATACTGTCTGGGTCCAGTGTAGAACTTAATCTAACTTAATGTCATTTCAATGCTGCCTGCTTGGAGTGTTCTAACAAGATGTATCTGAAGGCAAAGTTGGTTTTGTTAAATAACAAGTTTCATATATACTTATGTATTCTGAGAACAAAACAAAAAATCACATTTATTACTAACAAATAAGCAACCTTAAATGGTCTTTAGCTCAAGATGTAAGAGAATATTTTCATTTTCTTTTAGAGCTTCAAAAATTTACATTGATATAGAAAACTTGTATATTTACCACTTCTTAATTTTTCCAGCCATTATTCATATGATTAGTGCTATATTTTAACATCATTCATTAAAATTAATTTCCTTTTTCAAAGAAAACAAGACCTTGATGGACTTATTAAAGTCGATCCTGAAACAAATAAAAATATTAGGAGGTAAGGCATTTAACGTTCCCCCCTCCCCTTTGTTTGCATTTAGAAGCACATTAGAATTCTGAGTGTTGGTATTCAGGACAGTAAATTGGAATTCAGGCCAAAACAAACTGAGCTCTTTTTTCTCCAAACACTTTATAGTAAGTAATTCTGTGCAAGTGATACACCTAAATCTCCTGCATTTTATTCTTGGGCAAAGTTTGTTATCAAATAATTTTGAGAAATTAAATGGGAATTTGGACTGACCTTCTCTACTGAACTAAATGATTTATTTCTTTGTATGCTAGTATGAGTACATGTATTAGTGTATGTGTGTGAATATATAAGTAGTGTGTTTATATATAAGTGCATGTACGTATGTGTAAGTGCATATGTATGTAGATGTAAGTAGTGTATGTGAGTGTATGTGCATGTGTATCAGTAGTATGTGGATTTAAGTGCATGTGTGTATAAATGTGTGTTTATAAATGTGTGTGTATGTATAAGTGCATGTGTGGATGTGTATATGTATGATCTACATGTGCGTGTGTGGGGTATTTGTGTGTGGTGTATGTATGTGCATGTAGTGTGGTGTGTATTTGAAGATGAAGAGCTTAACAAAGTGTGCTTTGTTCTCACCCATGAGTTGTCAAGTAAGTCTGGAGAGCTTATGTCTTCTTGCTTGTTATTTTTTATAAGGCAGATGGAATATTTTTGAAACTGAATTTGTTGGCATGTTGCTGGAAACAGTAACAAACAATTGCATGTAATTTCCCTTGAATTCCTTTCCATTCAATTAGCTCAGTTCATGATATTATTTGTTGATTCTAACATGTGTCATGGATGCCTGCAGGCCCAGTTGGGAGGGCAAAGGCTCAGTTAGTTGAAAAGCTGGTGTGCACACTATCATGCCTGCCCTGTTTGTGTAGGTGTGGCATGGTCAGAGGCACCGCGACCCAATGAATTCGAGGCTTGCATAAGCTTGCAACCCATAGAAGGAGAAGAAAGCATTGATTTCGTTCGGTACCTGGGTGGTTCAGGGAGGTAACCTGAGGTGGTCAATGAGAGCAGGGAATCCAAAAATCCTAGATGAGAATTCTGGCTCTATCACTTGCTGTGTCCCTGTGCCTCAATTTACTCATTTACAAAAGAGGGATCATAAGATTCTTATGCCAGGCACATAGTAGATACAGGTAATTGTTGCAACAATAAAGATTCAGGTGAATTATTCATCATAATTTAGTGTTCACATTTTTAATTTTGACTTTGCAAGAAAAATCCATGTTCGTTTTCTAATTTTCATTAAAAATAGTATTTCCAGGCCGAGCGCGGTGGCTCAAGCTTGTAATCCCAGCACTTTGGGAGGCCGAGGCGGGTGGATCATGAGGTCAGGGGCTCGAGACCATCCTGGCTAACACAGCGAAACCCCGTCTCTACTAAAAATAAAAAAATTTAGCTGGGCGTGTCAAATACTCGGGAGGCTGAGGCAGGAGAATCGCTTGAACCTGGGAGGCGGAGGTTGCAGTAAGCCGAGATGGCACCACCACCACTCCAGCCTGGGCAATAGAGTGAGACTGTCTCAAAAAATAATAATAATAATATTTCCAATCAGGACTTATTTTTCTTCATATGTTGGTGTGTGTATATGTGGGCATGCCTATGCTCATGTGTGTATGCATGCATACAAATGTTTTTGTGCATGTGTGCATTCATGTGCATATACATGTATGTGTCTATATGCATATGTGATTGCCCATGTACATGAGTGTGTGCATTGCATGTGTGTACGTTGTACGTGTGTGATTGCATACATATGCACGATGCTTGTGTTTTCATTAGTATATGTGTAAATATACACATATGCTTTTGTGTGTATATGGGTGCATATGTACATGGATGTGTATGTACCTGTGTGTGTGAGTGTATGCATAGCACATGTGTCTATATTTGTATGCGTGTACTTCCTGTGGGCTTTTGAGAATAGTAGTTGTCATTTCCTTTTTCTGAACATAATGAAGTCTGTAGATCTTTTAAAAATAAAGCAATGGCCTTTTACTTTCTCAGTAAAGCCTCGCCAAGCTGATATTTTTCTATTCCAGACTCATTCCTGCCTTAAGGCTTCAGCATATGTTGTTCCCACTTCCTGGAATGCTCTATCCCCATATCATCACCTTCTCAAACAGGTCATTTCTGACCACAGAATATAATTGAGTCACTGTCCTGTTCTCCACCCCCAGTACTGCAGGCACCAACTGCTCTTTTTTATTTTCCTCATAACATATAGTGTTATTTGGAATTGTGGTATTCATGTATTTGTTTAATTGTATATTGCCTGAAGTTGAAATGGAAGCCTTATGAGGTCTAATCCTGTGTCTATATTGTTCACATTTATCCCAGAGCTTGGGGCAGGGTCTGACCCATGGTGGGCTTTCCAAAACTGTTTGTGGATTGAAGTAACCCATAATACTGAAGATATATACACTATGAGGTATTGCTTTACATAAACTCACATATTATTTTACGTTATTACATTAATAGTAGATTACTACATTAATCTACTCTTATGGACTTTATGAACTATGAGATTTAAATAACCTTATTTTATTATGTGCTTTATTTAATATTTAAAGAGATCAAGTCCTAAAAATGTAGTTAAAGCGAGCTCCACAACAAACACAAAGGGAGGAGTTATAATGCCTACTGTTTTGTTATTTTCTTGAATACACAAGTCTGGAAATAGCATCCTGGGAATTTTATTTTTCTCAGTCATTGGCCTTCAAATCCCACATACTTCATTTAGCCAGAAATCAACAAGGAATAATCTGGAGTAGAGTGATTGCTTCTGTGGGGCTAATTGTTTCATTATTTGCATGACAAAGGTTCAAATTAATTATTGCTACTTTGAGTCTGTATATCACATTCTCAGACATCTGGATACAAATAAAAGACTTGAATCAGCATCTAGTTGCTTCCAAATATCTGTATCTTTGATGTTGTATAGATAAAACCTTGGAGCTTTTGGACATGGCCTTAATAGGGTCACAGAGTATGGAGACACAGTGCAAAAGGGCCTTCCTGTGGATGTTCTTTTCCCTATGTGGCATCCTCTGTAGATCAGAGCAGCATTTATTGCTGCTACTGGTATGCAGAAAACACATGTAGATGCAGGGAGAAAAGCAAAATTTCACTAAGATCAGAAACCGAGGTATACTAAAGAGTAACAAGAAACTACTAAAATGTTTTTGATGACTGCGTAGAACTTTATTTTATTTTATTTATTTCTGAGACAGGGTCTTGCTGTGTCCCAGGCTGGAGTGCAGTGGTGCAATCACAGCTCACTGCAGCCTCAAAAGCCTGGGCTCAAGGGGATCTTCTCACCTCAGCCACATGAGCCACATGAGTAGCTAGAGCCACAGGTGTGCACCACCATTCCAGGCTAATTTAAAAAAATATATATGGAGACAGGATCTTGCTGTGTTGCCCAGCCTGGCCTGGATCTCCTGGGCTCAAGTGATCCTCCCACCTTGGCCTTCCAAAATGCTGGGATTACAGGAATGAGCCACCATGCCCAGCCAGAGTGTTGCGCTTTATATTGCAGTTGATATTACTGTAAGATATTACAGTTGATATATCTTACATTTCAGAATGTTTCAGAACTCTGTAGATTTTAATATTCCTATTGTTTGTTGCCGAAAACAACTAGTCAAAATTCATAATTCTAACACACAGTTATAAGTACCAGAAGCAATTACTGGGTTGCATATCATAGATTTTTAACAAATTGGTGTATTAATCTTAATGCAGTTTTGTGATAGAAAAATCTGCTAATGAATGCCAACTTTACAAAATATGGATTCTCCAAAGCTGGTTTTAAAGTTCTACATGTTGGAGGTTGATAAAGAGTATGCCTTCTGGAATGCTTCATGAAACAAGTATATAGACTAAGTTACAAAAATGTTTTGTGTACCTGGTAAAAGCTAAAATTACAGCATTTAGTGCATAAAAGTAGAGAGAATCCTAGTGCAATACTTGCTAGCGGCCAAATGGCTCTGAGACTAAAATAATGTCTCCCTGAGTCTCAGTGAATTTCAGAGATGTACAAATCCCTACATACTTCTGCATAGTCACCTTTCACAATCTTTAATCTTCAACTCCTTGGCATGATCTCAATGAGCGTTTACACTGCTTCTGAGTTTTAATGAAATAGCTTTATCTTCTTGTTGTCAGTCTACCATTGTTACCTGTTGTCAATCTTACCATTTCTTCAATGTTTTAAAGGGGCCAGAGCCTTGATAATCTCATCAAAGTGACCCCTGAAGTAAACAGAAATAATCAAGGGTGAGGACTATGTCTTACCTCTCTTCCTTCCCCTTCCCCATCCATTTGTGGCACTCAGGAAAGAAGATGTGTTGAAAAACCTTTGGATTGGGATCAGAAAGTCTGAACCCCATTACTTACCAGCTTGGTGTCTTTGAACAAGTCCCTTGAATGCTGAGCTCCAGCCTCCTTAGTTATAAAATGAGGATCATAATGTTTGTTTGGCCGGGTACAGTGGCTCACGCCTGTAATCCCAGCACTTTGGGAGGCCGAGGTGGGCGGATTACTTGAGGTCGGGAGTTCAAGTCCAGCCTGGCCAACATAGTGAAATCCTGTCTCTATAAAAAATACAAAAATTATCCAGGCATGGTGGAGTGCACCTATAGTCCCAGCTACTTGGGAGGCAGAGACAGGAGAATCATTTGAACCCAGGAGGTGGAAATTACAATGAGCCAAGACCAGCCACTGCACTCCAGCCTGGGCGACAGAGCCAAACACCATGCCAAAATAATAATAATAATATTTGTTTTTTGTCACTTGATAGTTGTTAGGAATGAATGAAATAATGGATATAAAATCCATTTTTTAAAAAAGGATATTACAAATGGAAATTATTAACAAAACAGTTTAGTTATAGCTATAGCATTAGATAGAATGCTTAGGGGAACCAGGTGAGAGTTTTTAGTAGATTATTATGTCATTGATTAACTGATTTTTTTAATGGAGTCTTGCTCTAATTATATGGTTTTATTTTGGGGGTAAATGAGAAACTATGTCAGTGTACCAGTGATGGGTAAGAATGTCACAAATTTTAGTCTTTTAAATTAAGAGCATAGACTAGTATCAATTTATCTCAAAACTCAGTAGTAAAATTTATCTTGAGTACATATATCCTTTAAATCAAAGCAGCCAATTGATTTAATTCCATTTTTATTTATCATGTTTTTTGTTTTTTGTTTGAAGTTCCAAAGACCTTAATAACTTCATCAAAGTGAATCCAGGAACAGAAAAAAGTACTCAAGGGTAAGATTTAATAAGCTCCCTTTTTTGTTTCATAGTAACCAATGCCTAAAAGTATAATTAAAGCATCATTTCAGCTGACTGATGCTGAACCCAATGATCCTTCAAGAAAAGCCATGTAACCCTGCCTACCTCACATCTGAAATGTTAAAAATTTTGGTTAACCAATTTCTGATACAATGAGACAATTACGCTTTGACTAATCAGAAATAAAGTTGTTTTCCCAGGATGGAAAGGACATTTTTATTCATTGATTTATTATTTTTCTTAAGCAGAAGGGATGGATGACACAGTAGAGGGGAAAGAGAACTAGACCGGACCCTATAGTTGTGGGTCTAGGCCTGTCTCTGCTCCTTTTACCTGTGTGTGCTCGAACTAGTCACTTCTGTTTGGGCTTCAGTTTCTCATCCTCAAAGTGAGGAAATTGCACGAGGAGCTCTCCCAACACTCCCAAATCTAATTCAGTTACTAAGTTCCAATAGATGTTTGGTGTCATGGTAAGGCACAGGCATTCTGCAGCCAGATTACCTAGCTTTAAATCCCAGCTCTGCTACTACTAGCCATGTGTGAAAATTACTTAAGCTTTCTGTGTCTCAGTTATTCCCTCTATGAAACTGGAATAATAATACTTCCTATGTCATAGGATTGATGTGAGGATTAAATTAGACAAATCATGTAAATCACTAAGAAGAGTGCCTGGCCTGGCACATCAAACATTTTCTAAAAGTTCTTATTCATTATTTCTCTCCAGTTTTAATTAGGTCCCTATATGTATATTCACAGTCAACACAGAAAACCCCCAGCCCTCTGAGATGATCTCTAATTTTATCATTTTAATAAATATTTTATAATAGAAGTATTTCTCAGTTTTAACAAACACTTGAAACCATTCAGTATAAATCTACCACTGATCTTGTTTTCTGTGTTTTTAAGGGGCCAAAGTCTCGACAGCCTCATTAAAGTGGCTCCTGAAAGAAACAGAGCTAACCAAGGGTAAGGTTTATGGAACTCTCCATTTCTCCCCCCCTCCCTTTTTTTTTTCCTAATGAACTTAAAAACATGATAAATTGTGTGGTGTCTCAGGCCTGTAACCCCAGCAGTTTGGGAGGCCGAGGCGGGAGGATCACGAGGTCAGGAGATGGAGACCATCCTGGCTAACACGGTGAAACCCTGTCTCTACTAAAAATACAAAAAATTAGCCGGGTGTGGTGGCGGGCGCCTGTAGTCTCAGCTACTCGGGAGGCTGAGGCAGGAGTATGGCATGAATCCGGGAGGTGGAGGTTGCAGTGAGCCGAGATGGCGCCACTGTACTCCAGCCTGGGTGACAGAGCAAGACTCCGTCAAAACAAACAAACAAACAAACAAAAAAGATAAATTTCACTGTCTCACCATAGAGACAACCGATGATGGGATGCAAATCAACAGATCCTCTGTTGGAAATCTAGTGTTCAAGCACTTGCTGAAGGCTCTCTGGCCACGGGAGAGAGAATTCCTTGAAATACAGGAATGATCTCTTACCAGTGTGAGATTTGTGTTCCATGCTGAGGATTTCCTTACAAATTAATGGGGATTTCCCATGAGACAAAACATCACCCCAAACAATTGCCCTGATCTAAGTAGCCTAAAGGTCTTCATATGATAAAAAATTCTTCCTCCTTCTTCTTCCATCATGTATTCCCTCTCTTCTTATGTCTACCACCCAAACAATTCTTAAAGTTGGGAAGTCATTTAAAAAATTATTCTCAGTTCATTGAAAAAAGAATGACATTTGTCTTTTATATAGAAAGAATCTTCTCTAAGACATATCATGTTAACAGGCATAACAAAACCACCAGCTTGTAAATGTATATTGTTATATGAATTTGAACATGAGTTAGATGTAAAAGATACCAAGATATATATCTTCTCTCAGCAGATTTCTTGTCTTATTTTTGCATATTGGAAATACAGTCTATTTTACAATATGTGGCTATCAAACAGAGCTTATTTAGACTAGATCAGAGGTCAGCAACTTTTTCTTAAAGGGTTAATAGTAAATAGTTCTGGTTTCAAGAACCAAAATTGTCTCTGTTTTTAACTAGTCATCTCTGCCAATAGTGTGAAAGAAGCCATAAGTACCTTCTGAACAAATGGGCATGGCTGCATTTCAATAAAACTTTATTTACAAAAGCAAGCTGCAAGTTGGATTTAGCTTGAGGGCCATGGTTTGCTGACGCCTAGACTACATAGTATTTTATTTGAGTGTGTGAAGAGAGTCAAATCTGAATGTAGTTGAGGTGGATTCTGAAATACAGCCTACCACCCCTCTGATTTGGCATATATTAATACAACTTGATTTTTGCTATTGAGGGTCAGACACTAAATCCAGAGACCATATAATTACATTACAGATTAAGATTCAGTGAAAGACATTTGCCTTTTCCCTCTCCCAAGATGACTTAGTTTCTAAAGGTGAAGATGGCCTGATTATTCACAGCCTTTCCTTTATAATGTTTGAGGCTGTATTTTGGTAGCCACATGCTGCTATGTATTGCATTTGGTTGTGTGTCTATTTCTTTTACTTGGTAGTGAGATTTTTGACTTCAGAGAACCTTTTGCTAGCTGTGTAGTCTTGGACAAATTACTGAACCTCCTTTAAGCCTCAGCTTTTTTATATGTAAAATCAGGATTGTGGCCGGGCGCGGTGGCTCAAGCCTGTAATCCTAGCACTTTGGGAGGCCGAGGTGGGCGGATCATGAGGTCAGGAGTTCGAGACCATCCTGGCCAACATAGTGAAACCCTGTCTCTACTAAAAATACAAAAAAATTAGCAGGGCGTGGTGGCAGGCGCCTGTAGTCCCAGCTACTCGGTAGGCTGAGGCAGGAGAATGGCATCATGGACCCGGGAGGCGGAGCTTGCAGTGAGCCGAGATGGTGCCACTGCACTCCAGCCTGGGGGACAGAGCCAGACTCTGTCTCAAAAAAAAAAAAAAAAAAAAAAAAAAATTCAGGATTGTAAGAGTTAATTTCTTCATGAGTTACTAGAAAAATTAAATATGATCATGCTTATAAAACAGTGTTCAAGTGCTTATTACACATTATCTATTAGTATTATTATTACTCTTATAACTTTTTCTTCATTGTTAAATCCCTGTAGCACTACTCAATGTGAAGAAAATAGCGAATAAATTTTCCTGGGAGGTTGAATCTTATGAAATTACTGAATTCAACTATTTTTGACCAATAAAATGGCAATTTTAAACAGTTCAATGTAATAGAATATAATAATATACATGGGAGGATACACACATGATAAAATGAACCTATAGATTAGTCCTAAAGATTATTTAAAAGTCTTTCCAATTATTTTCTCTCCAGGATATATAACATATCATCCAATAATAAAGTATATCAAATTAGGCTTCCTATTCAGGTCTTTTGGTGTTAGGGTTGGTATCATTACTGTGATAACAGCAGCATCTCTGTAGAGCTATGAATGCCTATTTGAGTGTTCACAATAAAAACATAAATTATATAAACTGAAGCGTTGCTTGCTCTAACTTAGCTTTGCATGAAGTCTGATTCTGAACTGATTTAATATCTTGATTTAATATCTTGGGGTAGTGTGAATATTACATATTTATATTATATATATTACCTGCATAACTTAGAATCAGAAAATAACTGCTTTTTTCTTTTCTTTTCTTTCTTTCTTTCTTTTTTTTTTTTACAAATAATCTCAGTTTTAGTTTGTTTTGGAAGAAGGGGGGCAAGGGACATATGGAAATAATGAATAATTTTATATTTTCTCTCGCTCATTGTAACCTCCAGAAAATATTCTAAATGGTCTAATTCTGCCACACAGATAAAGTATGTAAAATAAAGAGTTTAGGAATAATTCTTCTTTGAGGCTGACTTGAAAGAAACAAGAAAAAAACTAAATTAAATTATCATATATACAAATGTATGCAAGAAATGAACTGATAGTAGACACCTGTTTTTACATAAGGCTAAAAATTTAAGTATAGATGAAGTTTTAAATTAGCAACAGTCATTTGGTTAATATTAAGTTTGAAAAAATATACAAATTATTGGATTTTAGTTGACTTAGTCAGCTACTGAAACTTAACATTTTTTTAGGAACCAAGACTTGGAAAATCTTATCAAAGTGATCCCTTCAGCAAACAAAAGGTAAACTTATTAAGATTATTGAAGACTTCTTAGCAAGTCTCCAATTTATGCCCCAAAATAAGATTAATTATTTAACTAAAGACATTTTGAAAGGGGACATGAAAAAAAATGAGAACAAGTTGTTGTGTAATAATGCTGGATAGATTTTTCTATCTATTATTGCTTTCATTAATTTCATTATATTATTGTAGAAAATGATAATATTGAGGCTAATTCTGTGTAATTACTACTTTAGAAATTCCTTTGACACAGTAATAGCATAACTAGATTGTAATCATAAGTTCGTAGTTAATAAATTACAAGTTCACAAAACTGAACAAATCAGTAAATATTGGCTTTCTGTTCTCTCACAAACCCGGGGATTAATATTTAAATGACTTGTGAAAAAACTGACAACATAATATTCTTATACTTGATTAGAATATTTTTTGCATGACGTTTAATTTACTTCTGTTCTTGAGAAATTAAGATCCATTATACACTGGACAAAAGTTAATAAAAGCATGGCAGAGAAACCCCAAGCTATCACTCATTGAATTATTGTGAAGAAAATGTTGGTGAAAAGCATTGTGTGGATGTAAGGGATTGTTGTGAACGTGAGACAGAGGGAGAGTGTTGGGGAAAGGAGTGTGGAGTTTGGGGTCCAGTTGCTGTGGTTGGAATTTTGGTTCACCCTCAGCCACTTAGGTATCTGGCCCCAGGGAGTGCCTTAATCCCTCTGAAATGCAATATCTTTGTTTATAAAGGCTGTGGGGGTGGGGGCATTGGTGTTAATATTGATGTCATTGAGTTGTTTTGAGGATTAAAAAAATGGTAACTAATATATATAAATTGGAAACTCAGTAAACTTATGAGTTTTTGCACTAGGATTCTATTGAATGATTTACACCTGTCAAAACAAAAAAGAAATGCCAGTATGAAATTTGCCGATTTCCTCTAATTTTGTTTTAGCAGTGAACAAGGTCTTGATGAACATATTAATGTCAGCCCCAAAGCTGTCAGAAACACTGATGGGTAAGAGATGGATGTGATTTTTGTTGTGTTTCTCCTTAAGTAAACCCAAAATTAATAGAAATGATTTAGAATTATTCTATGGGCAAACTGAATATAAATCTTAAAATATCATCACAAGTGGAAACCTAGATGTCTCAGTATTTGTTAATTGCAAGAAAGAGAGGCAGCTGGAAACAATGTATGGTGGTGCTTTCTCTTCTCTAAGCCTCCAGTAAAGGAATTGAACAGAGCGATTGGAGAAATGGGCAGGAAGGAGCATAGGTAGTTTAGGAGCTGTTGATGTTTTGTTTTGTGTGGTATTGAAATTAATACTTTTGTCTTTGAAATTGATGATAATTTATTAATGGTAGTTAATTTTTTGAAAAAGAGCTAGACACTTCCATTAGACTAATCATTAGCAGTATCATTCACCTCATTTTATAAGAGTTTTCTGGTAGTCAGTGGAAATTTTATGAGGTTCATTATTCTTTAGAGATTTACTGTGCTCAGCAAGATTATGGACCTAAAGTTTAATAATTCTTGAAGTAATGTCAGTGAGATAATGAAACTCACCTTTTGTCTATGGTTAAATGAAGACTTAATATCATTACACATTACTGTTTTATATATAAATATATCTTAGGAGTGGTTTCACGATTTCCGCTTTTAAGTTTTGTTGGTACGTATACAAATTGTAAAATTTTAGAGGTGGAGGGAATGAACCTTAGGATATCTTGGCCCAGTAGTTTGAATAATTTTGAAAACCAATGTTGCAGATGAATCTACTCATTTTGCAAAAGAGGAAATTAAGACTGAGAAAGGTTAAGTGATTTGAGCAGGGCCACAGAAAAAATTAGTGGAAGACTGATAGTAGTTCTATGATCTCTTAGGCAGTGAATAATTACTGAGCACCTACTGGGTTCACAGCTTACGACTAGGTATCATTACTTGTACATTAGGTATAATTATAGGTTGTGGAAGCCAGAAAGAGAATTCAGTAGACATAGTCAATGTTATTAACAGCAGGCAATTAACATAGATTAAAGCTAATTATGTACCAGGGGCACAGAGATGTTACACCAAGACAATAATAGGTTGTCAGTTTAATATATTACATTTTGGAGCACTCATGTACTGCTTGCTGAATATAGAATATATTGTCCATGAGTTGCATTCTTAAAAAGGAGACATATTGAAGAACTAATTGATAAACACAGAGGCAGTAAAATTCATATTTATGGAGTCCTAGGAGGAGATGTTTGGAGATGGACAGAGCCTTGGAGATTATCCAATCCAATCTCCTCATTTACAGATGAGAATACTGAGACCAGGGTCAAAAATCTCAGTCATCTGTGAGATCTTCTAACTCCCAGCCCAACTCCTAGTCTTTACATCACAGCACATAGACTTTGATCTTAAAATATATAAAAATTAATTAAGCACCTTGGAAAATAGCAGAGGCTGTAAAGATAGGAGTGTTGCTCTTGCTGTGGGATGGCCAGGAGGTGTTTTTTACTGTTCTCACAGGGTCATTCGAAAGAATGCTTCATAGATTACAATGGCACAAATGTGCAAATGATTGCAAAACACTTTACAGCTTTTAAACTGCATGAAAGTAATAATAACCTAAATATCCTAATGTATCCTTTACTGCATTCTTAAAGCTAAATAAATAACAACAGTAACTTGAGAGAAAAAATGTTACGTTTTCCTGGATAAAATTTAGATATGCTTGCTTTACAGGATCTAAGGCCTGAAAAAAATCTACATATTTTTTGTTTTCAAAAATTGTGTGATGTTATCAATCAAGGCAATTCAGGACTATTCCTGAGATTTTTGTTTTATTAACACATGGTGTTGCCTTTATAGGAGTGGTGGTAGAATATAGCATATATTTGTGTTTTCTAAGCTAGTGTTTCTCAAATGTGGGTTGCAACTCATTAAAGGGTCTTGTAATTAATTTAATAGCAATCAGCATTTTTTCTTAATTAAATAGAATGAACTGAATAGAAAATATGAGAGTTCTTATGTAGTAAGAATATTATTACATAAAATTTATGTCTTTGTGTGTGTGTGTGGCTGTCTGTCTGTAAAAGACAGTATTAGGCTGTGATGTAAAATGTATTTCTTATTGGGCTTTATGTAACAGTGGTTAGAATATCACTGTTCTAGATTATTAGCTAAATTAAATTTTTGTGCTCAGTAGGACAGTGAAAATGGAAGTTCTAGTGGATTTTTTTTATGTTACTTACTGTTAATTATGCTGACACATAAATATTATCTGTGGTTACACTAACCAATATTGTGATTAATTTTTTTTAAAGTGTGGCTTTTGAGCATACTGTCCACTCTACAAAGTTTTATTCTTTGTATTTTATAATAATATGTGAAATTAACCTCATTTTAAAGACTGTTGTCTTTCTGACGCAGTTTAGTTTTATGACAGATTTTGCCATCAATTTACATAAGGAAATTATGTTGTGGATAGTTTTCATATGTCAATCATTCTTTTAATAGTATTTATAGATATCAATTTATTATGTTCAATTGAAAATATTATCATAGAAGAAATCTCAAAATAGTGAAAATTCAGTTAGAGCCTTTCCATAGACTATGGAGAGGTGAGAACCATGAAGAATAAATCAAACTAAATGAAGCCCTGAACATTCTATGGAAAGGTTGAAGGCTAGGGAAGAAAATGCAGACCTTTTCTCAGACCTTCTGATGATTCATCTCTAAATGACGCTCTTTTGGTCCCTAACCTTGCATCCTTTTTTTTTTTTTTTTTTTGAGAAATCAAATGTATTTTATTTTTATATAAGGAAAAAGCACTGTTGCGGGGAGAGGTACGTCTAGATTGTTTCCCAGATGGTACTGGAAGCAGGTGTTGTCAGTTCTGCAATCTCTTGCCATGGTAACTGCCATGTATTTCTCTGAACAAGTATTAAAATCAGTTCAGAGGAACACTTTGAAAAATCACTACTTTCCCGCCCTTAAAACAAGGGGTTATGCTGAGGCAGTGAATTACAGCAAACTATATAAGAGGCAACACTGTTCTGTGGCTGAGAAGAGAAACAGGAAGAGTTTCAAATGGGAGTGGACAGTTTTCAGAGTATGCAACTCATTTTACTATGAACAACTGAGTTTAATTCAGTTTTTCAGCCATCAGAGAGGGAAGAAAAGTCACAATTTTGATGGATTGCTGGAACTCTCTTTGCTAAGCTTTATATTAAGAATAATCCCCATTTTAGAGTTTATCTTTTAAAAAAGTGATGTCCTTAGTTGATGAACCTGATTTTAAAAATAAGGATATTAAAATCAGTTGGTATCTTCATAATGTTAATGCATTCAGGAATGAACGATTGTCAGTTACCAGATGTTTGCTATGGCGACTTAACCAGCACGCCCTTGTAGATAAGCTCTGACAAGAAAATGTATGAAATTAGAGTAAGTTTTCTTCTGATAAAGCATAATTCTTCATCCCCTAAATTGGTTAGAAAACATACTTCATAGTTAGTCAATACTAAAACAATATGTCTCATACTATTATCCTTTCTTTCCATTTCCAATTATCTTAAACCTGTGATTATCTCTAACCCAAGTTGCTTTAATATTTTTTCCACCTAAAGAAAACAAGATCTTGATAAACTCATCAAAGTGAATCTTGAAATTTTCACAAAAAACCAAAGGTAATAAAACTATTTTAATGTGCTTTGGTCAAAAAGAACATTAAGTTTTATTATTACTTCAAGCAGATTTTGTAACCTTACTACTTCAAGCAGATTTATAACCTTAATGATATTACCAAAAGAACTTCATAATTAACCTGCTCTCTTTTTATTGTTTGATTTAAAGAAACCAAGATCTTGCTAACCTCATCAAAGTAAATCCTGCAGTAATCAGAAACAATCAGAGGTAATCAAATAGAAGCAGTCAATTCATGCTTTTATTTGTCTGTTGCCCTGGATGAAGTGGATTTATAATGTTGCTTTATTGACCTAGCACAACCCCAAAACCTATTACTAATCTGAACTTTTTTTTCTCTCTCTTTTAAACAGCGAAGACTTGGACAATCTTATTAAAGTGAAACCTTCAGCTCTTAGAAACACTAATAGGTAAATGACCTTGACTATCTTGACATGTTTACAAGTTTCTAGGGTAGGAACTTCTCCCTCCCTCCTTGCCTCCCTGCCTCCCTCCCTTCTTGCCTTACTCCTTTCCTCCCTTCCTCCCTTCCTCCCTTCCTGCCTTCCTTACTTCCTCCCTTCCATCCTTCCTCACTTCCTCCCTTCCTCACTTCCTCCCTTTTTTCTTTCTTTCCTTCCTTCCTTCCATTTCATTCTATCACCCAGGCTGGGGCACAGTAGCACAATCATAGCTCACTGCAGCCTCAAAATCCTGGGTTCAGGTGGTCCTCCTGCCTCAGCCTCCTGAGTAGCTGGGACTACAGGTGTGCACCATCATGCCCAGCAAATTTTTTAAAATTTTTTTTAGAGATGGGGTCTTACTAGTTGCCCAGGGTGGTCTCAAGTTTCTGGGCTCAGGCAGTCCTCCTGCCTCAGCCTTCTAAATTGCTGGGATTACAGGCATGAACCACTCCTTCCTATCCTTTTTTTCTTTTCTTCTTTTCTCCTTTCTTCCTTCCTGCCTTTCTTTTGAAGACTTTTAGTTTTGTATATTAAATGAGGATACATTTACGACCCATCCCATGTGACTCCTGTCAACAAGGAAACATACTGCACTCTTCTGGAATCAATTGCACTATTTTGAGATTATTTCTGGGCTTCTTATTTGCACTAAAACAACTTAGTGTTTGTTGTCTACAGAAAATAGAGTTTTAGGACTGAAATGAAAGAAATGAATACAATTAAATAAGGAAAAAAGATATTTTGAAGAAGTTGAACCAAGCTAATGGTTTATGTGGATGTCTGTAAAACATTAGAATGCATGTCTGTAGAACACTGGAAAGAATATTCATGATCTTCAAAATCCTAGATCCACAGCTAGTGTGGGCCCACAAAATATTATAATTTTAACCATAAACTTCCATTTTACACTCTTAAGATATCTTATAATTTGCTATTTGGTATCTTTCACATAAACTGCTTTATTAATGGATAATAAAGTAATAGATAATGCAAAAGAGTGCACTGTATCAGAAGTCCAAATTGCTCTGCTGACCTGAAATTCTGTCATACTAAATACATTGCTGGAAATAGTAGTCCAGTATTCTGAAAGGACAAAAAGAAATTAACATATGACAAAATACTTTGAACCCATTAGGAGAAAGAGGAAAGTGTAATCCATGATTGGCCTAACTCTTACATCTCCTAGCTTGTTTTCTATCTGAGTATCATATTTTGTTCTTGCTGTTTTGTTACTTCTTGAGCACCCAGGATATGACTGGCAATTCCTGTACATTTAATCTTCACAACAATCCCATGAGAAATCTATTCAATGCACCCTATTTTGTAGAAGAAGAAACTATAGCTCAAAGGTACTAAATAATCTTTTCAAGAAAGAAAGTACACCCTGGACTTAAACTCAGGGACTTCTGATGTCATTACCTAGAGTAAAAACAAAGGATCTGTGGTTAAATCAGTTGAGACTCTCTTCTTCTTTCCATTCTTCATATTCCCTATGCTCCTCTTCTGCTCATACACAGTTAAAGGACTATGATCAGATATATTTATTCTGGAGGATTATTGTTAAAATGACAGTGAGGAAAGAAGACACTTGCTGCATGTGGATTTTCTAATAGCTGAAATAACAGTGGACCCTGCTGCTAGAATCGTACGGAAATATCTTTGTTAAGTAGAGCCCTTTCTTTTATAGTGGCATTTGTTGGGTGGATTTTTCTTTTTATCAGTACCAGTTTTAGGAAGTTTCCAATCATGTTGAAAGTGGTTAGGTTTAATAACCACATTATGTAATAACTGACAGTGAAAAATGTAGTCTCTCACTTTCTCTCCCACATCCCCTCCCCCCACGTCTTTCCTCCCTCAGTCCCTCTGACAATTGTGCTTTGTTGACAATGGTAACTTTCTCAGAAGAGTTTTTTGCCTTTTGTTTTATTAGAAGAGGCCAATTTGGTAGAAAGTTAGTTTATATTTCAGCAACTCCTAATCAAATATCCATAGAAAGAGGACATTTTCGGTATACAGATATGATTACTATAAAAAAATTTAAAAATATTGGCTATCATGTTGTTTTAAGATGGTGGCTTGATTCACAAATCTAAACTAACCTATGTCTAATTATTCTTTAGTAGTATGCCAGACTTGATGAGAATCAGCTAGGATGTTCAACAATTATCACAAAGCAGACAAACAGGAAAGACTGAACCATCTATTTGAAAAAAGTGACTTCATTCAATTGGTTCAGCCACCCATATCTATAATCTATCCATTCTGCCCTGTTGATTTTAATGCAGCTATAAAGGAGAGTATTTTAAAAGTGCCTCCCAGTAGGAAGAACAGTCACAAGGCACTGTTATATCAATTCAGTGTGACACAAGCACTGATTATTTAATAGTATAATAGCAGTGAATCAGAGTTCTTTCATCTGACTTTGCTGACATTTCCAGCAGCTGTATATTTAATTCACAGTTAGGGGCTGAATAAACTACAGCCATTGATCAGAATGTAAGCAGGCATCCTTGAGCTTCTTCTAGGAACAAATACAGATGTGCACAAAATTTTCATTTATTCAGTAAGAATTTGCATGACTTTTAGCAGTAACAGTTTCACATTTTCATCAACCAGTGTCAAAGAGAGATGTATTCAGTTATCTGTATCCTATAAACTGTGTTAGACTGATTATTAAAATGCTAAATTTCTGCTCCTGAATGAATATAGAAAAGCATCTAGTGACATCAAGGCCTTTACAGTTAGAAAAGGCATCCTTCATCTAAAGTAGAAAAAAAAAATACTCTTAACTGTTTGTGGCATTATACTTCCATCTTCTTAAGGATTTCCTATTTGTTAAGACATCCCCAAGTTTTTAGTATTCCAAAAAGAGAAGAGTTCCTTCCTAACTACCTATTGCATATTTTTCATATTTCTGTTAATATAAACTTGGGGACAACCTTGACTTTTTCTGGTGTTTTATTCCCCATAATCAATCAATTAATCACTTTGAATGCATCGCTTAATAATCTCAGGGAGTGGTCGAAGACAGTTCATCATACCCACTAGTACTGTAGTCCAGATTATTGTTCAGCCTCCTAACTTGCCCCTCTGCTGCCAATCTCCCTTTCTGCCCTTCAATCCATTCACCACCCTGTAGAGTGATTTTCCTAAGACACAAATCTGATCATGTCATTCTGATTAAACTCCTTCTGTGGCTCCCCATTGCCATTGCATAATGGCCATGCTCCTCCTTAACCTGGTCTCTAAGGCCACCATGATCTGGCATCTATGGGTTTTCCCACTCCTGTCTATTATCATTCTCCACCCAAAAGCAAACCCCACCCACACACCCTCTAACTTGCATACTCCTTACTCCTCCTTCATTGCTATTGCTTGGCTAACTTCTACTTATCCTTTAGGTATCAGCTTAGGTGTCTCTCACTCAGGCTCTGGGAAGCCCCCCGACCCACCACGTCTGCATCAGATGCTTCTACAAGATGTTCTCGAGCTGTCTTTTCTGTCCCATAACATTGGTCTCTTCGAGGGACTTACTATTTAATCATCCCTTTTCGACTATAAGGTCTTTAAGGGTAACTGCTGGGTCTGCCTTGTTTATTTCTTTACCCATAGTGCATAATGCAATGCCTGGCACGTGTTAGGTATTTAGCAAATATTCTGTGAATTAAAGGATAAATCTCAAACTCATCAATGCCTTATGATAGTCCACTTAGAGAAAGTCTAGCTTTCCAGCTGTGACATTCTGAGCCCCTATGAGTGAAACCAGATGAAAAGAATCAGATTTCTTATGACTGGTCTCCTTGCTTGAGCCAATGACTATCTTTTGCTCATGACATAATCTCAATAAACTATAGTGAATTGGAGCCACTGAAATTCTTGGTTGCATCTTATATTTAAAATACCAAAATTGCCTAACTGCTCTGTGGACCCGTTAATTTCTTTAATACTAAATCTTTAAGACTCCCTCACTTAAAAGAATTATAAAAATATGTAAAACTATAAAGAGTTGGGCCCATTTTGCTATGTCAGTAAGTTGAGGAATTATACCAGTCCTTTCACTGTATTCTCTATTCCTTTCAGAAAGACAGATATTCCTTTTGAACTAACGCCTGATGCCTAAGATTTAGTTCCTGGTATAAAAGGAATACCGTAGTAAATTTTTTATATGAAGACTCTTAATTTTGTAAATATGTTTGATACTCTACAAAAACAATTTAAATGAACTGTATGGTGAGAAACATATTGCTGCCTATTAATAAATACCTCCCACACCCACATGAGAAAGGAAGAACAGTTAGGAGTGAGCTAATAACTTCCTCATATTCAGAGCTTCTCCTAGGAAAAGTTATATAGTAAGAGACATAATTCCTGGGTCCCCAGAATCTCTATTTTTTTTCCTTCACCTGCTTTGTAAGACAGTGTTATAGTTTTTGATGTGGTAGTAGAAAATAAAAGACATTATTATAACATGGATAAATTCTTATACTCAAAAATTGTCCTGTGGCTTTACCTCATAGATAACTCATATTTCTCCCCAAATATTCTGCAATCTACATTTTAAAAACATTATTAGACCAGGTACCTGTAATCCCGGTACTTTGGGAGGCTGATGTGAGAGGATGGCTTAGGTCAGGAGTTTGAGACCAGCCTGGATAGCATGGTGAGACACTGTCTCTACAAAAATTAAAAAATTTAGCTGGGTGTGATGGCATGCACCTGTAGTCCCAGTTACTTGGGAAGCTAAGATGGGAAGATTGCTTGAACACAGGAGTTCGAGGCTGCAGTGAGCTATGACAGCACCATTACACTGGAGCCTGGGAGACAGAGCTAGACCCCAGTCTCTAAAAAACAAACAAAAAATATTATTAGTTGCAATAGTCAGTAGCAATTTGCTCTTCAATAATTTTCTGTAACTACAGAAAGTTGGTGATTTTCTTAGAATTAATTCCACCTGCCCATAAATGTATAAAATTGTAAGGTCTGCCTGCCTTCGACACCACTGCCATGAAAGGGGTTCGGAATCAAGCCTCTGCTTAACCCTGCAGCATTTGGCTGCATTTCTATAAAAATCTATTTTTCACGGTTGACTCACAGTTCTTCATCTTATACCACAGTGTAAAAGTCATTATGCAATTGATGTGGTCTTAATTAAAGAACAAAAATTTATTTTTGAGATACGTCCCATCAATACCTAATTTATTGAGAGTTTTTAGCATGAAGCATTGTTGAATTTTGTCAAAGGCCTTTTCTGCATCTATTGAGATAATCATGTGGTTTTTGTCTTTGGTTCTGTTTATATGCTGGATTACATTTATTGATTCGTGTATGTTGAATCAGCCTTGCATCCCAGGGATGAAGCCCACTTGATCATGGTGGATAAGCTTTTTGATATGCTGCTGGATTCAGTTTGCCAGTATTTTATTGAGGATTTTTGCATCAATGTTCATCAAGGATATTGGTCTGAAATTCTCTTTTTTTGGTTGTGTCTCTGCTGGGCTTTGGTATCAGGATGATGCTGGCCTCATAAAATGTGTTAGGGAGGATTCCCTCTTTTTCTATCAATTGGAATAGTTTCAGAAGGAATGATACCATTTCCTCCTTGTACCTCTGGTAGAATTCGGCTGTAAATCCCTCAGGTCCTGGACTCTTTTTGGTTGGTAAGCTATTGATTATTGCCACAATTTCAGAGCCTGTTATTGGTCTATTCAGAGATTCAACTTCTTCCTGGTTTAGTCTTGGGAGGGTGTATTTGTCGAATTTATCCATTTCTTCTAGATTTTCTAGTTTATTTGCGTAGAGGTGTTTGTAGTATTCTCTGATGGTAGATTGTATTTCTGTGGGATCAGTGGTGATATCCCCTTTATCATTTTTTATTGCATCTATTTGATTCTCTCTTTTCTTCATTAGTCTTGTTAGCAGTCTATCCATTTTGTTGGTCTTTTCAAAAAAACAGCTTCTGGATTCATTAATTTTTTGAAGGTTTTTTTGTGTGTCTCTATCTCTTTCAGTTCTGCTCTGATCTTAGTTATTTTTTGCTTTCTGCTAGCTTTTGAATGTGTTTGCTCTTGCTTCTCTAGTTCTTTCAATTGTGATGTTAGGGTGTCGATTTTAGATCTTTCCTGCTTTCTCTTGTGGGCATTTAGTGCACACCAACATGGCACATGGATATATATGTAACAAACCTGCACATTGTGCACATGTACCCTAAAACTTAAAGTATAATGATAATAATAATAAAAGTAAAAAAAATTTATTTTTATCTCCTTTAACTTGGAAAGCTTATGAGCAGTCTGTGCTTCTTTTACTGGATCTTCAAATGTAGCTGATGGCATCAATCAGAGTGAATAGCCAAAGTAAATACACATTTTGTACTTTTCTTCATCTGGAACTTTCTATTTTGCATTAAATATTAGTATAGATTATTCAGATTAAAGTCTTGGCTGCTCTGAGTGCGGTGGTGTTTACTACTAACTACTCACACCAGTTATAGATTTCTTTGTTCCTTTTCTACTTCCACTGCTTCACTTGACTAGGCTTAAATAAATAAATAAATAAATATTACTCTACCAAACCTGATATGCGGTACTGTTTAATAAAATAAGAAAAATGTTATGAAACAAATAATAATATAATTTATTTGGTGATTTGCAACTGTACCACTTAGGAAATGTGTTTCTTTGAAGGCACGCATAGGTTGCAATTTTGAGTTATCTATCTGTAGTTGTTGGATTTTTAAGATTCTGGCTTCTTCTCCTTTCTCAGATCCAAACCCATTCTTTCTCCCCCTCATGAAAACTAAGGTACAAAAGAGGTTGAGTGACAGGTGGGCAGTATCTACAGCAGCTAGGATGATGCAGTATCTATAGCAGCCAGGAGGAGTTGAAGATGTCCACCATAAGGCTGAGAAAATACATGTAATCACATTGTGAGGGTAGAAGCAGACCTGTATTTATTTGTTAGGGCTACATAACAAACTCCCACAGACTGGGTGGCTTAAAGACAAATATTTGTTGTTTCACAGTTCTGGAGGGCAGAAGTCCAAGATCAAGCTGTCAGTAGGGTTGGTTCCTTCCACAGAGTTGGTTTCTTCTGAGGCCAAAAGAGAAGTATCTGTGTCAGGACTCTGTCCTTGGCTTGTAGAAAACTTGTCTTCACTTTTTTTTTTTTTTTTTTTTGAGATGGAGTCTCGCCCTGTTGCCCAGGCTGGAGTGCAATGGTGGGATCTTGACTGACTGCAACCTCCTCCTCCCCAGTTGACACAATTCTCCTGCCTCAGCCTTCTGAATAGCTGGGATTACAGGCACCTGCCACCAGCTCAGCTAATTTTTGTGTTTTTAGTAGAGACGGGGTTTCACCATGTTGGTCAGGCTGGTCTGAAACTCCTGGCCTCGTGATCCACCCACCTCAGCCTCTCAAAGAGCTGGGATTACAGACGTGAACCACTGCGCCCAGCCAGAAAACTGTCTTCACTTTATGTCCTCACTTTGTCTTCCCTCTGTGTGTGTCTGAGTCCAAATTTCCTCCTACAGAGACACTATTTGTAACTTGATTACCTCTGAGGACGCTTATCTCTAAATAAGTTCACATTCTGAGCTATTGGGGGTTAGGACTTCAACATATGAATTTGGAGGAGTACATAATTCAACCCAGAACAAGCTCCAAAGATAATTAAACAAAACCAGGACTGGGAGCTGTTCAAAAAGGAAAGAAATACAATATATGCATTCAGGGGTGAAGTAAGGCAGGTCCTGGGTGATGGACAGAGATGGAGGTGAAATGTCCATAACTGGCTCTACTGGTCTTTTTTCCACATGGATATGGTGGAAACTATGTCCCTAGATATAGACAGACCAGACAATCTTAAAGGTTCATGGTCTAGGCTAATACTTTGCCCCTGGGGTTCCTTTAATATCTTTTCTCAGAGCTGGGTAAGGTTGTAAGAGGTTTCCCCAAAAAAGAAAAGATAATTTAAATTAATTCCACAAATATTTATGGAGCAGCTACTATGTGCAAGGCCATGTTAGGCCATAGTAATATGACCCTACTCTCAAGTTGTAATGAAAGCCACCAGTTTCCCTATAAAACTAGCACTCAGTTCCTCCAGCATTAGCACTGGAAGGGGAATCACTTTGAGAAACAAAGTTCTAATTGCTCAAGATTCACACCTCCTGATGATCTTCCACTATTTACCACTGCCCACCATCCCAGTTTGACATTCCTAGGAAATTGGATCATGGAATACCATGATACTCCCTTTAATTTTATTCTACTATCCCCAAATATTTAGTAAAGTATTGCTTAAAACATTAAGGGGAAGATCTCTTAATGGCCAAGGTTGTTAAGATAGTTTAGTGGCCCCTTATGCCAAGAAGATGGCTCCAGTAATTAGTGGAGACCATCAAGGATTAGGCAAATCCAAAGACTCTAGTCACTATTTCTAAATTTGCAGGATTTATGCTGGGAGATTATCTTACTCAGTTCTTGCAGTGATGTAGAAGAATTCAGTTTTGAATTTTACATCATTCAGACTGCAGAGCCAATAATTTGATGCTTCCGAGCTACTTCTGAAACCTAGTACTTTTTACCTACATTAATTGGCATAGTTCCACTGTAACTCACTTAAAAAGTAATTTACCCTAATTTCTACAGTTTCAAAAGTATGCAGTTAGTGTTTTAAATGTGAGGCTTAAATATGGCTAGGGAATGCTGCCGAATTTGCATATTTTACCAATTATTGACGGCTTGGATGTTATGTAAAAAGAGTATTAAATCTCACCCCACATAAACATGAGAACATTTTATCATATTTTGCATCTTTACCAATATTTGTGAGTGACAGTCTATATACTGATTCCATGTATAATAACCTTATTTGAACCCACTATTTAGGACCATGAGAGGGGATATTTTTTAAAAACACAGTTAATTCCAAAGATGTGAAAATTTAGGACAGAAATAAATATGTGAAAGTGGCTTCTCAAAATGTGGAATCAGTAGTGCCAACTGCAGGATCACTGCACTTCTATTTTTTTAATGCTTATTCAATTCACCCACAACTGTAGTCATTGTGTGTATTAGTCTGTTCTCATGCTGCCAGTAAAAACATATCCGAGAGTGGATAATTTATAAATAAAAAGAGGTTTAATGGACTCACAGTTTCATATGGCTGGGGAGTCTCACAATCATGGTGGAAGGTGAAGGAGGAGCAAAGGCATGTCTTATGTGGTGGCAGGCAAGAGAGCTTGTTTCGGGGAATTCCCATTTATAAAACCATCAGATCTCTTAGGACTTGTTCACTACCACAGGAACAGTGTGGGGACAACCACTCCTATGATTCAATTACCTACACCTGGCTCCACCCTTGACACATAGGGATTATTACAATTCAAGGTGAGATTTGGGTGGGGACACAGCCAAACCATATCATTGTGCCATGAATTTTATTTACGTTAACTTACTCATTCTCACCACAATTGTGTGAGTTTGGACATTAGTGTCCTTCTTTACAAAATGATATGGTTTGGCTCTGTGTCCCCACCCAAATATTATCTCAAATGATAATCTGCACATCTCCACATGTCAAGGGAGGGACATAGTGGCAGTTGATTGGATCATGGGGACAGTTTCCCCCATGCTGTTCTCATGAGAGTCAGTGAGTTTCCATGAGATCTAATGGCTCAAAAGTGTTTGGTGGTTCCCCCTGGCCCTCTCTCCTGCAGCCTTATGAAGAAGGTACTTGCTTCTCCTTCACCTTCTGCCATGATTGTAAGTTTCCTGGAGCCTCCCCAGCCATATGGAACTGTAAGTCAGTTAAGCCTCTTTTCTTCATAAATTACCTAGTCTCAGGCAGTTCTTTATAGCAGTGTGAAAACAGACTAATATGCAAAACAAAGTTTAGAATGGTTGACTAACTTGCTCACAGAAGTAAGGAAAAAACTGGGCCTCATTGTTTTGACTTCTAAACAGTGCTCCTACCCTATTAACAAAGATGTTTCCTAACTCATGAAAAAAGAAAAAAAAAGAACTATCAATGTTATACCTAATATGTAAATAACATACCAGAGGATCTTGTATCTCATGAAAGGCTGTCAAATCATTAATGCAGCCCAAGATATAAGAATCAAATCACTCAATTTATCCCCCACATAATGAATTATTTATTCAAATTTTGAGTTGATTTCTGTTGTTTCTGTGATCCCCAAAGCCTAAATAAGGTCTCTGGGTAAACATCTAAGAATTGACTTCAGGTGGGCAGATGGCATCATCTCAAATCTTGACTTTTCCGAAAATTAGTTAATTGGCCTTGGAAAATTGACTTTGACTTTGTGAGCTCCAGATGCTGTTCTGCAGGACTTTTGTGAGATCTGAATGAGATAATCCGTGTGAAAACACAGTTAGTACTTCATGACACAAAGATAGTGCTCATTAAATGTTAGCTGAAAAGAAGTTGATTAATGGGTACAAATATACAGTTTCGTGAAAGAAATAAGACCTACTATTAGATCAGTAGGGTGACTATAGTTTACAATTATTGATTGTACATTTCCAAATAACTAGATGAGAAGACATTGAATAAGTCTAGCATAAATAAAAGATAAATATTTAAGGTGATAGCCCAAGAACACTAATTTGATCTTTACAAATTATATGAATGTATTAAATCATCACACGTACCCTGAAACTATGTACATCTATTATACATCAATAAAAAAAGAAAAATGAGCTGAATGTGAATAAAAATTAGTGATTTCTTTTCAGATCAGATTTCCCAAACCTTCCAAAAAGTTAGTTCTTTATTTCTCTTTGACAATGTAATCCATACTTCCATGTTTGATCCATGAGTTGTATGGGTCAAATAGCTCAATGTGAGATATTCAATCTCCCATAGCCTGATAGACCACAAATGACTGTGTCTAAGATTATGTACTGATTTTTAAATGTTTTAGCATTTTCTTATTTCCTATCATTATGTTGTAACTAAATCATATATATATATATATTTTTTTTCCTTAGAGACCAGAACCTGGAAAATTTAATTGAAGTAAATTCTCATGTGTCTGAAAACAAGAATGGGAGGTAAAGCTTATTGTAATTTACTTTTTTTCTTATGAGTTCCATACGCATCTGCATATATTGTATAGCCTTAGAAGGTTATAGATATAAAATATAATACTATATATTCTATAATTTATAATTTGGATAGTGTGTATGTATGTGCATGTGACTATATATATATGTATATGTATATATATATATATATATATAATCCAAATACAAAAATTTACAAGGTGCTTAATAGCTAATAGGGAAAAATTAACATAATTCTTATTCTGTTAGAATTTCTGACTCAGGGCCTGCTGTTCTATTGCTTAGTGTAAATGGCATCATGGAAATTGAAAGCTCTTTGGGGCTGTGAAGATTTATTTTTACTTACTGTTGCTTGGTAAGCTCTCAGCAGTGCAGAAAGCACTCTGGGAATCTCTTCCTTGGATGCCTAGTGCTAAAAGAATGCATGAATTTATCACAGCCACAAAACAGGACCTAATTTTGAAATCTCTTTACACCATAAGGTATAATAGCTTTAAAACTGTGACACCTTATTGGCCACTACAAGAAAGGTTAGGACAGGAGCTATACTTCATTTTTGTCACAGACTGTATACTTTAGGAAAAATTAACTTTTCCATGTTTAGCAATTCTTACCCCTACATATGAGGGAATACTAAACAAAATAGGTTACTATTTTCACCTTCGTAAGTTGCAGTTGCCTTTTCTATTAATTTTTCTATGAAAAGAAATGATATTGTTGATTTCATCTGCAGAGAATAGAAAAGCTAGGAAAAGAATTGGCTCATTTTTCTTTTCCATATTGTCTAGAAAAGGTTCCTGAATCCAATAGGCAGATAGTTTCTTTCCATTCCTTTAATTCCCCAAATCATCTTCTTCCTTCTGTTTGTGACCTTGAGAAAGTCTTTGAGAGAATGAGGGAGGATAAATTTTCAGTAGAATCTGCTTATCCTGGAAACACATGTACTATTTTGGGAATAGGACTGGGCTTACATTTAACTAATCTCATTCAAGTATTATTTGGAAGTGATTGGGGTAAAAAAAATTACAAGTAAATTATTACGTAAAATTCAGGAATTTCCCATTTGATTTGAGAAGCATTCCAGTTCCATTGGACTTGTTCATGAAATGGGATTAATGAGGAAATGGAATTTTATGGAAGTTCAAGAGCAGGAATGGTGGCATTGCCAGGCCTCAGAGAGATCTCACTTGGGAGATTGTCCATTCTTGACCTGAAGAAGTTTGGAACCCTTGGACATTAACTAGAGTTCTTTGTTACTAATGGAACTCAGCTAGTCACTGAGTATTGGCTTTTGTCCATCTTTTTCCTGCCCTTCCCTGTACCCATCAGCTTCCTTATGCTCTGCTCTTCTTCTGTTTGATAACCAAAATTTTTTTTGCCTCTCAGTTTTGGCTTCTTTGTAACTTCAGCTTACTCCACCTCTTCAGGTACTTTAATGAATCAAATTAAAAATCTAAATAAGAGTCCCGGGAAAATCTGCTAAACTGAGACGTGATTCATTTTATGAACGTATTCACTTTACATCGTAATTGGATGCCCAAGCAAATATATGTTTTCTAATTTGTTTCATTAAGAAGATAGGAGCCAAGGGGAAAGTTCCACTTTGCCCTCTGAAGCTTTGCTGAAAAATCAACTCCCAAAAGGCAAAGTAATTAGAGAAAAGGCATACAAATTTATTTAACCTGTGATGGGAGCCTTCAGAATGAAGACCCAAAGATACAGGGGAAATTGTCCATTTAATACTTAGGTTCAATAAAGTACAGAGAGACATGTAGAAATATGATTGGACAAAAATAATATGACCTAATGGCAAGAGACTGAGTGGGGAAAGCCAGCAAGACCTGTGTCCCTAGATTCTTCTTAACCTCTTCAGCATGCATTCCTTCCTTCTGGGCATGGGGCAGAATCCTTCTGGATTGGGGATCTTATGACCTACAGTCAAGCAAGGGATGTCAGAGATTTTCTTTATGGCCAGTTTTTACATAGAAAGAAAGGTGAAGGGATAGGTAGAGTAATAATTTTAGGTTTTATGGCTGGCTTTGGGGAAAAGGGGTTTTGGTTTGTATGACTTGCCTTGGGGAAGAGGGATTCTAGTTTCTTTGGCTATCCTTGGGGGAGAATGAGACTGAGACAGGAGGGCAGGAGAAGGTCAGAGAAAAACTTTTGCTTCTGAGGCTGATTCTGAGGCTTTCATTTTGGGGTACTATTTCTGAGACTCAACAGGAATAAGTTTAAATATTTTTATTTCAATTCTAAATGATAGAGTCTTTCCCTAAACTAAATGGTTTGTGACTATGAGTGAAATTAATTTCATAGGGCCATTTCACAGATTTTAAGAACTGTAATACTTTTCAAATCATATAATTATAAGGTGGCCAGACAATTTTGTTTATCTATCCATCACCTGATGACATTTGGATTGTTTCACTATTGGGTTTTAATTCACTATTTTGATTAATGTTGCTATGAATATTCATATATGAGTTTTTGTGTGAAAATGTGTTTTTATTTCTCTTAGGCATATACCAGGAGTGAAATTGCTGGATTGTAGAGTAATTCTATGTTTAACCATTTGAGGAACTGCTAGACTGTTTTCAAAGCCGCTATATCATTTTATATTCTCACACGCAGTGTATGAGGGTTTTAGGTAAATTTTCAAGGTGAATTTACACTGTAGGGAACATTTTCTCAAGTGTAAATCCATTTGGAATTCTATAAGATTCAATACAATGTTTGGGTTTGTATTTGTAGAGTCATTGCTTAATTAAGAAACAAAACTGTGACCGTTGATTGGAAATTACAATTCAGCGATTTGTTTCAATGGGGGATAACTTCCTAACAATTAAGCCATCAAGTGACATATGCTATGAGTCATGAGTTCTCCTTTACAAGGATTATTCAAGGCATTTGAGAGGAATAATTTGGCAGAGGTTCTTCTATTACACTGTTTCCCAAAGTTTTGGGTACATCAGAATCACCTGCTATTCCAGGGACTACACTTTGAGAATCAATGCTCTTTTGAGCAAGAGGTTGGACTTCCCAACCTCTAAGGCAGTGATTCCCTACCTTGACTGTATAAGGAACTCACTGGAGAGCTTTAAAGGTTCCTAGTGACCAAGCTGTATCCCAAATCAGTTAAATTAGAATATCTGGATAGGGGGCCCAGTAGCATTTTAAAAGGCACTACGGGCTGTTTTGTTGGTTGCCAAAGTGTTGTCTCTCCAACTCTATTCCTATGGTTCTAAATAACAAAAAATTAGTCTTACAACTTATTGTCATGAAGATACATTTTTTATTGTAAAATCTATCACTATCCCATGAAAAACAAAGACTTGGCAGACTATCACAGACCCTAGGAGACCAAAGAGACATGATGGATATGTAGATATGGTATCCTGGATTGGATTCTGAAACAGAAAAAAGTCACCGATGTAAAAACCAGTGAGACATGAATCTGTAGTGTAGTTCATAGTATGGTACAAATATTAATTCTGTAGGTTTGACAACTCTGTTATAATTACATAAGATATTAACCTTAAGGGAATCTGGGTGAAGGTGTACAGGAACTCTCTGTGTTATCTTTGGAATTTTTCTGTACATTTAAAATTACTCCCAAATAATGGTTTATTTTTTAAAATTATCATCCTCAAAGTCTACATGAGGAGCAAAATCCATCAAAGAATTTGTTGTCCCACATTCCAAACCTAGCATTTGGTTTTTGTTCACAGTTATAAAAATTAAATCTTCCATGAAGGCATTGTCATTAATCACATTATAAACACAACTGGGAAAAGATACCAGTATTAGTCAGCTGGGCTGCCATAACAAAATACCACAGACTGGGTGGCTTAGACAATGGACATTTATTTTCTCACAGCTCTGGAGGCTGGAAGGCCAAAAGCAAGGTCCTACCAGGATTGGTTTTGGTGAGGCCTCTCTTCCTGGCTTGCAGATGGCCACCTTCTCACTGTGTACTCACATGGCCTTTCCTCTGTACACAGAAGGAAAGATATCTCTGGTAGCTCTTTCTCTTCTTATGAGGATTCCAGTTCTGTGGTGTTAAGGCCCCACCCCCATAACCTCAGATGACCTTTATTATCTCCTTATTAACCCTGTCTCCAAATATAGTCACATTGAAGGTTAGGGCTTAAACATATAAATTTTGGGGGAATACATCTCAGTCCATAACAGTACTGTTGGCAAATCACTTATCTCTCCTGTTTGTGGATTTTGCAAACTGGTGATTTTTGATATTCTATTGCTGAGGACAATGCAAATGCATTTCAAACTCACTGATAATCTTTGTCCTTTGAAGCTGTGTGCTTCTTAAAGTTGGGTTTTGTATTGTATATTATATGATCTGAACATTTTCAAGTGATTCTTAGCTAGGTTTGTTATTCTTGGGATGACATATTCTAATAATCGTGTTAGAAAACCTAATAATATTAATTCCACCTTCTCATCACTTAATACAATTTTAGCTCACCTGGATGTTTTGTGAAACATCTGCCTTAAAACCAGATGGTTTTCTGTATGCCAGAGATAATATGTGAACAAATGCTTTCCTCTTCTTTAAGAGCTATATCAGCTTATTTGAGAATGATAAGGCTTGATTAAGACCTAAACCCTCATTTAGGTTTTCATGTCTCTTCTATGTCAGAGTTTACTAACATGGAGGAGGAAAAGGAGCTTAAATTGTCTCTATTTTTGCATTAACAATCTCCTCTCTTCCATAGGAAAAAGTAAATATGCCTACATTTTGTTAAGCATCATGACATTTTTAGATGAGCAGAAATCTAGGTCAGAGTTCTTCTGCCATCTTCAAAATATTGCCTTCCATTAAAAACAAAATGAAGACTGGAATTTCTCAAAGCAACCTCTGGATCATTTTCATTCAATTGATAAATTCTTAGATATATTGTACATGGGAAGCTTTCTATAATGGCGTTGCTGGTGTGAAAATGTTACAGGAACCAATTTCAGATGATTTCTGTCCTTGATAAAAAGGGCAATGTTAGCTAACGTGGCACATACCTATAGATTATTCTTAAAGGTAAGGCAGAGGTTTCCGTAGAGGGAGTAAAATAGTACATGCATTCTATTTGTGTTCTCTGTGTAGAAGCTAGGCAAACACAAAGAGATTCACGTTGTAAAATAATATTAATTGAGAAGAACTTTAATAACACAAAAAACTTCTAGTGACCTTGATTTTAAGTGCCAAATACTTGTGTTTGCTTTCTCAGGCTAGATGCCCAAGTCAATGGGTTCACCAATGCTCTACACAACCAGTCCTCAAGAATTGCTTCCCATTCTTATGAAGCCAGGAGCAATCTCAGGTACTGCGGTCAACTGCAGAATAAATGACAGGACTATTCTCCCTTTGTTTTATAAAAATACCCCACATCCAACTTGACCCTTTCTTTGAAATGCAGAAATTTCTAATTTTATGTGGGGTTACCTGCATAAACAGCTTTACACGAAAGTATTCAGTTAGTGAATGTGTCATTGTGTGACATCTGGATAGGAAACTATGAAACGTGATTTTCCCTTAAAAAGTCTACAATTTAAAAAAGCATGATTGTGACATTAGTATGACATTCTTTAGGTAGATCTAAAGGCTTCATTAAATCAGATATTGTCATGATAGCTAATTAAGGTCTACCTTTGGTTTGAGGTTTATGAAGAAAGTTATGGTTTGGAAACATGAATGAGACATCAGAGAAAGAGACACTATAACATATTATGCAAATATTCAAAAATAATCCTCATATTCTACCAAAGAATTACCGAGTGATCAAGTTTTGTAACAATACTTAGGAACTAAACCAAGACAGTGGAAGTTAGAAACAAAATGGAAGACAAAAAGATTTTTGCAGTGCTGTGTTAATACCACTCTAACATTCATGTTTCAAAATTATAGTTCAGAAGGAACATATATGCATTATATTTTGCGTTGAATTAGAAAATAGCCTTGTTTTTATTATCCTTGCAGATAAACTTTAATTGTGAAGTAAAATGATTTGTTTTGCAGCTCTAACGCTGAAGCCAAGCAGGCAGGACCACAGGATACTGTTGTGTACACAAGGACATATGTGGAGAATAGGTATTCAAAATTTATTTCAAATATATTGCTTCATTTTATAATTTTGAAAGGATCTATGGTTAATAAGAGATGCTATTGTTTTAGAGTGTGCTTCTTTCAAATAGAAGACCGTTTATAAGTACATTGAGTTCTACATATATAGTTCTCTATAATGTTTCTGGTATTATGTACTTGGGCTATAAATAATTATAGTCATTAGATGAACTCAATAATATTTTAATATAACACATGTATACATAATAGGGTTGCCATTTGAAAGTTCTCACATAAATGTATATAACTATATGGTTAAAATAAGCTTTATAGAATGCACAACTATTCCTATACTAATTTGGAGTTCCACTTGAATTACATGATTCTGTCTACTGCTGTTTACTGCCAATCTAAAATAAGGGGTATAAATTTGAGTGCTGCATCTTGGCCCAAGTTATAGGATATTGATGTTTCAATTGAAATCTGCTGCTTGGAGTGATGGATATTGAGGAAAATGTAAACCAAGGTCAGGGCTCAATAATTCATTTGGTTTTCAAGGAATATAAAACAAGAATTGTCCCAATTGTGGAGTATAATAAAGGTGGGGCACACAAATGCTGGTATACATGACCCATATGTTAAGCTAAGCCCATTTCAAAGAGGTCTAAGAGAAGAGTATTCAGGGAGGCTTCTGTGTGGAAAGCAGTCATGATGGGGATCCAGGAAATTCAATACATGTCAGGAGGTAAGCGATCCTCCAAAAAAGGTTTCTCAAACTCATGCATAATTTACCTTGTAAAATACAACATCAAGGTTGATTTTTTCCTTAATCCAATTCTCACTCTCTGTTGTGTTCAAGTCAGTGATTTCTGCTGTTTTTCAATTAAACTAAAAGTTAAAACACTTCAGAGTAAATTTTAAAATAGCAAGTAGTTATTAAATCTGAAATAAATTGATAAAAAGATGAGTAATATCAAATAGTATCATAGTAAAGGCAAGACATAAAATATTGGCGAACAATAACATAGGCTTTTTTCTATATTTACATAATAATCTCTCACATTTTTATCCTTATGGGATGTCACATCAATACATTTTAATTTTTAAGGAAATTTCTTATGGGAACTAATGCCAAACAACCACAATATTGATTTTTGAATAATGAATGATTTATTTAAGAATTAGGAATATTCTGCTAAACATCGTACTCTAGATTTTTTAATTAATAGGATAGATGGATAAAATAATATTGACTTGATTCATGGAAGTACCAAGACTAAAGCATACTTATTTTATTATGATGACTATGGTTTATTTTTTTAAAAGTACATACTGCATACCCTGTACATATGTGTATCATGTTCACATATAGAACAGTAATTCTCAAAGCATAGTCTCTGGGCCAGCATCATCAGCATGACTTGGGAACTTTCTAGAAATAAAAATTCTTTGGCCTCACTCCTGCCTGCTAAATCAGAAACTCTGCAGCTCAGGCCCAGCAACCTGTTTTAACAAACTCTTCAGATGTGCCTGATGTGCATCTGAGTTTGAGCACCATCATTATAAAAAGATAATATTAATATTGTGGCATATCAGGCTAATAGTCTGTTGACTGGAAGCCTCTGGAAGGATTGGTTGCCTCCTGTACCTTAACCTAGCAAGGATGGTGATGTACCTCGGACGTCCTTAAGTTCCCTAAAATCTACATTGACAGGTAGTGTGGTACAGTACGGAGTCCCTAGAGTCACATTTGAGGTTGAATCCTTCTTTGTCATTTCCTAACCATGTAGCCTTAGTGATGTTACTCTTCCAGTCTCAGTTTCCTCATCAATAAAATGGGAATCATGACATGCATCCTGCGTAAATATGTGCAAATTCTTATGTAGCATTGTGAGATTATATGTTTCATAAAGTAGATATTAGTTCTGATGGCAGTCTGCCTCCAGGAAATTTGAAGAGAGAGAGAGAGGTTTCTCATTTAAAAATCCCAAGTGAGAGCCATGTGGTTATCACTCATTGTGTGAAATAAAGAAGCATATTGCTTCTATTCTTAATATATGCCCAGATAGCATAAGTTCTTGGGAAGCAATTAGGGGAGCCAGCTGGTTAGGACATTACAGATTTTGTCTCCAGGAAAGAGTGGTGTTTAAAAGCTGGGACAATCTACATAATAGAAAAGAGAAGACTTTTTAAAATCATACTTCTTTTGCTTTCGTTCTAAATTATTCTTTCTTGGATATATTCAAGTAAAAATAAAAATTTTGGGTGCTTTTTCTAAAAGTTCAAGAATCTCAGTTTCTCCCTCTGAATGGTGTATGTGTCTGTGTGCTTGCCCTGTTTGTGCTTTGTGTATTTTCTTTATCTACGTTACATTCTGTGTAGCTTTCTTTAGTAAACAGATGAGGCGCAAGTATAAATTTCATGAAAGATGAGGACTTCTTTTCCTGCTCACACTTGTTCCTGTATTCCTTACCCTACTCTCTATTTATTTTGATATATATGTCAATTTGGGGGTGACTTGTGTATCAATATTTCTACAGATTAAAAAAATGTGTCAGTACATCATCCTGGCTTGTAACATACACAAAGACAAAATATTATGAGGCTTCATGAGGCAGTGTGAGTGTGTTTTCTTATCTACATAAGGAAAATCGCCTGATTCTCACATGGCCATATATGTTTGTTTCTAGTAAATCACCCAAGGATGGATATCAGGAGAATATCTCTGGAAAATACATACAAACTGTTTATTCAACTTCTGATAGGTGAGTATGTCTTTATTTCATACATAAAAAGTACACGCATACACACACATATATATACACACACATATATATACACATGCATATATATATATATATATATACACACACATATATATATATATTTCTTGCTGTTCTTTGTGCTTGGAGATGATTCTGCTGATGTTTCTTGTCATGTATGTGCATGGGCAGAACAAAGTGCAACTCAATAACAACTTCTGCATCCAGGAATTTGTTTCTTGGCTTTCTAGCTGTTGCTGCTGTCTGATTTTGATGCATATTATCAAAAGACCTTTCTGTGCCTTACAGCTGCCTCTCAGGCTAGCCCCTCTGCTGCTGGTGATCCCCAGGAGGCCCCAGGACTGCCACATTATTAGCGTTTAGGCTTCATTGCATCCATAGACTCTGCCCTCAACCCCCCCTTCTTGTGCTTTTCTGCAACCTGCTTGGCTTACAAACAGCCGTGCAGATATGCTGGTGTGACCCACTGTGGGCCCAAGCTCAGTTCCCAGGAGTGGAGTTATGATGAGTATTGATTGAGTGCTGGTGAACTGGCCCTGTTTCAGGTTTTTGCCATTAGTGATCCTCTTTTACCATTTAATGTTCAGTGGGGCACCTAGGTGACACTTACGAGAGTATGGCCTGCAGATTTCCAGTGAAGTAAATGAAAATAAATAATTAGCATTTCAACCCAAGCCCTGGAAACAAGCCATCATGCAAATGTCTGATGTTCCACTGATGGTGTTTCTTTATAGCAGGGGCTGGAGATATGACTCACTCAGGGTAGAGACATATTTTATTTTCATATGTAGTCTCAGCTTCTAACACAGTGCTTGGTACCTAATGTGTACTCAGTAAATTTTTAAAAAAAAAACATGAACCGATGTTCCATTTTCTAAGGGAAACATGGGTGAACCAGGTATCAAAATTATATCCCTTTCTTGTCACTTTTCCAATATTTTGCCCATAAGCAATGCTTTGCTGAGTGTCTTGCCTATAAGTCACAACTCTTTGAGTAGTAAAGTCATTGACACCGGCATTAGAACTACAGATATCATCTGGATAACCAATTGAAAAAAAACAGGTCTGGGTTTTCATAATGCTTCAAAAAGATCTTTGACAACTGTATGATCTTAATAAAGATAGTACTAACATCAGTGTATTTCCTGAGCTTGTATTTCTGTTATTAACTTAAGGGAGGAAAACATTCTCCATAAAAGTATTGCTGTTAATAGAAAGACTTTAAACCCTATTCCTAAAATGGCTTTGAAATTTTTCTTAGTCATCAGTGCAGAAGTCAATTCTCCATGAGATAAGTCAGTTATACAACTTTTTGCTGTTGATAGTGTGTGAAATTGGCGACGTTCTTACAGTTCTTATTTAAGCACGTCAATCCTGTTTAAAGTGGTTTCCCATGTAACCAGATAAAGTCCAACTCTTTCGCACGTTCTCCACGGCCCTTCAGAACCTGCTCCTGCAGAATATTCACTGATGCTGAATCCTTCCAAACACCCTCCCAGAGTAGCAAGTTTGTATGTTCTGTTCACTCTGCTTGGAATTCCTCTACCAACCCCTCATCCCCACCCCACCAAGCCCGCCTTGAGAGCTGTCTCCTCTTCAAACAATGCAGATAGCACTTTTTTCTGACAAGCCTTTCCTGACTTCACCCCAGTGGTTAGTGGTTCTCTTGGCTCTGTTCTCCTCACTCTGTCCACGTACCTGTATTCCACTGTGCATTTCAACCCAAGCCCTGGAAACAATCATGCATGTTACATCATGTATCTGGTTTCCCCAGTGGAAAGAGCATCTTGCCAGAGGGGACTGTCTCACCCCTCTTTGTATTTGCAGCTCCTAGATCAGTGCCTGTGGAATGGATGAAGGACATAGAACACCTATTTTCTACTCTTGAAGTGCTTACAGTCTTAAATGGGAAATTTAAGTGTATGCGTACATGTGTGTGTTTTTGGATAATCCATAGGAAAATGTTAGCCAGGTAGCTATAAGCAATTAGGTACAGAACAAATAAAAGCAGAAAATATTTATTTATATACATGAGACTTAGAAAGACATTACTAGAATGATTAAAAGTATAAAGCTAGATAAAGTTTATCTACTAGAATGCCTTTCTTCTCCCACTTACTTTTCCCTTCCATTCTCTCTCCTCTCCGTTCCTACTTCTGGGCTTGATAATAGATTAGTGGTTCCTGGGTACGACTAACTCATTTCAACACAATGAGCGCAACAGAGCTTTGGACTCATTGTGTTGGTACCAGCTGCCTCCATTCACATCTTCACTCTTCCACTCACTGGTTTCATGATAGTGGCAAGTTACTTATCCTTCTGTGCCTGTTTCTTTTTTAATAAAATGATGATGATAATAATAGTGGCTTCTCAGAAATGTTGTGAAGAATAAGTGAGTATATAAGTGCAGAGAAAAGTGCACTTCACATATCATATAAAGGGCTATATAAATATAGCTTAATTTCACTACCCCATTACATATCCTACTCTGGAAATGTCAGGCCTGCATGCTAATATCCTGAAACTAGTATACTCTGCAGGGTGCTATTTAAGACTGTCCTAAGACCTTAAAAAAGGACGATCCTTTCTTAAGGTTCTGGTGTGACTCAAGATATTTTGGATTCTGCTGATCACATCTACAGATCATTTATCATTGAACATTATTTTAAAAAATATTTAGTATTTGTTATTTAATAAATAACAAAACTCTATTTTCTTCCCCATCAAATTTGTGGTGGATTTAGATCTTGCTGGAGGGTATAAATTTTGTCACGATAGGTGTCCTTATATCCTGAGTCTTACAGTGGCACCAAGAGGAGTGTTTTGGTGACTCTGGCCCCTACAGTCCCAGGCACTACAGACTCATCATTTTATGAGTTTATCTATGTGCTCTTGAATGGATTTCTATTTTGGGCCTGTTGAATATTCCGAGAGTTAAAAATGTGTATTAATCTGCAGCATAATTTTTCCATGTAATCTGTAACATGATATATGTAAATTCATAATGAAAAGCCCTCAACTACTTCTGAGAAGTACTTGAGATATTTCCTAATTCAATTAGGAAACTGAACATCTTTGTCCCACCCAGATGCACTCTTGATTTCTGAGGAATTAATAATTTGGGACTTTCTCTCATGTTAATTATTTGATATCATTTTGAGAAAACTAGAAGAGTCAATTCTATTACTAGAATAAGTAAACTCCAAACTTTCCTAGATTTTTGTGAAATTTTCTAAAGTATCAAAATTAACATACCGTAGCTGTGTGAGTTTATAGGGAATACATCTGTCTTTTGTATTATGACAAATTTATTTTTAATTGCTTACATCTCTATAGGTCTGTCATTGAAAGAGATATGTGCACTTACTGCCGAAAACCCTTGGGTGTAGAAACTAAAATGATTTTAGATGAGTTACAAATTTGCTGCCATTCTACTTGCTTTAAGGTAAGGATGTGTTTATTTCACTTAACTAAATAAAAAAATGCATAATAACTGGAATAAAAATAATAATTTAATGTAATACATGAGATGAAGCAAAAGCTTTCAGAAGCACTGTCAGCCACATTAATAGTACACTGCTTAAATATTTCTGAGTTCTGCAGCCTAAACCTCAAATGTTTGTAATTACTATCTTGGCTTTAGGCTTGCAGTTGATTACTGACACATTTATTCACTCTTACCCTAGAGATTTAAATCTGTGGGAAAAAAAAACCCAATTGTTCTTTTTATAAAAGTTTTTGCAACAGTTTACTAAACTACGCATTACGGAAAATATGTGATGAAATCAAAACAAGAAAATAAATTGTTGAGAAGAAAGCTAGCAGTTTCTTACTTCTTGAAATTAGGACCAATGGGTTTAACAATAGGTGAACGTCAGTCTGCTTTTGAGAGCATAATTAGTGGTAATTAATTGTGGCTCAATAAATACTAATAAAGCTTTTATTAGTAGACTAAAGCTTCATAGTTTGTGCTTTCATAGGCTGTTTCTTTGCATTCTTACCATAACATTGGGTGGATCAACATCATTGTTTTTGGTGTAACTGCATAAGCAGTAAACGGGAATCTAAAGACCTGAGTTCTAGTTTTGCCTCTGCCTGTAATTATGTCCGTGTGACTTTGGACAACCACCTGAATTACCTTGGCCTCAGTTTTCCTAACTGTAAAATGAGGTGTTGACTAGACCAGTGGATCTCAACCCTGGCTGCATATTATAATTATCTGGGGAGATGAGGAAAAAATAGAATGATCGGAACCAGCCCCAGTTAAATCATGAATCTTAGAGGTGATTATTGGGCATCGGTATTTTTAAAAAGCTCCTTGATTAATCTAATGTACAGTCAGTTGGAGAAACTATGGGCCAAATATATGGTTTCTTTCTAGTGCAACATTCTACGGTTGATATAAATGATCAAATCCAGTCAAAGAATGCAATACTTTGTCAATTGATTGCTTCTATTCCTATTACTTTCAAACAGTGACACATAGCAATCAGAAATATAGTAACTCATTTTGAGCAAAACGTTCCAATTTTAGAGCATAATGTACGGAATTCTATATAAAAATATAATCTCCAGGTTGTGTAATTAGTTATGAGAACAAAAAGTTTTTTATTTATGAAATATATTCAATTAAACAAAACAGTCTATAGATTTTTATTTAAAATTACTATGCAGAAAAATTTAAAACAAGAATATTCTCCTGATCATTGCTTTTGGTAAATAGAAATATTTTCATTTATAACATTTTAGATCATTTATTTCTATTTTCAATGTAATTTCAATAAAATACTACCGAGAATAAAAACAAACATGTTCACACTCTTAGAAAAATACTGATTATTCTATAGCCATAGCAATAGAGAGCCACATGAACTGGTTTAGACATATCCAATTAATCAATGACAGTTTACTTCAGTGAATTTGCTTCTGAAAGCCAACCAATCAGTGACAGCCTCATGCTTTAAGGTCAGCCAATCAGCAGTGGACAGGTCTGAAGCAGTGGTCAGCCCTTTCCTACTTATAACCAGCACAACTCAAAATAAACTTTTTCCCAAACCCAGTCAGATCAGCAGTTTATTTCTCTCCATGAGGTTGTGCCGCCTAGACAGGATAACTAGTTCTCCCTTAAGTTAGCAAACAATAAATGCACCTTCGTGTTTTTTTTTTTTGTTTGAGATATTGAGTGGTCATCTTGTCCTTGGCATAAACAATTTCTGGATATTCATATCTACTCCACTGTGAGTGAAGTAGAAAAACTTCAGTGATAGACATCCCTTAAAGGTGCCTCGATAGTAGAGAGATGATGTCTGTTCCTCTAATAATCTAGATTTCATTTACAATGGAAACTTTATATATGTTTTTGCTTTTCCTTAGTGTGAAATATGCAAGCGGCCTTTGGAAAATCTACAAGCGGGTGATAGTATTTGGATTTATAGACAGACAATACACTGTGAACCTTGCTACTCTAAAATTATGGGTAAGTGTTACACTCTGTAAGCATTTAACACTTTTGTTAACCTTAATGAGCATTTGGTATCATTTAAAATGATGTATTTTAATAAAGTAAAACATTTTACTAATTATATTTAGTTAATAATTCAACTGCAGATATTTATACTATGGTAGTATTTTGTTTAATGGTGTGAAATCAATCAACTTTTATATTGTCTTCTGGTATCAGATTAGATATAGATACAACTAAACCAAAAGGTCGTTTATTTTAGAAAATTTTCCATTATTTTCCAAACAAAAAAAAATTGTCTACTCACATAATTGTTTAAATTGAAATCCATATTCGTAAATGACATTTTATGCTTGCACTTGAATATTGTATAATTTTTAACTAAATTTGGTTATTGCATTAAATGCTTTGAATATTACTTTTAAATTGAAAGTTTAGTTAATTCTATGTAATTCTAAAAATATATAGCATTTAAGTTTTTTATCCAAGATCAATGTTACTATAACGTGCACTCTTAATTAGCATATGTAATGTGAGAAAAGGATATTGAGGACCTGTGTTTTTAACTAACATTTTTTATAAACTACGTATGAAAGGTTTAAAAGCTAATTTAAGAGATGTGTACATTGTACGGTAAATTAACAAAATTAAGTCCTGTGAAACTTGACTGGTTTTTAAAAGCTACTATCCACATTTTCCTTTTAGATTCAATAGTAAGTAGATAAAATAACCAAAATAATATCGAGAAGATGGTCAACAGTACTATGTGAAAGGCACTTTTTCCTGCTGTCTTGTTGGTATAATGAATGAAAGAGGAACACTTGGGACCCCTACGTGGGATCCAAAGTATGGAATTTAATGACAAATGTGTGATATTAATGAGCTACTGGGAGACTACATCCAGAAAATGCTCTGAAAAAAATATCAGAAACCCACGTTCCATCAGGCTGCAGAATCAATTACAAGAACATACCTAATTATATTCATACTTTGCCTTCTATATTCTGCTTCCCCCAGAGAGTTCTCATATTCACTTTTCTTCCTGAGTTAGTAATCTTATGATGATCTAATGTTATATCATGGGTCTTGATGTGCATGGTGGTAGCTCTAAAATTTTTATTCTCCCAGAATTCATGATGTGGCTTAGTGGGTGTGATTACCAAAAGACTCAGAAGTTTTTATGTCTTCCTCCCTATATGTACTCCCTAGGCATTGCATGTTTTATAGTACATATAAGTTGTCAAGAGATGACTCTCAGACATCTCATAAATATGCATACCAGGCATCTGGTACGTCATGTACACAGTATGACCAAAAGCCACAGCGATTATTTCAGAAGTGGAAGGAAAAGTGGAATCCTTGATCTACCACTACCCTTTGGGTGAATAATTGTCTGTAAATTTTAATGATGAGCTTGTTTTTGTACTGAATTTGCACATCTTTTTCTTTTAATTTTCAGCAAAGTGGATTCCATAACTCTGGCACAAGGAAATCAAGATGAAAAACACTCATTAAGGAATTAAAAGTTATAAGTTTTATCTTAATAATATGTAATCTAGAAAAGCTTTCACATTGAAGATCAACTCATATAAAATTAACAATTCTGTTATTGCATAAGTAATCTAATTCTTCATTAAGGTCACACACATAAAAAGAGCCATCTGGTCTCTGGCTAGAGTTAGCAATAAAAAGTTCAAATGGTTCCAGATTGCAATGTCAAAGGAATGATGCATTACACTCCAGCCAGGTCCATCCCTGCTCCGTATGTTGGCTGTGAGTGGTGGTTTCCATTTAAACCAAGTTTCTCATTTCTTCACCTTTTTTTCTCTAAGAATTTGGATTCATAGACATTGACATCCCGAAGAACTGTCAAGGAAGCAAGATATGCTTTCTTCATCTGCAAAAGAATACTAACAGCAATTTTCTTATACAGTTTGGCAGAAAGATGTTAACGTAAGAAGTTTATAGACCTCAAAAATTACTAAACTTTCCAGATCTCTGTGCTATTATTGTAACATAAGTGGCATTGGATAAAATGATCTCTAGAGTTCCTTTTGCTTCCCAAATTCTCTGATTCTAAAGCAGATTTTAGTTTGCTCTTTGGAAACATATATGCGTACGTGTTTGTTAAGCCTATTGAACTAGGTAGGACATATAAACAATTTAATTTTAGTGTCATTGTTTAATCACAGACTTAGTGTTTGAAAACTGTGTTTTAAAAACAGAAACAGATTGATGGGTAACAGGTAAAATCATATGACATGTGTAGCTTACATGTTATTATTTGTTAAATTTTCTTTGTATGCATTTCAAAATCTGGGTATACTTATAATCTATTAGAAGTAATGGTTATGGACTAAAAAGATATGTTCTTTAGTATGTTATATGTACTCATATTACATAGCACTATATTTACAAAAGGCTTATAAAAATAAAATGAACTATCAGTTACATAGAATCTTTATGTGAAGTGTTTGTAAATATAATTCACTAACATTAATTTTGTCAATTATAGTGATCACAATCTATTATATTCTCTGTTGCACTGTTTAACTTATTTTTAACCGCTCAAGCTATAGATTTTATTTTTAAGAAAGTTTTCTGAAGAAATTGAGCATGTAATAATCATGTGAGGAACTAGTATTATTAACATTGGGAAATTGAACTTCTAAACCATTTAATTGCGTACAGCAACTGTTTCTAGAAAAAAGATGTATGGAACATGGAAGTGGGGGCAGAATTCTAGAGAAGTTTTAAGGCAGTTGTGGAAAACTGCTACAAACTAGGGAGATTAAAAGATTATCATGTATTTTCCAAATGTTAATACATTCAAAGAATTATTCTCCTGTGTAATAATTTCATGACTCTGTTCCTCTTAAAGCCTGGTTCACAAAGTGTTAAACACAAAATGCTTATCAAAATACAGCAATGTATAATTGTTGTCCAATGAAGAGGGAGCCAGGAAAAACAATTAATAATAATTTTATATTCATTAATTCATGCTTGATGAGAAGCAGTGGTAATTGAGCCACATGTTTTATTGTTCTTTTATTATACGCTATCAGAGTGATCAAAAGAAATAATTTTCTCAGAGTTGAAATTCACTGCAGAAAAGGATGGATGAAATAGTATCCGTCTCTTTCATGTAAAGTATATTAACATCTGAATGCTTTTGTAGTAATTAAAATCATCTGAATATCATTTAAAAAGTATAAAAACCTAAAAGGAACACATTTCTCATTTTTCTATAGCTGTTTAATGGGCCCTCTCTCCTACAATAATGTATTAAATCAAACCAAAAGCTGTTGTAAAAATGGAATAGACATGAAATGGAGAGAGAATTAGGTATGTTTCTGATTCATCAAGATCACTTCATTATGTCTGGGTTTATTTTCACTATAGAAGTGACAGATTCCCAAAATAACTTACAAGATCTCACATTTTTTGCAGGCTATTAATTATGTTATGACTGACACTGTTCCTGGGCACAATTGCCTAAATCCAGGGATACTAGGTCCTGAATTCTATCACCAATAAAAAGATGTCTCTAAAAGAGAATGAATAGCTTCATCTTGACAATATCCTTCTAAATAAAAGTCAAAGACACATAATAATCTCAGAAATAGTATAGTATAAAATGATATTCTCTTTTAATAAGGCCAATAAATAAGAATTTATTCAAGAAGTAATATGTATATCTTAATGGTTTGATTGCAATCACTCTACTTATTAGATATGAGTGATGAGATGGTCCAGCTATCACTATTGTGCATTCCCTGACTGGTTTACTATGATAGAAAACTGTGAGTGTTTGGAACATTCAGCTTGATAAAGAGCTCTACGAAAACAAGTAACTGTTGGGTCTGCATCATGGCAAACTAACAAGGATGTTGGTTTTTTTTTTTTTTGTACTACTGAATTTGCTGGTTATTTTGATACAATGTAAATAAATTGCTGTTAAAGTTCCACCTATTCCCTAGTGCTCAACAGTTCCCAGAGCCACCTATAAATATGTATATAACGTGGGCAAGCCATATTCCCTTTTGGGCCCATTCCCTACTGTTTAAAATATGGGGTTTAGAATACTGACTCTTGAATGTTTCCACCAACTCAAACATCACAAGACTATGAATCTATTCCTGCTATTTATCCGGTTCTTAGATGATATCTTTTATTAGATGCGTAAGAGTTGTTGAATATTTTGTATGTACTTTAGAAGTGCATGTTGACTTTATCACAAAACAAGTTGAGGCACCATTTTGACCCTTATTTACTGGATCTTTGTCCTGCTTAGAAAGTATGCCTTCTGGCCGAGCACGGTGGCTCACACCTGTAATCCCAGCAATTTGGGAGGCCAAGGCGGGCAGATCACCTGAGGTCAGGAGTTTGAGACCAGCCTTATCAACATGGAGAAACCCCATCTTTACTAAAAAAATAAAAAATTAGCCAGGCGTGGTGGCACATGCCTGTAATCCCAGCTACTTGGGAGGCTGAGGCGGGAGAATCGCTTGAACCCGGGAGGCAGAGGTTGTGGTGAGCTGATATTGTGCCATTGCACTCCAGCCTGGGCAAAAAGAGCAAAACTCCATCTAAAAAAGAAAAATGCCATCTGAGAGATATTACTGAAATACTCAAATGTATGAGGTAGGCAGTGATTTCAATGTTTTCACTGTATGAGAGGAAAGTGAACATCATCATTGCCTTATAAATGCCTTCTGGAAAGGATCTTTGTATTCTCTTTGATACATTCTTCTCATAAATACATTTAAATGCCCAATTATTCTAGGTTCCTTAGAAAAAACGCATGGTTTATAATCTATCATCATTCATTCATTTATTCATTTGTTCTGTTATTCAATAACTTAAAAAAAGACCTACGTTCTAGGTCCCAGGTATAACCCAAACAATCAAGGTTCCTGACCTCAGGAAACTTACATTCTAAAGCCAGCAGGAGGCGGAGGAGGAGTTTGAAAGTCAGAAAACAAATTAACACAATAATTCTGAAATTGATAAGACTTATGAACGAGTGAAACACAGTGACCAGGTGAAGGGGTAGTTTTAGAAATAAGGTGGTCAGGTGAGGAGGTAATATTTCAAATCAGATCTGGATGATGGGAAGGAGTCAGCCTGGGAAAAAGCCATCCAGGAGAAGATGTCTTAGAATTGGCCCAAATCAGGCCATTTGTCTGGGCTAAACTGAACCTTGCTTCTTTTAAATGTAATGAGATGGAAGTTCAAAGGTGCCAGGAGACAGAGACCAGTCTAAAGATTTGTAAGTTTCCTCTATTTGTAAGATTTGTAAGTTTCCTCTATTACATGGTTACACGGGGAACCACGTAAGATAAAAATCAGATATTACTCAGACTGCTTTCAATTCTCTGCCATGGTGGGTTACCCACCTGCTGAGTCCTGGACTTCAGGCTGAAGTTGCTCACCTGGGCCCAGTCAGGCTCTGGTGACTATTTCAAAGGTGGGATGAGTAAGGTCTGAACCAACCTGCATCTTGAGGAGAAGTAATGGATCCTGTATGACATTTCCTCTCCTCATCTGAGGCCCTAAGGATCATATCCCTTTCTGTTTTCCAAATAGAAACATTAAACAGTAAGGCAGCATCATTTCACATTTAGGAGAGACTTCTCATAGGAATTTTATAAGCGCGTTATTTTCCTTTGTTACAATATGAATAATGCATCTGGAAGAAAGAAACTTTTGATCTTGGTATAACTTTCTTAACAGCTTAAATGAAGTAATTTTACCTATTTTCCTAAGACAAAAGGAAAGATTGTAAGTTTTAGGGGTCCTTCAGCTCATAAAGGCAAACTGAATTGAAAGTCGCCCACAAGAAAGTGTTTAGGCCCTAAGTCCAGTGAAACTTCAGTGTGACTTAGGAAAGACTAAAGACATAGAAAAACTGCCAGGAGGCTGGAATTAGGAGGCTGGAATGAGCATGAAGAGATGAGGCTGAAGAAGCAGGCAAGAGGCTGGTCATCATGAATTCATAATGCATCATTAAAGATATACATCATTAAGTGAATGTTGAAATTTGGTAGAATTCATTTATGCCTTTTAGATTTGTATCATTAAAATATTGAGTATGATTGATTTCACAAACAGGTTAAAATTATATTAAGACAAATATAGTCAACTGATTTTTGACAAAGGCACAAAGGCAATTCAATGGAGAAAGAAATAGTCTTTAAAAATGGCGTTGGTGCTGGAAAAATTGGATACTCAAATGCAAAAACAATGTAAACAAACAAAACCTACACACAGACCTTACACCTTTCACAAAGATTGACTCAAAATGGATCACAGACTTAAATGGAAAATGCAAAATCATAAAACTTCTAGAATAACACAGGAGAAAAGCAACATGAATTTTTAGATACATCACCAAAAGCGTGCTCTATAAAAAATGGTTGTGTATAAGTTGAACTTTGTTAAAATTAAAAACTTCTGCTCTGTGAAAGACATTGTTAAGAGAATAAAATATAAGCCACCAACTGGAAGAAAATATTTGCAAACACGTATCTGATTAGAAACTTGTCCCTAGTATATAAAAATAATTCTTAAAACTCAACATAAGAAAACAAAAAACTTAGTTTAAAAAAAATGGGCAGAAGACCTGAACAGACACCTCACCAGAGAAGATATACAGATGTCAAATAAGCATATGAAAGATGCTCAGCAACATTTGTCACTAGGAAAATGCAAATTGAAACAACAAGGAGATACTACTATATGCCTATTAGAAAAGCTAAAATCTAAAAACCGATAATATCAATTGTTAGTAAGTACTCAGAGTGATAGGGATTCTCATATTCATTGTTATAGGAATGCAAAATAGTATAGCCACTGCCATAGTTTGGATGGTTGTTCCATCCAAATCTTGTGTTAAAATTTGATCCCCATTGTTGGAGATGGGGCCTAATGGGAGGTGTTTGGGTAATCGGAGAAAGTCCTTTATGAGTGGCTTGGTGTCATCCTTACAGTAATAAGTTTGTCTCACTCTATTAGTTCCCACAAGAGCTGCTTGTTAAAAAGAGCCTGTTGCCCCCTGCCTCTTTTTATTCCTTCCTCTCTTGCATTAGATCTTTCACACACTGGCTACGCTTCACCTATTGCCATGAGTGAAAGCAGCCTGAGGCTTTCACCGGATGTCTGGTCTTCCAGCCAGCAGAATTGCAAGCCAAATAAACCTTTTTTCTTTATTAACTACCCAGCCTCAGATATTTCTTTTGTTTGTTTGTTTTGTTTTTGTTTTTTTTTTTTTTTTGAGACAGAGTCTCTCTCTGTCGCCCAGGCTGGAGTGCAATGGCACAATCTCGGCTCACTGCAACCTCTGCCTCCTGGGTTCAAGTGATTCTCCTGCCTCAGCCTCCCAAGTAGCTGGGACTACAGGCATATGCCTCCAGGCCTAGCTAATTTTTTGTATTTTTAGTAGAGACGCGGTTTCACCGTGTTAGCCAGGATGGTCTTGATCTGACCTCATGATCCACCTACCTCAGCCTCCCAAAGTGCTGGGATTACAGGCATGAGCCACCGCGCCCGGCCAGATATTTCTTTATGGCAACACAAATAGACTAAGATATACACCTCAGAAAACAGTTTGGCAGTTTCTTAAAAAGCTAAACATAGTCTTAAAATATGATCCAGAAATTGTGCTCCCAGGTATTTACCAAAATGATTTGATAACTTATATGCATACAAAAACCTGTACATAGATATTTATAGCAATTTTATTTATAATAATAAACAACTGGAAGAAATCAAGTTGTCCTTCAATAAAGAAATAGCTCAACATACTGTGGTATATCTATACAATGGAATAATATTCAGCAGTGAAAAGAAATAAACTAGTCTATAGAAACATGAATATATCTCAACTGCTTATTGCTAAGTGAATGAAGACTCCATTCTCTATGATTTCATTTATATAAGTCTGAACAAGACTCCATACTGTGTGATTTCATTTATATAACATTCTAGAAAAGGCAAAACCATAGAGACAGTAGACAGATCAATGAGTGTTAGGGATTCAGGGAAAGTATGTGTGTGTTAGGGGTGGTGGTGCAGATGGAGAGTTGAATAAGTGAAGCACAGGGAATTTCTTAGGGCAATAGAACTATTTGTGTGATACTCTAATAATGAATAAATGACACTATGTCTTCATCAAAATCCATAGAACTTTACAGTACAAAGAATGAACTCTAATAATAGGCAAATTAAAAATATCATTTAGGAGGTCAGGGGCAGGGGATTTCAACATGAAATGCAGAATGTGACAAAAGAGTCTAATGATACAGTATCACTAAAAAGGTAAGGGGGAAAAGGTCTTGACCTGAGTGACTTTGAAAATGAGTAAAGATTGTAAGACTGAAGGCAAAAGCAACTGTATACTGACGTTGTACTCTAGTTGATAAAGTTCTTTCCCATGGGCATAAGGGTTAACAACTCTGAAACCACTATACATGTATCCTGGAATTGAACAATTAAGTAAATGGATAGCAGATTGTGGGAGCCAGGCTTTTCACTGTTGCAATTGATGGTTACGGATAAGCAAGCAAAGGAGGCTAGAATGATCCATGTGGCAATGAAAAAGAGTTGGAATTATCGGTATGAACTCATGTTGGTTTAATGCAGATGCAGATGGTTATATATAGAAAAATTTTTAGGTATGTGTATATAAATATCTATATCAGTTACCATACATATATATATTCCCCTGCTCTCTCAGATGAGAATGCCTAGAAGCAATGAAACTCTGGTGGCAGTGAGCATATCTTGCATTCAGGTCTTGATTTCGCATACCATCCCCCATAGAAGGAACCAGCACTCTTTGGCGACATGGCTGGTTCTTGGACTAGAGCAGGATGTACATAAGATAAACCTGGAGCATCTTATAGTGCCAGAAGATAAGGAAGAGCTCAAACACACACATGTGCACACAAAATGATGTGAATATGTTAAAGGGACACAGAGAAGTCAACTGAAAGAGCTCCTAATGGCCAAACCTGGGAACAATTTGAGCAACAAAATAAATTATGTAGTATTGAATTATAACCCAAAGTATAAAATAAATATCCATGAGGCTATGATCGTGTAAGTAAATAATGGAATAAATAAATAAATAGAGAAGAAGACAGAAATCTCCCATGTGAAGAATTCCAAATAATTTATGTACCTATCCCATTGTTAAAGAGATGGAACATAACTCTCCACTCCTAAAGTATGAGCTGTGCATAGTGACTTCCTTCCAAAGAGCACAGTATGGAAAGAGGAGGGAAAAGAGTAACTTTATGGTGGAGAAACCTGACAAACACTTCCTCAGCCAAGTGATCACGATTAACATCAACAGTAATAAATCGTATCACTGGCACATACCCTCAATATGATGTGATAAAAGTGGCCCTATACCTCTGCATTCTTCTTCCTTGAAACGCATAACTCCAGTCTAATCATGAGATAAATATCCTTGAAACCCATAACTCTAGTGAAATCATGAGATAAACATCAGAAATATCTTAACTGAGGGCCCAGTACTCCTCAAAATTGTTAAGGTTATCAAAAACAAGAAAGTCTGAGAAACTGTTACAGCCAAGAAGAGGCTAACGAGATAAGACAACTAAATGTAATATGGTATCCTGGATGGGATCCTGGAATGGGAAAAAAAAGACATTAGGTAAAACTAAGCGAATCTGAATAAAATATAGATTTTAGTTTATAATAGGTTTATTAATTATGACAGATGTATGATACTAATGTTGGATGTTAATAATACAGGAACCTGAGTGTGGGGTATACAGGACCTCTATACTATCTTCACAATTTTTTTGTATGTCAAGAACTACTCTAAAATATTGTTTTTAAAATAAATCAAATTGAAAAATTAGTACGAAAACCTCTATGCCATTTCACTATTGCTAGGCATGTAAACACTGTCAAATGTTAGATATTGTATTAGTTAGACTACAGGCTAAGCTTCTATAACAATGAGATTCAGAAAGACAGTGGCTCCAAACACATAGAAATTTATTTTTCTCCCCACATAACAGTCCAGAATTAGGTTGTGGTCCGGGGAAGGCAAGCAGCTCTGTTTCCAGGTCATCCAGGGTGCAGCTTCCTTCTGTCTTATTGCTCCACCATCCCCTAGAAAGCTGCTTTCAATACCAGGTCAAAGCTGGCTCTCCAGCTCTGCTTCTCCTTTCCAGCATCCAGGCAAGGGGGAGTGGAAAGCAGCCATCTTCCTTTTTAAGGATGTAACACAAAAGTTGCACATGATTTCCACTCACATCTCATTTGACATACCTTGGGACACTTGACTAGGTGTAGTTGCACAAGAGAATGAAATGTAGTCTCTAGCTATGAGTTTCCATTACATTTAAGGAGTTTCTATTACTAAAGGAAGAAAGCAGAATGAATATTGGGAATAAAGAGCAGTATCTATTAAAAAACTGTTTCTAGAGTGACTTGTTCAAGTACCCAAGTCCACCTTTCTTGCTACACACAAGGAAGACATCCCTAAGTCCCATTCAGTTACCCATCCAGCTAACAGGCTAGGAATTCTGGTTGACCCTTAGTGCCTTCTGTTAGGTGCTGATATGACTTCTTCCAGTCCAGAGACCTATAGACTGAAATATGAGTTATCTATCCTCCCAGGCATCCAATGCATGACTGTGGAGTAGGAACAAAATAATCACAATGAGAATTCTCATTCAGAAAAGGGAAGGATGGAGATTAGCAGTCTGTGGTCTGTGTTAGCTAACAATTTTGCCAGGCAGTAATTATGAAAAGTTTCCTCTGGTATTAAGTTCCTGGGTTTGACCTGGTTCTGCTCTCTGAGAGAAACGCCCTTGTCCACTTGCTGCCATGGTCGCACCTGAGGTGGATGTTGGAGAGTTTGGCCTCCTTGTGGCTGCACACCTTTTATGACCTGCTTTCTACAGGTGTGGGTTTGGGGACAGAAAGTTTGCTTTCAGGGTGAGAGGAGGGAATGGCAAACTATCATAGCTTCTGTAAGTCTGGTTTATGTTTTACTTTTAAGCAGTACAATCTGCTCAAAAATGTAATAGACTTCTAGTCTATTTTCTTCCAGTCAGTTCCATATGAAGGCAATCTTAGCAAAGGCCTTAGGTGGTCATAGTTCTTCCATCTGCAGACTCTTCTCTTTTATTTACTGGCCTCCATGCTTGGCTCATCCCTCTCTCCCTCAACTGAATGATCTTTGCAGGTGAGTTGATTCCCATTGTTTGAGGAAAAGCACTTAATAGACGGCCCTGCGTGAGTTTCTGAGAGACAGTGATATCTCTTGCTCTTTGTCATAAAGTTGCAGTTGGATTTCCTAGTGTATTAATCCATTCTTGCACTGGCATAAAGAAATACCTGAGACTGGGTAGTTTATAAAGAAAAGAGGTTTGTCTCACAGTTCCATAGGCTGTACAGGAAGCATAATGCTGACATCTGCTCAGCTTCTGGGAAGGGCCTTAGGAAACTTACAATTATGGAGGAAGGCAAAGGGGGAGTGAGGCAGCTCACACTATGGGAGCAGGAGCAAGAAAGAGAAAGTGGGGAGGTGCTACACCAGGCACTACACACTTTTAAACAACCAGATCTCATGAGAACTCACTATCTTGAAGACAACACCAAGGGGGATGGTGCTAAACCATTCCTGAGAAACTGCCCCCATGATCCAATCACCTCCCACCAGGCCCCACCTCCAACACTGGGAATTACATTTCAACATGAGATTTAGTGGGGGCACAGATCAAAACCATATCATCTAGCTTGGTTAAATCCTCAATCACTGGACTCCCAGTCTGTCTGTCTGTCTGTCTATCTATCTATCTATCTATCTATCTATCTATCTATCTATCATCTATCTAACATCTATCTGATAGATAATAGATGTACATATAATCAGGGTACATGTGATTATTTGATACATTCATATAACCCATAAAGATCAAATCAGGGTAACTGGGGTATTGATCATTTTGAATATTTATCTTTTGTATATGTGAGGAACATTTGGATTATTCTCTTCTAGCTTTTTGAAATGTACAAAGACTTATTGTTGTTAATTATAGTCACCCTACTGATCTATTGAATACCAGGTCTTATTTCTTCTATCTAACTATATATTTGTACCCATTAAAAAACCTCTCTTCATCATCCCCTTCTGCAAACCCTTCCTGGCCTCTGGTAACCACCAAAATACTCTCTATCTTCATGAGCACCACTTTTTAGCTCCCAATTATGAATGAGAGCGTGTGATATTTGTCTTTCTGTGCTTGGCTTATTTCACTTAATATAATGACCTCCAGGTCTATTCATGTTGTTGCAAGTGACAAGATCTGATTCTTTTTTATATCTGAATAATATCATATATGTGTATATGTATGTGTGTGTGTGTGTGTGTGTGTGTATATATATATATATATAATTTTCTTTATCCATTCATTCATTGATAGGCTTTTAGGTTGATTCTATATTTTGGCTATTTTGAATAGTGCTGCAGTAAACATGGTAGTGCAGATATCTCTTCAATATATTGATTTCCTTTCTTTTGGCTATCTACCCAATAATGGAATTGCTGAATTATATAGTAGTTCTATTTTTAAATTTTTAAGGAACCTCCATACTGTTTTCCAGAGCGGCTGTACTAATTTACATTCCCATCAACAGTGTAGGAGGCTTCCCCTTTCTCCACATCCTCAGCAGAATCAATTGGTCCCTGTCTTTTTTATAAAAGCCACTTTAACTAAGGTGAGATGATATCACATTGTAGTTTTAATTTGCATTTCTCTGAAGATTAGTGATGTACATCTTTTCATATATCTATTGGCCATTTGTATGTCTTTTTTTGAAAAATGGTCAGATCTTTAGTCCATTTTTAAGTCAGATTATTAGATTTTTTCCTGTTAAGTTGTTTGAGCTCCTTATATAGTCTAGTTATTAATCTCTTGTCAGCTGGATAGTTTGCAAATACTTTATCCCATTCTGTGGGTTGTCTCTTCACTTCGTTCTCTTTCCTTTGCTGTGCAGAAGCGTTTTAGCTTGGTGTACTCCCATTTATGTAAGTATGCTTATGTCACCTGTGCTTTTGAGGTCATACACAAAAAATGTTTGCCCCAACCGATGTTACAGAGAATTTCCCCAATGTTTTCTTCTAGTAATCTCATAATTTCATGTCTTAGATTTAAGTCTTTAATCTATTTTGATTTGATTTTGTATATGGTGAGAGATAGGTATCTAGTTTCATTCTTCCTCATATGGATATTCAGTTTTCCCAGCACCATTTATTGAAGAGACTGTTCTTTTCCACTGTTCTTGGTGCCTTTGTTGAAATGAATTAGCTGTAAATGTGTGGATTTATAGCTGGGTTCTCTATTCTGTTCCATTGTTCTACATGCCTGTTTATATGCCAGTACCATGTTGATTTGGTTATTATAGCTTTGTAATCTATTTTGAAGTCAGGAAGTGTGATGCCTACAGCTTTGTTCCTTTTCCTCAGGATTGCTTTGGCTACTATTCCTGGGTTATTTGGGGTATTTTGTGGTTCCATATAAATTTTGGGATTGTTTTTTCTATTTCTGTGAATAATGTCCTTGGTATTTTGATAGGGATTGCATTGAATCTGTAAATTGTTTTGAGTAGTATTGACATATAAATTTAGCAGTATTAATTCTTCTAATCCCTGATCATGGAATAGCTTTCCAAATTTTGTGTCCTCTTCAATCCTTTTACCATTGTTTTATAGTTTTCCTTGTAGAGATCTTTCACTTCTTTGGTTAATTCCTAGGTATTTTACATTCTTTGTCATTACTGTAATTGGAATTATTTTCTTGATTTCTTTTTCATATTGTTTGCTCTTGGTGTATATAAATGTCACTGATTTTTTGTATGTCGATTTTGCATCCTGCAACTTTACCGAATTCATTTGTCAATTCTACCCATTTTTTGGTTAAGTCATTAGGATTTTTAAAATATAAGATCTTGTAATCTGTGAACAAGGCTAATTTGACTTCTTCCTTTTCAATGTGGATGCCCTTTCTTTCTTTCTTTTTTGTTTTTTTTTTGTTGTTTTTTTTTTGTTTTTTGCCTAATTGCTCTGTCCAGGACTTCTAGTACTATGCTGAATAAAAGTGGCAAAAATGGACATCTTTTTCTTGTTCTAGATCTTAGAGAAAAGGCTTTTAATTTTTTTCCCATTCAGTATAATGTTAGCTGTGGGCTGACAAGAGGTATCTTGACATATCTTCCCTTCTATAACCCGTTTTTTAGGATTTTGATCATAAAGGGATGTTGAATTTTATGGAATGTTTTTCAGAATCTATTGAAATAATATGGTTTTAGATATAGATATAGTCTATTCTGGAGAATGTTCCATGTGCTGATGAGAAGAATGTGTATTCTATGACATTTGACTGAAATGCTCTGTAAATGTCAATTTTGATTACAGGTCTCAGACAGGGCTGAACTGCAACATGTAGGCCTCTGTGCTTGCGAACTGACTAAATTCTGCTTTACTTCATCTCTCTCATGGTAAATGCAGTGTCTTTGTCCATTTGAGCTGTGATAGCAAAATACAATAAACTGGGTAGTTTATCAACAACAAAACATTATTTCTCACAGTTTTGAAAGCTGCCAAGTCTAAGATCAAGGTGCCGGCAGATTTGGTTTCTGCTGCGGTCGTACTTTCTGGTTCAAAGATGGAACCTTCTTGCTGTGCCTTCAAATGGTAGAAAAACAAAGAAGCCCTCTGTGGCCTCTTTTATGAGGGCACCATCTCATTCATGAGGGCCCCACCTTCATGATCTAATTACCTCCCAAAGGCCCCACCTCCGAATATCATCACACCGGAGAATAGGTTTTCAACATATGAATTTTGGAAGGATACAAACATTTGAGCCATAGCATTCAGTAGGAAACAGCCAAAATATACGAATATTCTAGGTTTTCCCAATCTCTTTTTCTAGCATGGACTTCGTAGGTAACTAAGGCAAGTGAGAACTTTGCCAAATATTTTGCCATTGCATAAGAAGAGTCAATAAACTTTCAGTTTTCGACATTTATTTCTTCATTCCTATTACAAAAACAATTAACTAATAGCATGTGTTTTATGCTCCTGTTTGATAGCACCTGATTCCTAGTACCAATCTCTATATAAATCAAGGCAGAGCTAAGTGATATAGCAAAAACCTCTAAAATACAGCGGCTCAAACAAGATAGAATTTTTTAAAAATATATATTTCTCACTTGAAAACAAAAGTAGGCTCTGCCCAGGAAAGTGTCCCAAGCACGTGTTGCACTGCCGTCTGCTAGTATCTCATGATCAAAGCTGAAGGCCGAGTGCGGTGGCTCATGCCTATAATCCCAGCACTTTGGGAGGCTAAGGCGGGCAGACTGCTTTAGGCCAGGAGTTGAAGACCAGCCTGGACAACACAGCGAAACCTCATCTCTACAAAAAATACAAAAGTTAGCAGGGCATGGTGGTGCATGCTGGTAGTCTCAGCTACTTGGCAGGCTGAGGTAGGAGGATCACTTGAACTCAAGAGTCAGAGGTTGCAGTGAGACAAGATCACACCACTGCACTGCGGCCTGGATGACAGAGTGAGACCCTGTCTCAAAAAAAGGAAAACAAAACAAAACAAAATAACCCCAGCTCACCAGCTCTATAATTGCCCCAGTGAGAAGAGAAAAAGTATGGATGTGATGAAGAAGCTGTCCTATTCCTTTCACTCATATCCAATTGGCCATTTATATCCCATTTCACACCTAACTCCAACAGAGGTTGTGAAATGTAGCTTCTAGCTACATGCCTGCTAAAATGAGGGTCTTATAACTAAAGAAGACTACGGGAGCTGGTAAAAGTCTCAGCTATAGATTCCTGTGAGCCAGGGCCTCTGACCTGGCCCATGTGATAGTTCATCAGCAGGTGGTAGCCCGTAGCCTCCTGTGAAACATCTCTTTGCATACAAAGATACTGTGATTGGATCTCCCCAACGATTTTTAATAATGTCTTTTCCTGTTGAACAAAGGATTTAAGATCTGTGTGGTGATTTTTGTATTATTCTGGCCTGATGTCCTCAATTTACAGGATCTGGAGATGAACAGAGTTGGGGACCTGACTCTCCCAGGTAAACAGCCACATTTAGCAGACAGGACATTCCAAGGACTTAGAAGTTATCTCCCAGGGCTCTAGGGCAAGGCCAAACTCTGATTGCTTCCATGAGATAGCCAGTTTGTTAGTGGCAAAGCTAAGATTGGAACCCAGCATGCTGAAATTTCTTTCACTATATATGGGGTTTTAAAATGAATATGATAATCTAAAAATTATCCCACTAGAATAGAATACAGTGACAGACTTAGCCTTATATGCCATTCTCTTATTTGGATAATGCAGTATTTTATTAACTTTTAGAATTACAGTGACACGCTGCTAACTCCTACTTAACTTGTGGTTTTTACTTGTCTGGATCGATTTTATCCCATACATTTGCAAAGTAAGTTCTGTCCCAGCATGCATTTGTATAGATTTCTTCTTTCATGAGTTACTTCTTGTACTCTGCATGTGTCACTATTGAATTCGTTAAATTTGTAGTCCTCTTGGAGCCTGTTTAACATGAGATGCTTTAAAACATCAAACCCTGGGACTAAATAACAATTTTACTAAAGTTAATATGCACTGTACCCATTCTATACATACTTTTAATTTACTATATTTATCACTACTGTAAAGAATACATTAAATCATCATTTACTCCTTTAGAAGTTGTATCGTTTTCCATATTTTGCTATTTTGACTATGTATTCTAATATTTTCTCTGGAAGAAAACTTGTTGGTCTACAATTCTAGACTTGTTCTCCTCTAAATGTGCTTCCCCTTTTCACTTTTAGGCTTTTCCATAAACACTTTTATCTTACATTTGTATGTAGAAATATATTCTCAATGCACTTCTGCAAAGTTTGTGGGTCCCCAAGACCACCCTCATTTCTGCCGTCAACTTCCGAGTTCTGGGGTCTCTAAGACCACCTTCAGTTCTGACACAACTATCAGTTTGGGGGGTCCCCCAAGAAAATTCAGAAAAGCTGTTATATTCACAGTTTATTATAGGCAAAGGATGCAGGTTAACATAAGCCAAGGGAAGAGGAGCATGGGGCAGTGTTCAGGAGACATTAATGTTGAGCTTCAGTTGTTCTCTTCAGCGGGGTTGCGTGGACAGCACCTATTTCTCCCAGCAATGATGTGTGACAATATGCACTGCGTAGGGGCAACCAGGGAAGCTCATCCAAACCTTGGTGTCCAGAGTTTTTACTAGAATTTTGTCTCGTAGACATGGTTGACCACTTGCATGGCTGGCCTTAGTCTCCAGCTTCTCCAGAGGTACTGATACTGTATGATCCAAAGGCCCCACCGTAAATCATATTGTTAGCATTAAATATCTGCCATGGTCCAAATCCCCCAGGTAAACAAACACGCACTTAGCAAGTAGGACATTCCAAGGCCTTAGAAGTTATCTCCCAGGAGTCTAGGCCAAGGCCAAACCTCTCTTTGAGCAATGTTAATACTTTTCTACACAGCTTTCATGTCAATAATGTAAGCCTTGTAAATCCAGACATTCTCAGGGTTCAGTCCCATAACACCGCTACAGTCAAGAAGGGTGGTTTGACTCCTGAAACATAATTAAAAAGAATTCCATCTTTTATAAGATGCCTCTCAAAGGACACTCAAGGGGATTCAAATACATACTCGACACCCACTCTTAGTAAAATCCCCTTTCCTTGTCTACTTCTCTTTTCTTCAACCCCAACACCCCACCCCCACAGGCCCCTGGCCTTCTCTTCTCTTTCTCTTCACATTATTTAGTAGATTGGTTTAGGCTTAAATTTAGTACAAAATTATATTTATCTTTTAAGAGGCGAGAGGAGGTGGGGAATTGGGCTTGTCAATGCAGACTTTCTTTGATGGGTAGGAAAAGGGAGAAAATCAAAGGTACGCCCATGTTAATAATGTTTTGACATCATTGTAATTCTACTCACTGGGCACCAACTGTGTTTTAGGCACTTTACGTACCTGTGTTTCTGGTTCTAATATCTCACCTTTTTAGAGATGTTACAACCTGAGAAAATTTTTAACAATTGTTAAGTGAAGGCAGAATTGTTCAAGAAATGCGAGAGGAATATACTGATGAAGTGCCTAATTCCATGATATTTTAATATGGTAAAGGAAATATACCACACAGGAAGAAAAATGAAAATGTATAAAGATCAAAATATTTAGCCTCAAAAATTTTTTTTCTTTATTCTTTTTTTTTTATTCTCATGGTTTTCTTCAATACTGCATTGTTAATGTAGGAGAAAAAAGGGAAAAATCTAAAGGTTCTACTAAATTGTAACAAACATAAAATTCTAAAATGGAGGCATATGGATATATATATATATATATATATATCTTTTTCATAAGGTATTGAAACTTCTGTCAATTCTAATATATGTGGAGATGCTTGAATTCATTATAAACGTTTCTCTTTTTTTTTTTTAAGACAGGTTCTCATTCTGTCACCCAGGCTGGAGTGCAGTAGCTTTATCTTGGTTCATTGCAGTCCTGACCTCCAGGGCTCAAGGGATCCTCCTGCTTCATCCCCCAAGTAGCTGGGACTACAGGTGTGCACCATCATGCTTGATTAATTTTTGTATTTTTTTTTTTTTTTGAGAGATGATGTTTTCCCCATGTTGATCAGGCTGATCTTGGATTCCTGAGCTCAAGCAATCTGCCTGCCTCAGACTCCCAAAGTGCCGGGATTACAGGCGTGGGCCACCATGCCTGGCCACTATGAACTTTTAACATATTTTGTTTAGTAGAGAAAAATGAGACAGAAAGAAACTTATTCGATGATCTTTATGCCTTAACAGGTCACCAATTCACTTGCTAAGCTGTTCATATAGATGCTTCAAGTGAATTAAACCCAAATTTGAAATGCACTTTATAATTTATTCTCTGGCTAAAGAAAACAACAAACCTTCATTTCCCACCTCCATCACCCTCCACTCTCCCATCCCTATCCTACTGCCACTTAACTGCAATCGCGGGAGACTGATGCAATGGCAGTTAATATATATGTTTACCATAGTATATTGCAATCTGTATGTTTTTAGAACATGGCACAAATATCATCAATATTTCTCTTAAATTAGCTTTATTTCCTCAATCTCCTCAAATATCCAGGTAGTGCTCACATTTCACAGTTAATTTATGCTGTAAATGTTTTCTCCTTATTTAAGCTTATTTGAATTATGATTTAATAACCACACATTGTTGATATGTCCTCTCTTTTAGTATATAGGTTCCTCCTCTGTCTCTTTTTTTTTTTCCTCTTGCAATTCTGTTGTTGTTGCAGAAGAAGGAGGATGAGAGGAGGAGGAGGAGAAGGAGGAAGAGAAGGAGGAGGAACAGAAGGAAGTTGGATCACTTGTCTTACAGAGCTTTTGCTGATTGTATTTTTTGTTTTGTTTTACACATGTTTCTCAGTCCCTGTATTTCCATGTCTTGAGATGTGATCAAATTCAGGTTTTGTGTTGGTGCTGGTGGTGTGTGTGTGAAGACTACTTAATCAGTGATATTGAATACTTTCATTAGAGGCACATAATATCTACCATCATTTTGTGAGATTAGCAATTCATTAGACATTGCTAAATGTGCTGTTTTCATTTTATTTTTCCCTTTTCATTTATTAGCCCAAATACATCTATGAAAAGATACTTTCTTTCAAAATAATTAGGTTATCTTAAATTTTTATAGAAACGGTAGAATAAAAGCTTTATCCATCATCAGTTTTCAAAATCATAAGTCAAAACTTTAATATTCTCCAAAGGTGATTTATGTATTTAAGTATCATTTTGAACTATGGGCTTAAATATATTTTGTGTGTTTCCATCCATGACAGTTATTGTTCTTATTGATATTGAAACGGTTCCATCTCTGGACAGTTGGGAGCTTATTCAAGCTGGCTCCTCTGTCCTTTTGACATAATTCTAATAGTTTTTGATAATAATTTTCAGGCTTATCTAGTAAATTTTCTGCCTTGGATCTCTAATAAGCCCCTTTTATTTCTTTCAAGAACGCTGTTCTTTCAGTGAAATAAAGGACCACAATCTAACCACCAGGATTACTCACTGCTATTGGGTTGATCAATATCTCTAGGCCATTTCAGTGGATAATACTAAAAATAATTTTTTTATTAAAAAAGATAAATGACCTTACACTGATATTCCAGTTCAATTTATTTCAGGACTCTAAGGTCAAACTCATTGATCTTAGTGGATATCTGTTTTTTTCCATGCTATTAATACCAGTTGTCAATGACACAAACGTAATGCTCATTTGCTTTATTCTACAGTGCACACATCAGCACATCAAAGCAACCACACCAACCCCACTATCACCAGTATATTTCTGTACAAGTCAAAACCACGATGAGATACCATTCATACCAGTTGGAATAGCTATTATTAAAAAGTCAAAAAATAGCAGATACTGGTAAGGTTGTGGAGAAAAAGGAATGCTTATACACTGTTGGTGGGAGGGTAAATTCACTCAACCATTGTGGAAGACAATGTGATGATTCCTCGAAGACCTAAAGACACAAATACCATCCTACCCAGCAATCCCATTACTGGTATATATCCCCCAACATAGAAATCGTTCTATTATAAAGACACATACAAAAATTCAGTAGGACATCATGGCGGACGGGAAGCAGGACTAGATTGCAGTTCTGACTCAGATGGACAGAGCAGCGTGTGAAGGCTCACATTGTGTATTTTAGCTCCAGAATGACCACAAGAACAAACCAGGAACCCGGAGAGGAGCCACAGACACTTTGAAGGAAGCAGATTGCTCCTGCAGGACCCAGGAGACACCTCAAGTACTGTGAGTGCCCAAACTGTGGAAGTGGGGAAGGGAAATCCTCTGCTCCAAACCCACACCCCGAACTGGGGAAGCTGATGGTCTAGTTAGCAGGAGAAGTTTTTGACCTTACCTGAAGCTGAGTCCATTTAGAGAGCCGAGTGAAATACAGGGGTAGGGGAAGCAGCAGGAAAGGCCCTGGGAGCTTGTTGCATCCGCAGCAAGACCCACCCAAGGAAAGTCGGAGATCAGACACGCCTAGCTCTGCCCCCACCTAATGGTCCCGCTCTATCCACCCTGATAGCTGAAGACAAAAGGCATACAATCTGGAGAGTTCTGGGGCCCCACCCATGGCCGGCTCCTCTCCATACTGCCACAGCTGATGTTCTCTGGAAAGTGCCACCTCCCCACAGGAGACCAACCAGCACAAAAATAGAACATTAAACCACCAAAGCTAAGAACCCTCACAGAGTCCATTTCACCCCTGCCATCTCCACCGGAACAGGTGTTGGTATCCATGGCTGAGAGACCCATAGACAGTTCACATCACAGGACTCTGTGCAGACAACCCCCCCAGTACCAGCCCAGAGCCAGGTAGACTTGCTGAATGGCTAGACCCAGAAGAGAGACAACAATCACTGCAGCTTGGCTCACAGGAAGCCACATCCACAGGAAAAGGGGAAGAGTACTACATCAAGGGAACACCCTGCAGGACAAAAGAATCTGAACAGCCTTCAGCCCTAGACTTTCCCTCGGACACAGCCTACCCAAATGAGAAGGAACCAGAAAACCAAGTCTGGTAATATGACAAAACAAGGCTGTTTAACACCCCCAAACCAAGAAGAAATCCCTGAATTACCTGAAAAAGAATTCAGAAGGTTAGTAATTAAGCTAATCAGGGAGACACCAAAGAAAGGTGAAGCCTAATTCAAGGAAATCCAAAAGAAAAATATGCAAGAAGTGAAGGGAGAAATATTCAAGGAAATAAGATAGCATAAAGAAAAAACAATAAAAACCTCAGGAAACATTGGACACACTTACAGAAATGTGAAATGCGCTGGAACGTCTCAGCAATAGAATTGAACAAGTAGAAGAGAATTCAGAGCTCGAAGATAAGGTCTTCAAATTAACCCAATCCAACAAAGACAAAGGAAGAAGAATAAGAAAATATGAACAAAGCTTACAAGAAGTCTGGGATCATGTTAAACAACCAAATGTAAGAATAATCGGTGTTCCTGAGGAAGAAGAGAATCCTAAAAGCTTGGAAAACATATTTGAAGGAATAACTGAGGAAAAATTTCCTGGCCTTGCTAGAGACCCAGACATCCAAATACAAGAAGTACAAAGAACATCTGGGAAATTCATCACCAAAAGATCGTGGTCTAGGCACATTATCATCAGGTTACCTAACGTTAAGAAGAAGGAAAGAATCTTAAGAGATGTGAGATTAAAGCACCAGCTAACCTATAAAAGAAAACCTACCAGCTTAACAGCAGATTTCTCAGCAGAAACCCTGCAAGCTAGAAGGGATTGAGGCCCTATCTTCAGCCTCCTCAAATACAACAATTATTAGCCAAGAATTTTGTATCTAGAGAAACTAAGCATCATATATGAAGGAAAGTTACAGTTTTTTTCAGACAAACAAATGCTGAGAGAATCTGCCACTACTAAGCCACTACTACCAGAACTGCTAAAAGGAGCTCTAAATCTTGAAATAAATCCTGGAAACACATCAAAATGGAACCTCCTTAAAGTATAAATCACACAGGACCTATGAAACACAAATAAAAGTTAAAAAGCAAAAATGAAAAAAACCAAAGTACACAGGCAGCAAAAAGCATGATGAATGCAATGGTACCTCACATCTCAATACTAACGTTGAATGTAAATGGCCTAAATGCTCCACTTAAAAGATACAGAACAGCAGAATGGATAAAAACTCACCAACAAACTATCTGCTGCCTTCAGGAGACTCACCTAACACATAAGGACTCACATAAACTTAAAATAAAGGGGTGGAAAAAGGCATTTCATGCAAACGGACACCAAAAGCAAGCAGGAGTATCTGTTCTTATATCAGAAAAAACAAACTTTAAAACAACAGCAGTTAAAAGAGACAAAGAAAGACATTTATAATAGTAAAAGGCCTTGTCCAGCAGGAAAATATATCCTAAACATATATGCACCTAACACTGGAGCTCCAAGTTTATAAAACAATTACTAATAGCCCTAAGAAATGAGATAGACAGCAACACAGTAAGAGTGGGGGTTTTCAATACTCCACCGACAGCACTAGACAGTTCATCAAGACAGTCAACAAAGAAACAATGGATTTAAACTATACCTTGGAGCAAATGGACTTAAGAAATATATACAGAATATTTCATCCAACAACCACAGAATACGCATTCTATTCAACAGCACATGGAACTTTCTCCGAGATAGACCATATGATAGGCCATAAAACAAGCCTCAATAAATTTAAGAAAATTGAAATTTTATTAAGCACTCTGTCAGACCACAGTGGAATAAAACTGGAAATCAACTCCAAAAGGAACCTTCAAAACCATGCAAATATATGCAAATTAAATAACCTGCTCCTGAATAAGCGTTGGGACAAAAATGAAAGCAAGATGGAAATTAAAAAATTCTTTGAACTGAATGATAATAATGGCACAATCTATCAAAACCTCTGGGATACAGCAAAGGCGGTGCTAAGAGGAAAGTTCATAGCCCTAAACACCTATATCAAAAAGACCGAAAGAGCACAAACTGACATTCTAAGGTCACACCTCAAGCAACTAGAGAAACAAGAATAAACCAAACCCAAATCCAGCAGAAGAAAGGAAATAACCAAGATCAGAGCAGAACTAAATGAAATTGAAACAAACAAAAAAATGAAACAAAAAGCTGATTCTTTGAAAAGATAAATAAAATTGATAGACCATTGGCAAGATTAACCAAGAAAATAAAAGAGAAAATCCAATTAACCTCATTAAGAAACAAAACAGGAGATACTACAGCTGACACCACTGAAATATAAAAGATCATTCAAGGCTACTATGAACACCTCCACGCACAGAAACTAGAAAACCTAGAAGAGATAGATAAATTCCTGGAAAAATACAACCCTCCTAGCTTAAATCAGGAAGAATTAATACCCCAAACAGACCAATAACAAGCAGCAAGATTGAAAGGGTAATTTAAAAATTACCAACAAAATAAGTCTAGGATCAGTTGGATTCACAGCAGAATTCTACCAGACATTCAAAGAATTGGTACTAGTCCTTTTGACACTATTCCACAAGATAGAGAAAGAGGGCACCCTCCCTAATTAATTCTATGAAGCCAGCATCACCCTAATACCAAAATCAGGAAAGGATATAACCAAAAAAGAAAACTACAGACCAATATCCCTGATGAACATAGATGCTAAAATCCTTAACAAAATGCTAGTTAACTGAATCCAACAACATATCAAAAAGATAATCCACCATGATCAAGTGGGTTTTATACCAAGGATGCAGGGATGGTTTAGAATACACAAGTCAATAAATATGATACACCACATGAACAGAATTAAAAACAAAAATTACATGATCGTCTGAATAGATGTGGAAAAAGCATTCGACAAAATCAAACATCCCTTTATAACACTTTCAGCAAAATCAGCATACAAGGGACATACCTCAATATAATAAAAGCCATCTATGACAAACCCACAGCCAACATAATACTGAATGGGGAAAAGTTGAAAGCATTTCCTCTGAAAACTGGAACAAAGCAAGGATCCCCACTCTCACCACTCCTCTTCAGCAAGGCCCTGGAAGTCCTAGCCAGAGCAATGAGACAAGAGAAAGAAATAAAGGGCATCCAAATCAGTAAAGAGAAAGTCAAACTGTCCCTGTTTGCTAATGATATGATCGTTTAACTCAAAAACCCTAAAGACTCCTCCAGAAAGCTCCTAGAACTGATAAAAGAATTCAGCAAAGTTTCCAGACACAAGATTAACGTACACAAATTAGTAGCTCTTCTATATACCAACAGCGGCCAAGAGGAGAATCAAATCAAGAACTCAACCCCTTTTACAACAGCTGCAAATAAAATAAAATAAAATAAAATAAAATAAAATAAAATAAAATAAAATAAAATAAAATACTTAGGAATATACCTAACCAAGAAGGCAAAAGACCTCCACAAGAAAACTATAAAACACTGCTGAAAGAAATCATCGATGACACAAATGAATGGATACACATCCCATGCTCATGGATGGGTAGAATCAATATTGTGAAAATGACCATACTTCCAAAAGCAATCTACAAGTTCAACACAATCCCCATCAAAATACCACTATTATTCTTCAAATAATTAGAAAAAACAATTCTAAAATTCATACAGAACCAAAAAAGAGCCTGCTTAGCCAAAGCAAGGTTAAGCAAAAAGAACAAATCTGGAGGCATCACACTACCTCACATTACTGGTACTGGTATAAAAATGGACACATAGATCAATGGAACAGAATAGAGAACCCAGAAATAAACCCAAATACTTACAGCGAACTGATCTTTGACAAAGCAAACAAAAACATAAAGTGGGGAAAGAACACCCTTTTCAACAAATGTTGCCGGGATAATTGGCTAACCACATGTAGGAGAATGAAACTGAATCCTCATCTCTCACCTTATTCAAAAATCAACTCAAGATGGATTAAGGACTTAAACCTAAAACCTGAAACTATAAAAATTCCAGAAGGTAACATAGGAAGAACCCTTCTAGACATTGGCTTAGTCAAGGATTTCATGACCAAGAACCCAAAAGCAAATGCAATAAAAACAAAGATAAATGGGTGGGACTTAGTTAAACTAAATAACCTTTGCACGGCAAAAAGAGTAGTCAGCAGCATAAACATTCAACCAACAGAGTGGGAGAAAATCTTCTCAATCTATACAGCTGACAAAGGACTGATATCCAAAATCTACAATGAACTCAAACAAATAAGTAAGAAAAAAACAAACAATCCCATCAAAAAGTGGGCTAAGAACATGAATAGGCAATTCTCAAAAGAAGATATAAAAATGGCCAACAAACATATGAAAAAATGCTGAACATCAGTAATGATCAGAGAAATGCAAATCAAAACCACAATGTGATACCATATTACTCCTCCAAGAATGGCCATAATCAAAAAATAAAAAAACAGTAGATGTCTGCATGGATGCAGTGACCAGGGAACACTTCTACACTGCTGGTGGGAATGTAAACTAGTACAGCCATTATAGAAAACAGTGTGGAGATTCTTTAAAGAACTAAAAGTAGAACTACCATTTGATCCAGCAGGGTATCCTACTGGGTATCTACCCAGAGGAAAGGAAGTCATTATATGAAAAAGATACTTGCACATACGTTTATAGCAGCACAGTGCACAATTGTAAAATCGTGGAACCGACCCAAATGCCCATCAATCAATGAGTGGATAAAGAAACTGCTGATTATATGTATATATGATGGAATGCTACTCAGCCATAAAAAGAAATGAATTAACGGCATTTGCAGCCACCTGGATGAGATTGGAGACTATTATTCTAAGTGAAGTAACTCAGGAATGGAAAACCAAACATCATATGTTCTCACTGATATGTGGGAACTAAGCTAGGAGAATGCAAAGGCATAAGAATGTACAATTGACTTTGGAGACTTGGGGGAAGGAAGGGGGGGCAGTGAGGAATAAAAGACTACAAACAGGGTACAGTGTATACTGCTCAGGTGTTGGATGTACCAAAATCTCACAAATCACCACTAAAGAACTTACTCATGTAACCAAATGCCACTTGTACCCCAATAACCTATGGAAAAAAAAGTGAAAAATTTTAAAAAGACACATGCACATGTATGTTCACTGCAGTCCCATTCACAATAGTGAAGACATGGAATCAACCTAAATATCCATCGATGATAGACTGGATAAAGAAAATGTGGTACATATACATTATGGAATACTATGCAGCCATAAAAAAAGAATGAGATCATGTCCTTTGCAGGGACATGGATGGAGCTGGGGGTCATTAACCTTAGCAAACTAATGCAGGAACACAAAACCAAACACAGCATGTTCTCCCTTATAAGTGGAAGCTAAATGATGAGAACACATGGACATATGGAGAGGAACAACACACACTGGGGTCTAAGGGTGGAGGGTGGGAGGAGGGAGGTGGGAGGAGGGATCAGGAAGAATAACTAATGGATACCTAATACTTGGGTGATGAAATAATCTGTACAACAAACTCCCATGACACACATTTGCCTATGCAACAAACCGGTACATCCTGCACATGTACCTCTAAACTTAAAATAAAAGTTTAAAAAAACCCAACGTATTTCTGGTAATTTCTTCAACTCAAAAGTAGCTCAAAAAAACAATGGAATCTGCAAACTGGATCATTCTTTCTTAATCAAAGACTAATTGTTTGGCTTAAACATATTTACTTGGTGTTATTTAAGATCTGCCATAAAATGTTGAAATACTGTAGTTTGCATGGAGGTTCACCTCAGAAGGATGGTAGAATTTTATCCTCAGAATTAGTACCTTGTAATTCAAATGGCTTACAAAAATGTCTATAGCTAATTCTTATCTCTGCTGTGCATTAACCAGAAGGCTAACATATTTGCAGGGAAACTCTCTTGTAATGTGATGAGACTCACAATGAGTTGGTCTTCCTCCATGAGAAAGGCACAGTAGGGGTCAAGCCATACCCAATTACACCATGGTTCTGTCTGGTATCCCTGAACAGTTACCATAGACATTTTGAAGTATTGAAGTAACAGATGGTAAATTTAAAAGAACAGCTTCTTAAAATTTAAAACAAGTCCAAATGTAAACCTCCCTCATCTTCTCAATTCCATTCTTTGCCAAAAAAAAGGGAGAACAACAACATCACAAGCATTATTCTAAGCTGTTTATTTTTAAAGTATCATTGATCTTAGATTTCAAAATCCATTACAATTCCTATTAAACAGTGGGATTTTTTTTTGTGGGGAGGAGGGTAAGCCAATGCTTCATTTTTATAGGCTTTTCCTAGCTGATGACCAGTATGTGGAAACAATAGTCATGGGGCTACGACTTCTAGGAGGCAGTAGCAGAGAGGCAAGCTGCAACCACTGCCCATTTCACTCTTCCAAATTGATTCAGGACATCGAACTACTGTATCTGAATGAATGTGAAAAAATGTAATCTTTCTTTTATGTGAAAAATGTAATCTTTCTTTTATGTGAAAAATGTCTTATGTAATTTATCTTTTTGTTTTTGTATAAGAGGGAGAAGTTTAAAGCCATTGTAGCTTCCTCTTATTCTTTGAGTGAGGATGAGGCATGCTGATTAGGTAGTGTATGGTGTGCACTAGAGGCTAATGTTGAACTGAAGCTGTAACACGGGAGAAAACACATAGTCCGACCTCTACTGTGGCATGGGGTTAGGATGCAATGTTTAGCTTGTTTAAAAATAGATAATAAAATAGTGTAGACTTCCTGTCAAAATGACATTCAAAGTTTACACTTTGAATCACGCACAGACCCCATGTCCAAACGTATAACCATGGGAGCAAAGCATAAAACACAATTTTAAGAAAGGATAATACTCTTTATGAATGAAGAACTTAAGGGAAATGTTGGACTGAAGCCCCAGGACTGCCATTCTCAGTATCGGAAGCAGCAGAAGCAGTAAAGATATCAGTCTCCAGGTCCAGGAAGAAGTAGGGTGGAGAGGCAAGTCTCTTTCTTCCCTCCTTTCTTTTTCTCCTACCCCAGGAAGACAGGCAGAAAAAAAGATGTTGCCAGTTGCTGGCCAGAGGTATAGCTTAGAAGAATAGGAGTACTAGGAAAAACAGCAGGGCAGACTCAACCTTCAAGACCAAGCCTAGCCAACATGTCATCTAGCTCCAAACTATCCCAGTATCATGGTGGATAAGACCACCGAGCCATTAGAAAAAGATCTGGTTTTGGACTATGAGTCCTAGGGGCTGGGCTGAGGCAACCACAAAAACTCTAAACAGAGAGGAGGAAGAGAGATAAGAGAAAAATATCACCAAGTTAAGGTGGACCTAAAAAGCAACATTCTAAAATATACAAATAAAATTAACACTAAGAAAGTAAAATAAAACCTTGGGAAATATAATAATTTTAGATAAAATAGAAATAAAAGTGCCATTTTAAAAATACTTTAGAACATGTATGTTTACAGTTAACAAAGAGATACATAAAGTGATAGCATAATTCAAGGAAACAGGGGAAATCATACAAAAGTAATTTTTACAACTCAGTAGACTGGAAAAACTCTAAACTGGAATTATCAAAGTAATACAAATAGATTGAGGAGCAATACCAATGAATTCACCAAGAATTTAGCAGAGAGAATAAGAAGAAAAAAATTGGAAGATTAATTGAGATATAAAGATATATCGATAAAGAGATAGATATAAATAAATGAATGAGTGAATAAACACAGACACAACCATGAAACTCCACCCACCTCCCCACCACCGCAGAAAAGAATGGAGAAAAAGGCAGAAGCAACAAGAAGTGAGATAAAAACTGAGAATTTTCAGAGTTGATGAAAGACATCAGCAGTCAGAAAATACACTCCAGAGTTTTGTTTTTGTTTTTCCAAGATGGTAGATTAGAGGCTTTTCTAGCATGTCTCACTCACTTGGAAGAAGCAAAATAGTGTGTAGAGATTCATACTGTGAAATTTCACTCAGGAAGAAACACGGGAATTCAACAGAAAAGCGAAAGACAATTTCAGATACTGGGAAAGAGAAAGTGGGCAGGCAGCCTGCATGGTGGAGTCTGGCTAAAAACTGTGAGTGAATTCCCAGTACAGGAAAGAATGAGTGAGTGTTTCTCTATGATCCATCTCTCCACTGGAGAACTGTGCAACCCTGGCCATGGGAGAGGACCTTGACTCTCCTAAGCTCTAGGTCTAACATGGGAAGCAGCCAGGAAACTGTGAGAAGAAATGGCCCTGGGATGCCTCCAAAGCATCTTCCCAGGCCTGGGTGCTGACAGGACAGTGCCATTCTTGATGCTAGCTCACAGCAAGCCATTCGGGATGCTGGAATTTAGCAGCAGTGGCAGCTGTTGGCATGAGTCTCAGTCTGAATCTTGGAGTACTGGGTTTCAAGCAGAGGTGGGGCCCCACAGCCAGAACTGAGAGATGAGTGAAGTGTGGGCCCCAGCCACGGGCACTGGAATTGGGCACCCCCACTTCATGGGACCAGAGCACGGGGAGATTTGCCTGAGAGGCATGGTTTTGGCTCAGATGATGAGTATTATAGCTTTGGATGGCCTTGAGGACTGAAGGCAGACTGCATGTGACTAAATGTCCCAACTGGCTCCATTGGTAGGGAAAGGAGAGTGAGCCCGATTGGGTCTAGAGAGTGAAGGAGAGACCTGTCTCACTCCTGTTCATCTGGCCTTGGTGGCAGCGTCACTCTCTGTTCCTGTGCCTGGGACCTTGGTGCAGCAGTGGTTGCTCTGCTCCTTGCCCAGGCATTTCTCCAGCAGCATAGTGACTGCCCCCGGATCCCCCGAGCAGGGTTAGTGCTTGCAACCACCACTGGGGGACCTGAGTGCAGGCTTGTCAAGATCAGCTCCATCCAGTATCAAACTCCCCACCGTGGCTGAGCACCGGACCCAGACCACTGAGTGTCCCATGCCCAGTCCATTGCCTGGGACACCCAAGTACTTCTCCTGGTTAACAAAAATCAAGCATAAACCATATTGCTACCACTTCAGCTGCTCTTACCTGCAAATACCCACTACCTACTGGTTTGGAGGTTGACCTGCACAGCCCATCACAGCATGTGCTGACACAAATGCACAGCACTTGAGAAGGAGATAAGCTTCTTGTGACCTCTGCTATCACCATTGCCCATTCCACCCTGGCTACTCAAGAGTCGATGAGGCTGCTCACCTGTCCAGTACTCCACTACTACAACCAACATTTGATAAACCACCACATTGATATGGCTATTTATAATCAAGGAAATAATACAGAATCTTCACCAATGAATACACCCAGAAGCAATGCCAAATGGCTCTACTCAACATATATCATAATCACATCCTCAAGGAAAAAAAGGTCCCACCCCAAAGAAAGTAATTTCAAAAATAAGAAGCAACTGTTCAGACGAAAATAAATAATCGCATTAAGAAGGTATCATGACATCCCCAAAAGAACACAGTAATTCTCCAGCAATAAATCCTAACCAAAAAGAAATCCTAAAAAATGCCAGATAAAGAATTCAAAATAATGAATTTAAAGAAGCTCAGTGAGTTGCAAGAGAAATCTGAAAACCATTACAAAGAAATCAGTAAATCAATTCAAAATATGAACAAGAAATCTACCAAGGGATAGATATCTTAAAAAAACAAACAAAACTCCTGGAAATGAAAAATTCATTGAAGTAATTACAAAATACTTCTAAAAGCTTCGACAATAGACTAGACCAGGCAGGAGAAAGAGACACAGAACTTGAAGACAGGTCTTTTGAATTAATCCAGTCAAAGAAAAATAAATAAAACGATATTTAAAAGGATAAAAAAAACCTTCAAGAAGTATGGGACTACATAAAGTGACCAAACTTACAATTATTTGGTACTCCTGAGGGATTTTAAAAAAGCAAAAGGTTTAGAAAAACTACTTAAGGAAACAATTGATGAAAATTTCCCTAGTCTAGCATGAAATTTAAACATCCAGGTATAAGATGCCCAAAGATCACAAGCAAAACACATTGAAAAATAGACTTTGCCAGGATGTATAGGCATCAGACTGTCTAAGTCAATGTGAAGAAAAAAATCCTAAAATTGCAAAAGTGTCTAGTTACCTACAAAGGAAACCCATCAAACTAACAGCAGATTTCTCATTAGAAACCTTCCAAACCAGAAGAGAATGGTATGCTATTTTCAAAGTGCTAAAAGAAAAAAGAAACAAAAACCAAAACTATCAGTCATGAATTTTATATCCAGCTAAAACAAGCTTCATAAATGAAGGAGAAATAAGGTCACTCCCAGATAAGCAAACAGTGAGAGAATTCATAACCACTAGAGTGGACCTACAGCAAATGCTAAAGGAGTCCAATATATTGAAACAAAAAGGTGATATTTGCCATTATAAAAATACACAAAAGTAAAAACTATCAGGTCTTATACAACAATTACAAAGCACAGGAGGAAGATAGAGGAATCAAATGGCACCATGACAGAACTCCACCAAACCACTAACCAAACAGAGAAAAAAAAAAGAATTTACCAGACAACTAGATAACAATGAACAATATGACAGGAGTAAAACCTTATCTATCAATATTAACGTTGAATGCAAATGGATTAAGTGCTTCACTTAAAAGATATATATTGGCAGAATGAATTTAAAAACATGATCTAACTATATACTACTTAGAAGAAACTCATCTTATTGGTAAAAATATAGATATATTGGAAGTAGAGGGGTGGAAAAATATATTCAACACATATGGAAACCAAAACTGAGCAGGAGTAGCTATACTTCTACAGATAAAACAGACTTTCAATCCAAAACAGTAAAAAACAAACAAACAAACAAAAAGAAAGTCATTATAAAATTATGAAGGATATATTCAATAAGAGAACAAAATAATCCTAAATATGTATGCTTCAAACACCATAGCACCCAGATTCATAAAACAAATATTACTAGACCTAAAGAATAAGGTACAATAATAGTGGGGGACTCCAATACCTCACTGACAGCACTAGACAGATCATTGAGACAGAAAATCAACAAAGAAACACTATACTTAAATTAGCCTTTTGATCAAATTGACCTAATATATATATACAGAACGTTTTCCCCAACAATTATAGAATATACATTCTTATCATTGGCACATGGAACATTCTCAAAGACAGACCATATATTAAGCCACAAAAGTCTCCATAAATTGAAAAAAAATTAAAATCATAGCAAGTATCTTCCCAAATGACAGCAGAATAAAACTAGAAATCAATACCAAGAGGAACTCTGGAAACTATACGAATACATGAAAATTAAACAACATACTCCTTAAGGAACTTTGGGTCAATGATGAAATTAAGGCAGAAATTTAAAAATTTTTTTGAAATGAATGAAAATGGAGACACACAACATATCAATACCTCTAGGATACAGCAAAAGCAGTACTAAGATACAAGTTTATAGTGTCAAATGTCTACATAAAACATAGAAAGATTACAAATTAATAACCTAATGTTGAACTTCAAGGAATTAGAAAACCAAAAACACACCAAACCCAAAGCTAGCCGAAGAAGAGAAATAACAAAGAACAGAGCAGAACTAAATGAAATTGAGACAAAAAATACAAAGGATAAAAAAAAAACAACAAAACAGAAGTTGGTTCTTTGAAAAGATAAACAAAATTGATATACCACTAACTAGACTAACCAGGAAGAGAGAAGATCCAGATTAACATAACCAGAAATGAAAAAAGAGACATTACAACGAATACCCCAGAAATACAAAATATTATCAGTGACTATTATGCACAACTATATGCTCATAACCCAGAAAATCTAGAGAAAATGGATAAATTCCTGGAAACATACAACCTCCCAAGATTGAACCAGGAAGAAATACAAATTCTATACAGACCAATAATGAATAGTGAGATTGAATTAGTAATAAAAAAAACTCCCAAGAAAAAAGAAGCCCAGAACCAGAAAGATTCACAACCAAATTCTATTAAGCATATAAAGAAGAAATGGTACCAATCCTCCTGCAATTTTCCCCAAAAAATACATTACAAGCAAATTTTCCCTAACTCATTCTATGAAGCCAGTATCATCCTGACACCAAAGCCAGGCAAGGATACAACAGAAAAAGAAAACTATAGACCAATATCCCCAATGAACACAGATGCAAAAATCCTCAACAAAATACCAGCAAACTGAATCCAACTGCACATCAAAAGACAATACACCATGGTCAGGCAGGGCTTATTCCAGGGATGCAGGAATGGTTCGGCATACATGAATCAATAAATGTGATTCATTCCATAAACAGAATTAAGGACAAAAAGCATATGATCACCTCAACAGATGCAGAAAAAGCATTTGATAAAATTTGGTATCATTTTGACACCAAATTTCATGACTAAAAACCCTCAACAAACTAGGCATAGAAGGAACATTCCTCAAAATAATAAAGGCCATATATGACAAACCCACAGCTAACATCATAATCAACAGGGAAAAGTTGAAAGCATTCCCCCTAAGAACTATAACAAGGCTGGGCGCGGTGGCTCACGCCTGTAATCCCGGCACTTTGGGAGGCCGAGGCGGGCGGATCACAAGGTCAGGAGATCAAGACCATCCTGGCTAACACGGTGAAACCCTGTCTCTACTAAAAATACAAAAAAACTTAGCTGGGAGCGGTGGCAGGTGCCTGTAGTCTCAGCTACTTGGGAGGCTGAGACAGGAGAGTGGCCTGAACCCGGGAGGCGGAGCTTGCAGTGAACCCAGATAGTGCCACTGCACTCCAGCCTGGGTGAAAAAGCAACACTCCATCTCAAAAAAAAAAAAAAAAAACTATAAAAAGACAAGTATGCCCACTTTTACCACTCCTATTTAACATAGTACTAGAAGTCTGAGCCAGAGCAATCAGGCAAGAGAAAAAAATAAAAGGCATTCAAATAAGAAAAGAGGAAGTGAAGTTATCTCTTTTTGCTGATGATATCTTATATCTAAGAAACCTTAAGATTTTACCAAAAAACTCTTAGATTTGATAAATGAATTCAGTAAAGTTTCAGGATAAAAAGTAAATGTAGAAAACTCTATACACATTTCTACACACCAATAATGAGTAGCCTTTCTGTACACCAATAATGATCATGCTGAGAAACCAAATGGGCAATTCCATTTTCAATAACTACAAAAATAACAAAAACAAACAAGGAATATATTTAACCAAGGAGGCAAATGATCTCTACAAGGAAATCTACTGATGAAAGAAACTGTGGATGACACAAGCAAATGGAGAAACATCCCATGCTCATAGATTGGAAGAATTAATATTGTTAAAATATCCATACTGCAGAGAGCAATCTGCAGATTCAATGCAATCCCTGTTAAAATAGCATCATTTTTCACAGAATTAGGAAAAGATATCCTAACATTCATATAGAACCAAAAAAGAGCTTGAATAAAATCAAAACAATCCTGAGCAAAAAGAACGAAGCTGGAGGCATCACATACCTGACTTAAATTATACTACATTGTTACAGTAATCAAAACGGCATGGTACAGGTATAAAAACAAACATATAGATCAATGGAACAGAATCAAGAACCTAGAAATAAATGCACATATCTAGAGCAAACTAATCTTTGACAAAGTTGACAAGAATACACATGGGGAAAAGATACCCTTTTTGATAAATAGTCCTGGGAAAATTGGATTTCTATATGCAGAAGAATGAAACTGGATCCCTATCTCTCACCATATACAAAAATAAACTCAAGATGGATCAAAGGTTCCAATGTAAGACCTGAAACTATAAAAATACTAGAAGAAAACCAAGGAAAGAGTCTTCTGGACATTGGTCTCAGCAAATAATTTATGACTAAGACCTAAGAAGTACAAGTAACTAAAGAGAAAATAGGCAAACTGGAGTTAATTAAACTAAAAGCTTCTGCACAGCAAAATAAATATTCAAGTGAACAGACAACCTGTAGAATGGGAGGAAATATTTGCAAAGTATGCATCCAACAGGGGCCTGTTATCCAGAATTTACAAGGAACCCAAAAAACTCAACAACAACAATAAAAATAACCCCATTAAAAAGTGGACAGAGGATTAGAATAGACAATTTTCAAAAGAAGACATAGAAATGACCAATAAGCATATGAAAAAAATGCTTAACATCACTAATCATAAAAAAATGCTAATTAAAATCGCAATGAGATACTATCTTACATCAGTCAGAATGGTTATCATTAAAAAGTCAAAAATAAAAGATGTCAGCAAGGATGCAGAGAAAAAAGAATGCTTATACAAAGTTGGTGGAAATGTAAATTAGTAAAATCTGTACAGAAAACATTATGGAGATTTCTTAAAGAATTAAAAATAGAACTACCATTCAGTCCAGCAATCCTACTAGGTATCTACCCAAAGGAAAGAAATCATTATATGAAAAAAATACTAACACTCACATGTTTATTGCAGTACTATTCACACTAGTAAATATATGGAATCAACCTGAGTGTCCATCATCAACAGATGATTGGATTAAAATGTGGTATACATATATACAATGAAATAGTATTTAGTCATAAAAAAGAATGAAATCATATCTTCTGTTGCAACATGGATGGAACTGGAAGCCATTATCTTAAGTGAAGCAACTCAGAAACAGAAAGTCAGATACTGCATGTTCTCACTTATAAGTGGGAGCTAAATAATGTGTACACATGGACATAGAGTGTGGAATGATACAAAGTAGAGACTCAGAAAAGTAGGAGGCCAAAAGGGGTAGGATGATGAAAAGTTGCTTAATGGGTACAATGTACATTATTGGTGTGATGGATACACTAAAAGCCAAGACATCACTACTAAACAAATATATGCATGTAACAAAACTGCACTTGTGCTCATTAAATTTACACACATAAAAAAGAAAATGTATTCCAGATAAATAAAAGTAAATGCATAACTAGACACATAATGAGGAAATAGCAAAACACAGACATGTTCTTAAAATCTACCAGGGAGAATAGAAACTTACAATTAAACTAATTATTACCAGTAGATGCCAGAAGAAATAAAATTATGTCTTTAAAATTCTTAGGGAAATATCTGTCTACCCAGAATTTTATTTCTAGCTAAAGCACATTCAAGGATGAAGATAGAATACATATATATTTTCCCACAGAGATTTACTAAAAACAAACAAATAAACATAAAAATAATTTTTATAATAAGGAAAAGGAGACACACCCAGAAGTAAGAAAGAGATAAAAGAAAAAATGCATGTATACATTGATTTTTAAACTAGTAATTTATTTACTGTTAAAATAACTATTTGTGTGTGTATGAGTGTCACCTCAAAAGAGGTGAAAGTAAAAATCTAGGCAATAATAAATATACAGAAAAAGTATCAATAAATTCCAAAATCCCTGTTCTATTCATACAAGGAAATAAATTGAAAATTTGTTAGAAAAATTTATTCTTGAATATGATTCTTAAAAAATGAAGAGTAACTGCAAGTAACAGAAATAAAATTCATAGCATTTGGATGAGCAGAGGGAAAAAATGAAATATATAAATTTAAAAATCCAAGGAAAGTTAGAAAGGGGGATGAAGTGTAGTGAAGAGAAAACAAAATATTCTGATAAAAATAAGTTCAGAAATAGCAATTATTATAATAAACGTAAATACCTAATAAATAACAGAGACATAAGATTGAATGATAAAATCCAATTATATGCACCTTATGCAAATCACTTCTAAAACAAAGCAACTTAGAAAGATCCGAAGATTAAAATTACTACCTAAAAGAAAGTTGAAGTAGCAACATTAATACTATTAATGTTAGATGGAATATATTTTAAGGTAAAAGTAATTAAACAAGAAACATTACATAATAACAATTGGGATGCTTCAAAGAATATCTAAATCATGAACATGTATGCATAAAATATGTAAAACAAAAATATTTTTACATATACATTACCATAATAGCACATTTAAATACTTTTCTTTCAGTAATTGATAGATAATGAGTAGGACTACAGAAGATTTGAATAACGTAAGTAGGCAATTTGATTTCAAACAAATGTACATAAGTTATGTATCTATATAAATATTATACATTTAGATAAATATATTTATATTTATATGAATTATTATATGTGTGTAGGTACCCTGCACCTAACAAATAGAATATAGACATACTGCTGCTCCAGTACAAATGGAACATTTCTATATATTCATAATGTACTAAGCCACAAAGGAAGTCCCATCAATTTCAAGGAATCAAATTTATACAGACCATAATCTCTAATTACAATGCAATTAATTAGGAAACAATAGTAAAAGATTGATTTTATTTTATTTTTTTTTTTGGAGACAGAGTCTCGCTCTGTCGCCCAGGGTGGAGTGCAGTGGCGCGATCTCGGCTCTCTGTAAGCTCCGCCTCCTGGGTTCACGCCATTCTCCTGCCTCAGCCTCCCCTGGGAGTACAGGCACCCTCCACCATGCCTGGCTAACTTTTTTTGTATTTTTAGTAGAGACGGGGTTTCACTATGTTAGCCAGGATAGTCTCGATCTCCTGACCTCGTGATCCTCCTGCCTCGGCCTCCCAAACTGCTGGGATTACAGGCGTGAGCCACCATGCCCGGACAAGATTGATTTTTAAAATATGTACACACATATTACACTGAGCCAAAGACACAATAACAAAGAACTTATAGCCAAATAACCACATAAAAAAATTACAAAATTGATGAGAATCACCCCAAATATTTTTGCTAAATCTTAGCCTTCAGTTTATTCCGTAACAAGACATACTTGCGTAAAAGAACTATTGTAGTAGGCAGTGCTATACATGAAATATTTCCAGTTCTGCTGGCCATATGGTACCATAGCATATCTCTGTTCCCCTGAGGTTAGTTGTAACCATGTCACTTGTTTTGGTAAATGAAATGTGAGTGGAGGGAACTTTTGCCACTTTTAGGCAGGAGGTTTATGAGTTACAATTCAGTTGGCCAGATCATTTTTTTCCCTTGGCAATGTCAGAAGCATGGCGATGGAGCCTCTCTTAGCCTATGCACCGGACCGAAGATGAACCCTGAGTCTGTATCATCCTTCTGCTTGTCCACATGTGCAGTGTAGCAGCATCAAAGGAACTGATGTCACCACCTCATTTTCAAGTTAGGCTTCCACAGTAATTCTCTGGATTTCTGTCTTCTAAAAGCTGAATTACTTTAGATTTTCTTCTTTCAATATGCATTTGCCGTTTGTTGGCCTAATCACCAAACAAACATGTAAAAATAATTTTTATAAGGAAACAGACCCAGAGGTAAGATAGATATAAGAAAAAATGCAAGTATAAATTGATTTTTTAAGCTAGTAATTTAACTATTTACTGATTATTTTATTGCTTGTTATTTTTTCTGTCTCCAGTCTTCTAGTAATATCTGAGAGCTTTCAGACACAGTGTTCCATGTACTCATACAAATTGCTTATAAATGCCATCAAGTAAAGCCCAGAGTCTGAAAACAGAGGCTTTCAGCTGATTATAAAACTGGAAAACTGTCCTGTGTCTTAATTCTCCCTTATCCTACCAATTTGACCATCCCTTAGTTACCAGAACCTTTCATCTTTGAACATTTTGCATTTTGATTTGAAGACAACCACAGCTTTCATAAAGTATTCTATGACAATTGACATACATATTTTTTTCTGAAAATAAACAAAAAATATTCTTGATGATTAAAAAAGACAATAACGTGTCTGTAATCACAATGACTGAATCCTTTTCCGACAGGATTATAATCATTGTTTTTGTAAAGGATCCAGGATGAGACATGGTAGTTGAAACACACATCACCCCTCTATAATATCATTGTTACTCTTTTCTGAAAATTAATTATTTGCGCGTGACTATGAAGATGCACTAATTGAAGGTTTGTTTTGAATAAACTTGCAGCAATTTTTCTGAAACTGACTTATAACTTCCAGAATGTGAGGATTTGGCGAAGAGAATGGTGCACTATTTTCTGTGGGCTGCCTTCCATTGCAATTTACCTAGATTCCAAGAGTCATGTCCTTGCACCTGTGTCAGATTCTGTTATGAGAACGAAAAGATCCACTATCAGGAGGGCTCGTTGCCCTGCCATGTCACACAGACTTTCAAATGATTTCTAGCTTTTGTTTGTAACACTTAGGTGTGATGGCAATTTTTTTTTTCAGAGGAGTTTTATAAAAGCTCTGTAAATTATCAAAGAAAACTAACCATTTTCAATTAAAGAAAAAAAAATAGATCACATTGACTTTTATAAGAGAAACATTTGAGGAAAATGAGAAAATAAATAATTCTAAATCCCAATATTTTTAAAAGCTTTAAAGTAGATAGCCAACGTGATAGTAGGATAAATTACCACGTTTTTCCAGCTAGATTCAAATTATACTGAATTCATTCTTCTCTGTAAAGTTAAATTTTGAAAAATAAAGGTGCTTTTATATAAGATATTATTTTTCAAAGTTTAATCTTGGGCACTTATTTTTAAGAAGAGCAAATCTTGTTCAAAAAGGTCTATTGCTTTGGGTAAAAAAGTTTCAGGTTTTGAAAAAAAGTCTCTGATGGGTTTATTTATTTTTTTTACTTTACATTTTTGAACTTTAAAACATTTCCAAAACCAATATTGGATCTGTTTGGGTTTGATACAGGTCGTGACATTGTTTCTTTTGAGTATTCTTAAGAGTGGTATTGACATTGGAAGAATCCAAATGGCTAGAAATGCAAAATAGGACAGTGATAATTTATGCTGTTTTAGTCATCTGCACAGAAATGCACACTGAATGAATAGCCATTGTACTGTCAAAAATGTTGTACCAGCACTGGGAACTTTGTTGATCTTGGAAGCTTACTGTTTTCTAATCTGTGCTTGGTGACCTTTAAAGTTCCAGTAATATTTGCCTGTTAATGAATCAGACTTTGTTCAAGGCATTCCATTGACTGATTTTGCATTAATCAATAGTTTTTACTTAAAAGCCACAAAGACCAGGGCAGAGTACTCTGCTTGGTGCTGCTTAAGACCTAAAAAGAGATACTACAGTTTAGGAGCTTGGTCTCTGAAATCAGACTGCTTAGCTTCAAATCCTGGCTCTGCCACTTATGGCTGGGTAACTGTGGGCAAATTGACCTCTCTGTGCCTCAGTTTTCTCATTTATAAAATAAGAATAATTATCTCAAGGAGTTGTTTGACAATAACTTAATAAATGTAAAGGGTTTAGAGCAATTCTTGGCATTTGGTAAGCATCAGATAGCTTCTAAGATAAATTGTAGAAAGTTTCTTTCTGATGGCAGTAATACATATGTGAGCTATTCATAAAAACAAAACAAATCGACCACAGAGGAAAGGATATTGATTAAGAATTAGAGCTGGGTACTATTTCCTAGTTTTCATCCCATGAGGACTGATAAATGAGTATCACAATACTTGCCCTGATGCCTTACCTAACAGCTTGATGAGGAGAACCAAATGAGATAATGAATTCTCTTAAATAAGGAGATCCAAATGAGATAATGGATTCCTTCCTTCCTTCCTTCCTTCCTTCCTTCCTTCCTTCCTTCCTTCCTTCCTTCCTTCCTCCCTCCTTCCCTCCCTCTCCCTCTCTCCCTCCCTTTCTCCTTCCTTCCTTCCTTTTCTTTCTCTTTCTTTCTTCTTGCCTTCTCTTCCTCCATCGCCTGCCTGCCTGCCTTTCTTCCTCTCTGTCTCTTTCTTTTAGAGATGAAATGTCACTATGTTCCCCAAGCTGGCCTTGAATTCCTGGGCTCTAGCAATCCTCCTTTTTCAGCCTCCTGAGTAGCTGGGACTACAGACACATGCCTCCATGCCTGGTTGAAATAATGTTTACTTTCTACTTGAAGCCTTCCCAAAATTTTTAGCCAAAATTGCCCCTTCTTGATCACTCCCTATGCTGTTTATTTATATTTTCATCATGATACATAACACTAATTTTTGTGTTATAGTTAGTTGTTTATATGCTTCTTTCTCCAACTAGATAAGGTCTTGATGGTGGAGACACTGGTTTCTTACTCACTTCTTAAAACTCATCTAGAACTTGAAAATAATAGACAGGTAAAGAGTGTTTATTCTAAAGGGCTCTTACAGGTATAGCTTGACAAATCAACAGAATGATTATTATTACTATTATTGTTATTATAACTACCACCACATGTGACCTTATAGGGCATAATTATGTGGGTTTTGGGCATGAACATGAGTAGTAGAGTTGGGTAGGGTTAGAATGGAGTAACTCACGCAGGGATTTTTTTTTAATAAGTTCTGACTTCTTGTATTTCTGTTTTCTCTTTCCATAATCTCCCTACATTAAAATACAACATATTAGGTGCAGCAAGTATTTTCCTGGCTATTAACTGGGTCAGATGTAAAATAATTGATTATTATGGGATCTGCAAAAAACCTCTAATCTTCCCATGTTGTTACCATATGATAAATGAGGTTTATGGAAATAGCTAATTATGTGTTTGTCTAAATTCCAGCTAGAACTTGGGGATTTATTTATTGATTCATTTATCCTTTAAAAATTTTTGAGTATTTCTTTGCCATGTGCTAGACACTGTGCTAGGCACTGCACATGGGCAATGGGACCTGCAGTGTTCGAGTCTATTCTGTATGTATAAACAGGAATCTCCATGAAAAGGCATAAGAATCACTCAAACATTGTGGTTCAAATCAACTTGAAAACACAGTTGGGGATCTTTGATCTTAGTTTAACACATTAGGTTATTTTCTTTTCTTGCAGTAATTGGATCTATAAACTTGAATTAATGTAGTGCTCATATTAGGGTATGTCAGCTGCGCTGATCGCAAAATTTAAACATATGAATCTTATTCTAGGAGAAATTTTACTCTGGCCCACTAGCAACTACTAAGAACCATCATTTTCATGAGTGAACTTGGGCAAGTAACATAATCTTGTAAGCTCATCTGTAAAACTGGGATAATAACAGGCTGTTTCTAGATTTCCTTTGAGAATTATTTTTGTATACTCAAGAACCTATGGGTGCTTTTGCGATTCTGTTGCTGGATCTATTTAATGTTCATAGACACTATTAGAAATACATGTGAAAAACAAATTAAAATAAGTTCATGTGCTCTCTTAAAATTCACTAGAGTGATGACAGTTCTGAAGTGTAATGAATAGAGAGAAATATGCATTTCTTTATCCAGTTTTGAATGTGTGATATGTGGATGTTTCACATTACCTTATGGTTTATCAAATGTATGCTTAAAGCATAAACTTTTAAATGAGACATGCACTTTCATTTTTCATATCCTCTTTGTAAACCTCTGAAATCACCTACATGTTTTATTTAAAACCAAAACACAACTACAGCATGCAATTTCTTTCAAAACACAAAGCTAATTTGCATCAAAATAAAAAAATCAAGACTGCTTAATTAAAGCCTTGACACCATCAACCTCTTTAATTATACGTTAAAGAGACTGGCATCCTGGGGACACCAACTTGAAATCAGTGTGCATTTTGAGGGTCTCTGGTGCGTGTACATGTGCAGTTCACAGAAGGGAAAAAAAGAGGGGCATTAAGAGAAAGCAAAAACATGATTTAAATTTTCTTTGGACGTTAATAATTTCACACTTTTAAAACAGGTAGGAAAAGGGCAAATTTGTCTTTTCGGAAGAATAATGCAGACTAGAATTGTAAAACAATGTTTCATCTCTTTTCTATGTCTAAATTTTAATGCATGCTTTCTTTTTAAAGAACAAAGATTTTTATGATAATTATTACTTAGAAAACAGGGTTCAAAAGCTTGGCTACTGCTTGTTGGCTGTATATAGACCATATTGGGTAAATGATGGAGGAGAGGGCTGTTTCTCTCCTTCTTTAGAGTGTATATAAATTGTGCAGTAAAATGACTGCTTTTCTTTACATCTTAATTCTTGTTGTCTTCACTATTATGTGCCTATTCCCAATTTCTTTCTCTAGTGTGGGACCCAGCAGCTCTTTGTTCTCATTGTGTCTGTCGTCTCCCTTTCTTTGTGTTGCAGGGAGATACTGCTACCCGCATCTGCCACTGAGCATGCGGGAAAAATCCTTCAATAGATTCTTTACTTAGGACTTTCAGTAGTATTACTCCACTTCTCCAGGTTTTGGTAATAACCAAAAAAAATCGTAAAGATAGACCGAAACTTGGAAAGGTGATGGGTGATACAGGTGGTTAGGTGGTGGGCTAGCAAGCTGGGACACAGGGAAGATTAAGGGAGTCATCACACGCATTTATCTAATTAATGGAAGCTCTCACCAAGCATGTTAAATGCAGAACATCCACCTTGCACACAGAAGCTAGAGATGTAGATTAACAACTGAGAAGATACAAGTGTTTCTGAGCAGGAAGACACAAAACCATATCTAAAACCAATAGATACAATGTGTTAGCAGTTCCAGAGAAATGAGGTACATTGTCACAAAGATTGGTATGTAAAGTCCCTAGCAAGGACTTTCACTAGATAGTACATCATCTGAGGATGAGAACCAGTAGTGTGGATTTTTCTCATAATATAATCTCAGGTTTTCCTCTGTGTTAAACACTCGAAATGCTAAGTCAGTATTCATTGAACACCACTCGATTAAATTCTTCTGCTTAAAAGCCTCTTTAAAAAGAGCAGATTTGATCATGTTTTCCAAGTGGTAAGAAATAGCAGGTTTGCAGGTGAGATTAAAGTGTATTGGGTAGAATTCTGAGGTTTTCTGTGTTCTGCTTTCCCCCCAGCAAGCCTGACTTTAATAACTTATACATTATTTAATAGAAGGAGCACTAAACAATTTTACTCATATTTCTCCCCATAACCATTTTTGCCTATTGTACTCATTGCCCGCATCAGGAGCTCTTAGAATGGTTCCTGGCACAGAGTAGGTGCTCAAAGATCTTTTGTTTGGGGAATGCTTGAATATACATAGTATGAAAAAAAAAAAGCAGTTCTTCTTTTATTGTGGCAAACAATGGTGGTAACAGTTCAAATTTGACTATTTTAGAATAAATAAATAAACACTTGTCTCCTTAGCAGCTGGCCACTCTACCTCTTAGAGAGAGGGCTTTCTTCTCTTTCTTCTCGGTCTCCTGTCTCCCACCATTTTGTTTCTCTATTACCAATGAGTACATGAGTGGCATCGTCCCAAAGCCTTTCTGTTCCCCCTATCTCCACTTTTCAGTTTTTAGAATAACGATCCCCAGCCTTTAAGTTTTCTATAGGATTCGTTAGCCAGTGGCTATTAAGTGCTGTCATGGAGCCTAACAGAGAGCTGGGAAGGGAGCAAACCACCGGGCCGGAGGTGCACTACTCGAGGGCTAGCACCTGCAGCTGCTTCTTGGGGAAGCCCCTGGCTCCCGCAACTGGCTTAGAGACCCGCGCAGTTCGCTGTCCCGGCAGCGGCAGGAGGAGGTGCCTATGGCGGGAAAGTTCAGGCCAGGTCCAATCAGGCACCTGGGATTAGGTAGCGAGGGTGGGTGCGGCTCCCCGGCCCCCACCCGGGCTGCCGGCCCCGCCCCCTGGGTGGGCTTCCCCGCGGTTCTCCGCCCCCGCCCCCGACCCGCCCCCTCGGCGCTCTCGCCCCGCCCCGCCCCGGGGCCGCGGCTAAAACCCGGAGCCGCTGCGACGCCCAGGGGACTGGAGGGACGCACTGAGCATGTGCAGATCTGCTCGGTGGTGGCTGCCGCGGCCGGAGGCGAGGGCCCGGTGCTGATGCGAACCGCCAGCTCGGCCTCAGCCAGCGCGTGGTCGGCCCCCCAGGCCGGGGCGACAGGGAAGGAGCCGTAGCCTCCGCGTGGCCCGAGGAGCCGGCGCGGCGGCGCGCACTCCCCGGCGGCCGCGGCGCCCTCGGGGCCCACGATGATGGCGGAGCAGGTGAAATGCGCCTCGGCGGGGGTCAGCTCTGGAGCGGGCTCCGGGCCGGTGGTGAACGCGGAGCTGGAGGTGAAGAAGCTGCAGGAGCTGGTGCGCAAGCTGGAGAAGCAGAACGAGCAGCTGCGGAGTCGAGCGGCCAGCGCGGCCGCCGCCCCGCACCTGCTGCTGCTGCCGCCGCCGCCGCCCGCCGCGCCGCCCCCCGCTGGGGCCTGCAGCCCGTTGGGTCCTCGGAGCCCCCCGGCCGCCACGGCCACCGCCGCGGCCTCAGGGGGCCTGGGGCTCGGGCTGGCGCTGGGCGCGGGGGGCAGTGGAGGCAGCGGTAGTGGCAGCGGCGGTGGCTCCAGCCCCGCGTTCCCGGGCACCTTCTGCCTGCCTAGCCCCGCGCCCTCCCTGCTTTGCAGCCTGGCGCAGCCACCGGAGGCGCCCTTCGTCTACTTCAAGCCGGCAGCAGGCTTCTTCGGCGCGGGCGGTGGCGGGCCGGAGCCGGGGGGCGCAGGGACGCCGCCGGGGGCAGCTGCAGCGCCGCCCTCGCCGCCCCCCACGCTGCTGGATGAGGTGGAACTGCTGGATCTGGAGAGCGTAGCCGCCTGGCGGGACGAGGACGACTACACCTGGTACTGCCTGGCTCCGCTCCCTCCCCGAGACCCTGGCCTCGGGGGCTGTGGGCACCGGGGAGCGGGGGCGGGGGGCGGACGGGGGTCCCCTCCCGGCAGCCGGCGTGACTCCCCGCGGCTCCCGGAGGGGCCGACCCAGCAGGTGTTGAGCCAGGCGGTGACACGTCCCACGATGAGGCTTCTCACGAAGGCAGAAACGTGTCTTCTAATCGCTCCGACTGCGGATGAACCGCCCCCCCCCCCCATCTGCCAGGGGTTCTGCTATTTGCTGATTGTTGGGTCCCAAGCTCCTCGTTAGCATTAAGTGCAAAATCCATGTCATCTTGTCTTTTTGCTCAGTGCTGCTCTTTTCCCCCGTGTTTTCGGAGGGATGACGGGGGATGGTAGGGGTTGGCCTCTGTCTGCGACTGTTACTGTTCTTTCGTTTTAAACGAACGCTGGACAGGATTTGCGTGCTCTTCCTCCTCGGGTGGCATCGGAAGCCGCGCAGTGATGGATCTCTCTTTATAGAGAGGTTCGTTCTTTCTGTTTGAATTTTGCAGTCGTGTGCCCTTTTGCGTTGCATTTTCGTTGAAATCTTATTTTCAGAGACTGACTTGCTTTTTAAAATGGGGTGACCTCACTGGCTTTCCCATAAATAGTGTCAATAAAGAGGACTTTTCTTGGAGTGGAATGAACAGGTGGGAGGGACTTTTTTATTTATTTATTCATTTATTTTTACCTAGGAACCAACGAGCTGTCTTTAATTTTTTAAATTAAACTGTAGAAGAAAAGTGAGATTAGAGAAGCCTTATTTTCTTATTTCTTGGAAACTTTTTAGCTTGGTCATCAGAAAACTTGAGGCTGACAGCATTTATTCAGTTGACATCTGGTTAGCACTGTCTACTTTCCATGAATGAGTAACTTTAGGGGGAGGCTTGCTGTAGTCCTTCTTTACTTTAGGTCCTTTTTATGTAGGACCCTTTCTGTTTTTCCAAGCTGGGTTTTCATTACTTTCTTTGTGTCTCTGTTGCATGATTGCATCGAAGGGATTGGGAAATGGAGATCCTTACTGGTTTCCTATTGGGAACTGCAGTGTTCCTTTTCCCTTACGCTCTATCATGTGAGAGCTCTAACTGTAAAGTACATTAGTTAATTGGTTTGATTCAAGAATCAAAATACATGGAGTTACAGTAAGCCTTTCAGAGGTGTATTCATCATCCATCTTAATACTTTTTGGCAGCTGTGCAGGTAGCTCAAGGTGTAAAAAAATCAAACAACTCATCACTTTCGGGAACTTTAAGCCATTCTTTCAAAGCTGCACCCTTATTTCTATAAAGCCCAGGGTGTATTGTAATCTCAGTTTCAGCCTGAATGTGGTACTAGAAAATGCTCTCATGATGGTCCTTGGATTTCACTAATAACTCTCAGCCCTTATGCCACTTTCAAATTATTTTAGGTTGATTTAGTCCCTACTTAGCCTTTTCTGATGGTATGTATGTAAACAGTGGAAGGAAACTTGTTTACATTTTTGATGGGGAGATATATGGGATCAGTTTTATGCTTAAAATATTTGCATTTTAAAATTTATTGTGATATTGTTTGTAAATATGAGATTAGTAATCAATAACTTTCTTTCTTTTGAATGGATTTCTGTCATATTTAGTTAGCATCCTACTATTACTAGTATTTTGGTACCTAGGCTTTATTTTTATAGTTTAATTTTGTCCGAATAGCATTGAAATAACCAACTTTAACAGAAATCACCCACTTAGTGGTATTAGTATATTAGCTTTTCAGATGTTTTGAAGCAAATCAAAGTTGAAGCAGGTTCTATTTCATTCAACAAGTATATATGTGAATAAATTAAAGCCTTGATGCTTTACAAATGTTCTGGAGACAAATGGCAGAGAATCTTCCTGAAAACAAGCCTGGGATTAGAATTCCAGGTGGAAAAACAAGGAGGCTTCATTAATCTTAGTGGGATGGACTTAAAAATTTTAAAGTTACCTGATTTACATAATTTTATTATTACATTTTATGCATGAAGATTTTTTTTGCATTGCAAATCTTTTTGATGAAAATATCAACAGGGTTTAATTTTTAAAGTTTAACCCACTTGTTAATGCTTGCAAAGCACTCTAAAGTTCCTTTATCACTGCAGACTATAGTGTCCCTGTCGTGTGGCCTCAGAAATAAGAGTGCTGTTCATTTGGATTCCCTGATATGTTTGCAGGATGGCAACTTATTTTTATTTCCTGTGTTTATTAAGAAACAACTGGAGTGGGTATATAGTACCTCATTTTAAAAATATTTAAAACTACAAGTTTTACATGCTCATTGTAAAAAAACTGAAACATAGACGTAGGTATAAGGTCACAAAAATTATCTTCCTGTCCCCAATTTATTACCGTGACTCAGAATTTACCCTGTTAATACTCTGTAGATCCTTCAAGATAAAAAAATATAATTACAAAAATCAATATACAAACATATACACATCAGTTTTTTTTTTTAACACTTGCCTTTCATTGAACATACATTGGATATTTGTGTATTCATGTGACATCACATCTCTCAGTAACAAAGGCATCATTATTAGAGTAACAATATTAAGGAACAAGTTAATGTTAACTTTATCACCTACGATTTTTCATGCATTTTTTATTATGATTTCATCCCAATGGGTTGAACAAAATTTATTTGCTTATTTATTTAGAATAGCACTTCCTGCTAAAATGTCATAAGTTCAGGAAAGTTTACAAATGTAGATTAATCACTGGATATTTTAGCTATTCTTTTGTGTAAGTATATCTTTTCTAATAAAACCTTAGAATACATTATTTTCCTTTAATTAACAACTTGGACAAAATTTGGGTTAAGAGTTATGTGTATAAGGAAAATCGTGACTAACAGAACCAATATTTTCTTTCATTCATTAGTTAATGATTAACCAGGTCTTTGAGATCTTTTTTCTGAGTAATTATTTAACCTATAAGTAGTATCTTAAAAAAAAAAAAAAGCTTTAAATAGAATGGAATGTTATGCTCTCTCTTTTGACAAAAAACTTTGATGGAACAATTTTCTTATTTCTTTGAATATTTATCTTAATTGAATTTGAAGTCTTGAATGTTGCCTTAATACTACCTGATTATCTTAGCACAGTACTGCTGGAATTAAGTGTCTCAGAAAGTTAAAGTTGATGGCAATTCCAGAACCTGAATTCTTAAGTCCTCTTACGGCCCTATAGTAAAACTCTCATCCTGGTATACTGATTCCTCAGTTATCTTACTAATTTGATAGGCTTAGCTCTCCGAAAGGCCATTGGCTACAAAGGAAAAGGGAAAAGTCTGAGTATCAGGAGCAAATAGAAAGCTCAAAGGGACTAAAATATCCATGCATACATGGGACACAGTGGGATTGGATGCTTTTTCTATCTTTATGGAAGAAATGTTTTTAAGATTTATATTTGTCCCAATGTCACCAGGCTGTGAAGCACCAGAGTACAAACAGAGTAAGTCAGATTGGTCCGAAGTGGCAATGGGAGCCATTAGCTAACTGCATACTAGACCTTCCTGTGACCTGTTTCAGCTCTCTTATTTCAGTGTTGAGGGACAGGAGCTCTGAGGCAAAATGGCTTATGTAAGCTCTTCTAGTTACTGATAGAGTTCAGACTAAAAATCAGATTATTTGTCCAGATTCAGAAGTGTTTACATCACTGATATTTTTTTTTCCCCAGAGCTAGCTGTGTAACTCATTAGTAAGTTTATGAAGTCAATTTAGTGGATTGACCAGCATTTTAAAAAAGTGAAGTGCAGTAAAATAGAAAATCAGAGTTTATCACATCTTATAATACAATACTTGCTTTGATTAAATGTGTTTCAGTTTTATAGATGTGGAAATATTAAAAGTATTTTTGCATTATGATCAAAGTTAGCAAAACTCTATACTGTTTGAAAGCAAAACGGAGAAAGCAGGTGGAAAAGCACTGAAGATAGTATAGTACTCTGAAGGGAAGTTAGGTCTTGCACACCTCAACCAGGAAGATGGTTCTATATGAGAAAATGCCACGATAAAAATAAGTCAGCCAATATAAAATACAGCCATATAAGGAGGCTTTATTTTAGTAGAATGACAATTAACAGAACATTGAGACTATATAAACAGGATGTGGCAAGGATTTTAAACTTTCCCAACTGGGAAAGACAATAGAAAAGTTGTTAATTATACAAGGAAAAATGGTGACTTGCACAAATTAAGGAAAATTTAATGAATGAGATATTCATCTTCCACATGTAATACCAAGACCCCAGACAGCTGGCTAACATCATTGCCAATTTTTCTCAAAGCTGTTGAACACCTTGTACTATACATATGGCACAGCTAAATTAGACCACCTAAACTGTTTTTTGCATAATTGATTTTCAGTGAAAAGACCAGAGGGTGCTTCCCTTTCTGACAGTGCTAATTGAAAATGTACAGTGTTTTCTAGGAGCAAATGGAGTTGACTGAAGTGTATGACATGTGTTTGAAATAAGTAACTTTTAAATGTTGAAGTGAAGTGCTGAAGTAGTTTAGCTCTAACTGGGTGAGGCAGGGTTGGGGGTGGAGGGAAAGTTTGTTATAGGACAGCTTAGTAAGTAAAGCTTGAACTTCATGTATCCTTTTAAGAGCCTGTTGGAACTAAGTATTGTAGCGGCTATCTAGTTTGATCCTAGCAGGTGCCAGTGACTCAAACACTCTTACAGAGAACTAAAGATTTGTTGATCATGCTTATTAGTGGTGTTGTTTCAGCTTTCCTTAAAATAAAACTTGCGGTGATTGAAGGCTCTTAAAATTATTTGTCTGAAAATTACCACGTATTACTTTTCAGTGCAGGTCTAAAAAAAAAAATATATATATATATATATACACGTATATAAGATATATACGTGTATATATATACACATATATAAAATATATACTTGTATATATATATGACTGTACCATTTGTTTTTTGTATTATCTACAAAAAGATGACTTTAGAACCAAATATTTTGAGAATAACTGAGACTTTGTTTTCCAGACAATTGTCATACTTCATTGGAAACATTCAGGGTTATCATGGGCTTTGTATTATTTTTGGTCTCCCAGCATAGAATGTGGTGTGTATGGAAAAGAAGGGGTTCTATGAGAAGGATAGTAGTTTCTGGTGTGTGTGGTTTGGAAGCAATTGAAGAATAGTTAAAGAAAATTAGAGTGACATTCCAAATAGTAGTTTGAAGTGTATATTTCAAATATAATTTGAAGAATTCTGAAAATTTAGATTAAGACTTTTCAGATACTCTTGCCAGAATCCAATATACCATTAATGAAACTACTGAAGTTGAAAAAAATGTTTATAAGTCACTAGAGTGTATGATGCACTAATGATGGCCAGATAGGATATTGTAAATGTTACTTGCATTCTAATGATAATGAATAAAGTGATTTTTAAAATGACTCTTTAGAAGGTTAGAACTATATAGGAGAAATACAGATTTTTTTTTTTTTTTATACCTTGCCTATCTAATTTTGGAGCTGTGTTGTACTCAAGGAGTTTTTAGCCACATGATCTCTATAACTAGTTTTTTGTATTATCTGCAAAAAGATGACTTTAGAACCAAATATTTTGAGAATAACTGAGACTTTTTTTTCTAGACAATTGTCATACTTCATTGGAAACATTCAGGGTTATTGTGGGCTTTTTCTTTCTTTAAATCCAGCTCTAGGCCAAGTCATAGAAACACCAGGCTCAAAGCTATCCTGCTGACTGTCAGGAGACTAACTCTGAAAATGATCACTTCTGTCTTAATGCCATACATTTGTATAGCACCTCAGTAGTTTTATCAAAATAATATAATACGTAACATGTAAGTGGTTTTCAAAACTCCTCTCGTTAGGCTTATTACAGGAAGCAGTCCTCTACTCCTTCCTCCTACTGAGTCCTTCACACAGGCGTCACTTTATTCTCTACTAGCTGTTTCTTTTTCCTTAACGGTCTTTATACTTTTATGATCTTAGACATCTACACTTATTATGAAAGATGAAAACTTAGCTCTCTTCCACTCACCCTTGACTACCATATCTCTTTTCCCTTCTCATAATAGTTTTTATGGTTTTTCTTTTATATTTAATGTCTGCATTATGATTATAATTTACTAGCTGAGTCCTGTTAATTGCATGTTAAACATGTATTTTCTCTGACCCCGTTGTTCCTCCAAGAGTTAGTAATGGCCTTTCTTCTCTCCTCTTCACTTTCTTTAATTACCTACCAGAAATTATTTCCCCAAACACGCTAAAGGAGCCATAAAATCCCTCATTAAGGTCATACACATTTGGCAATCTGTTAAATCTGCTTTTTTAAAATTTATATTGTAGTGCTATCCCCTCTGAAACTCTTAATCTCATTGCTCTAGTTTTTACTGTTTGCCCCCTAAGCTGGATGCATACTGCTATTGCCATGGGAACTCTTTCAGTTTCTTGGCTAATGTGGATTCCCTTCTTCTTAAATCCTTTTCCTTTGTATTTTATTTATTCTCTTAGGTGGGGCACAGCCTTCATTGGCTTTCTGAGAAAGGATACCTGCATGAGAGGCACACTTTGAGATCCTGCATATTTGAAAATGTCATTGTTCTGCCCTTACATAAGATTCATAGTTGGACTGGCTATAAAAGTCTAAGTTAACCTTTCCTCATGTTTGATGGCACTGTTCCATTTTGTTCTAGCTTCTGTTATGTTCTAGCTACTGAGTGCACTGTGTTTGGGTATCTAATCCTTTTTGACTTATTCTTTTGCTTCCTTTATTCCTAGTATTCTAAAATGTCATGTTGTACCTTAGTATGGGTTATTTTATTTTGTATACTGGACATTCGTGCTCACTTTCACTCTAGAATTGCATGGCCTGACTTCCACTCTGGAAATTTTCTTGCTTTTTTTTTTTTTCTTCTTCAAAATAACTTCCCAGTTTCTTTTCTTTCTTTCTTTCTTTTTTTTTTTTTAAGAACTTGGAACAGACAGATGTAGGTCATTCCATCTGGCTTAATCACTTGATTTTCTTATCTGTCTTATCCCATTGCTAATCTGTCTTTATTTTGTTTTCAGGAGACTTCTTCAACTTGATATTCCAAACTCATTTATTGACTCTTTTGTTTTTGCTATGATAGTCTCATTTCCCAAGCATGAATAAACTGTTTTTTTCAATATCCATGTATATGTGTGTGCTTGTGTGTGTGTGTGTGTGTGCGTGTGAATGTAACATTTTCTTTTAGATGATATAAATTATATTCGTCTTGAAATTTTCATCTGTTCCCTGCAATTGTTTTTCTCTTTGGTTCTCTTTACCTCCTCTACTTTTAGTGTCAGTGTTTCATTTAAAAGGAATATTTCACATATTTGGTGTCACTGGTTGTCTGTTCATACCCAAAGGAGGTATTGAAGCCGATTTAAAGCTCTCCATGGATGGAGCTCCTTGGTGCAGTTTACTAGTGATTGGATGGGTAGCCAGCCCACATTCAAGTATCTCTAGGTCTTCTTTTGGATTCGTCTTCTTCTCTAGGCATAAACCTTCTATACTCCTAGGAGATGTAAGCAAGGCAGTCATTTCTAGGAATATAAAGAGAGAAATGGGACCAGAATCTAACGAGTCAGCATGTGGACTTCCATTTAATGTTTGGTTGAGTAAGTTACCTCATTTCTCCTTCAGCTAAATTTGGTGTGCCTGAAGTCAGGGCTTCTCTGGATCAGCTTATTCACATAGCAAAGTCTCTGGTCCCAGGTTGAGATGAAGAGGGTTGGTAGGACTGGCTGTATGGGAGGAGATTTGGGATTCCAGTTGTCCCTTAGGTAGACTTTCAACTGGATTCACTGCTTTTAGTGCCATGATCATCCCTACCTTCTATGAAATGCATAGTGGGAATGAGATATAGTACCAGACAATAGGAATTGGACTATGGAGTATGAAAGAGAAATCTCCATAAGTGAACATGGCATAGTGGGTCACTTAGAAACTGAATGTGCCTATAGAAATGTGCACTGCTTTTGAATATGCTGTGAGGCTGTGTGGACAAATGAAATATTTGTATCACATAGGCCCTAAGTAATTGAAGACAACTTACTGTGGTGTTCCCCTACAACCAAAAAAAAGACTCTATCAAAAAAAGTGAATGGAAGTATCTGGAATCCAGAGTCAAGCTGGTTGGAGGAAGCTTCCTATCAGCAGAAGAGATCAGCAGTTCTACCATTGGATACTGGAGGTAACAGGCAGAGCAGTGCTTTAGATAGCAGTGCTGATGGTAGCTGAGAAGGATTTGAAAACAACAGGCACAAGCTCAGACAGAAACATGAATTCTCCCAGCAGGGGTTGGCAGACACCTCATACGAGAGAGCTCTGGCTCACATCTGGCAGGTGCCCCTCTGGAACAAAGCTTCCAGAGGAAGGAACAGGCAGAAATCTTTGCTGTTCTGCAGCTGCTGCTGGTGATACCCAGACATACAGGGTCTGGAGTGGACCTCAGGAAAACCCCAGCAGACTTGCAGCAGAGGAGCCTCACTGTTAGAAGGAAAACTAACAAACAGAAAGGAATAGCATCAACATCAATAAAAAGGACGTCCACACGTAAACCCCATCCAAAGGTCACCAACATCAAAGACCAAAGGTAGATAAATCCACGAAGATGAGGAAAAAACAGTGCAAAAAGGCTGAAAATTCCAAAAACCAGAACACCTCTTCTCCTCCAAAGGATCACAAGTCCTTGCCAGCAAGGGAACAAAACTGGACAGAGAATGAGTTTGATGAATTGACAGAAATAGACTTCAGAAGGTGGGTAATAACAAACTCCTCCGAGCTAAAGGAGCATGTTCTAACACAATGCAAGGAAGCTAAGAACCTTGAAAAAAGGTTGGAGGAATTACTAACTAGAACAACCAGTTCAGGGAAGAACATAAATGACCTGATAGAGCTGAAAAACAGCACGAGAACTTCGTGAAGCATACACAAGTATCAATAGCCAAATCAATCAAGTGGAAGAAAGTATATCAGAGATTGAAGATCACCTTAATGAAATAAAGCATGAAGACAAGATTAGAGAAAAACGAATGAAAAGGAATTAACAAAGCCTCCAAGAAATATGGGACTATGTGAAAAGACCAAACGTACATTTGGTGTACCTGAAAGTGACTGGGAGAATGGAACCAAGTTGGAAACCACTCTTCAGGATGTTATCCAGGAGACCTTTCCCAACCTAGCAAGACAGGCCAACATTCAAATGCAGGAAATACACAGAACACCACAAAGATATTCCTAGAGAAGAACAACTCCAAGACACATAATTGTCAGATTCACCAAGGTGGAAATGAAGGAAAAAAAGTTAAGGGCAGTTAAAGAGGGATTACCCACAAAGGGAAGCCCATCAGACTAACAGCAGATCTCTCTGCAGAAACCCTACAAGCCAGAAGAGAGTGGGGGCCAATATTCAACATTCTTCAATATTCACTGCAAGCTCTGCCTCCCGGGTGCACGCCATTCTCCTGCCTCAGCCTCTCCGAGCAGCTGGGACTACAGGTGCCCGCCACCATGCCCGGCTAATTTTTTTGTATTTTTAGTAGAGATGGGGTTTCACCGTGGTCTCGATCTCCTGACCTCGTGATCCGCCCGCCTCGGCCTCCCAAAGTGCTGGGATTACAAGCATGAGCCACCACGCCCGGCCTCAACATTCTTAAAGAAAAGAATTTTCAACCCAGAATTTCATATCCAGCCAAACGAAACTTCAAAAGCGAAGGAGAAATAAAATCCTTTACAGACAAGCTAATGCTGAGAGATTTTGTCACCTCCAGGCCTGCCTTACAAGAGCTCCTGAGGGAAGCACTAAATATGTTGTTGTTGTTGTTGTTTTTGAGACAGAGACTCACTCTGTTGCCCAGGCTGGAGTGCAATGGCTCGATCTTGGCTAACTGCAACCTGTGCCTCCCAGGTTCAAGCGATTCCCCCGCCTCTGCCTCCTGAGTAGTTGGGATCACAGGCGCCCACTACCACGCCTGGGTAATTTTTTGTATTTTTAGTAGAGGTGGGGTTTTGCCACATTGGTCAGGCTGGTCTTGAACTCCTGACCTCAGGTGATCCGCCAGGCTCGGCCTCCCAAAGTGCTGGGATTACAGGTGTGAGCCACCGCATCTGGCCTCGGAAGAACTAAATATGGAAAGGAAAAACCAGTACCAGCCGCTGCAAAAACATACCAAATTGTAAAGACCGTTGACACTATGAAGAAACTGCATCAGCTAATGGGCAAAATAACCAGCTGGCATCATAATGACAGGATCAAATTCACACGTAACAATATTAACCTTAAACGTAAATGGGATAAATGCCCCAATTAAAAGACACAGACTGGCAAATTGTATAAAGAGTCAAGACCTATTGGTGTGCTGTATTCAGGAGACCCATCTCACATGCAAAGACACACATAGGCTCAAAATAAAGGGATGGAGGAATATTTACCAAGCAAATGGAAAGCCAAAAAAAAAAAAAAGCATGGGTTGCAATCCTAGTCTCTGATAAAACAGACTTTAAACCAACAAAGATCAAAAGAGACAAAGAAGGGCATCACATAATGGTAAAGGAATCAATGCAACAAGAAGAGCTAACTATCCTAAATATATATCCACCCAATATAGGAGCACCCAGATTCATAAAACAAGTTCTTAGAGACCTGCAAGGAGACTTAGACTCCCACACAATAATAGTGGGAGACTCTAACACCCCACTGTCAATATTAGATCAATGAGACAGAAAATTAGCAAGGATATTCAGGACTTGAGCTCAGCTCTGGACCAAGTGGGCCTAATAGACATCTATAGAACTCTCCACCCCAAATCAACAGAATATACATTCTTTTCAGAACAATGTCGCACTTATTCTAAAATTGACCACGTAATTGGAAGTGAAACACTCCTCAGCAAAGGCAAAAGAATGGAAATCATAACAGTCTCTCAGACCACAGTGCAATCAAATTAGAACGCAGGATTAAGAAACTGACTGAAAACCGCACAATTACATGGAAACTGAACAACCTGCTTCTGAATGACTACTGGGTAAATAACGAAATTAAGGCAGAAATAAGTTCTTTAAAACCAGTGAGAACAAAGACACAATGTACCAGAATCTATGGGGCACAGCTAAAGCAGTGTTCAGAGGGAAATTTATAGCACTAAATGCCCACCAGAGAAAGCAGGAAAGATCTAAAATCAACACCCTAATATCACAATTAACAACTAGAGAAGCAAGAGCAAACAAATTCCAAAGCTAGCAGATGACAAGAAGTAACTAAGATCAGAGCAGAGCTGAAGGAGATAGAGACATGAAAAACCCTTCAAAAATATCAATGAATCCAGGAGCTGGTTTTTTGAAAAGATTAACAAAATAGATAGACCACTAGCCAGACTATTAAAGAAGAAAAGAGAGAAGAATCAAATAGACACCATAAAAAATGATAAAGGGGATATCACCACTGATCCCACAGAAATACAAACTACCATCAGAGAATACTATAAATAAGTCTGTGAAAATAAATTAGAAAATCTAGAAGAAATGGATAAATTTCTGGACACAAACACCCTCCCAAGACTAAACAGGAAGAAGTCGAATCCCTGAATGGATCAGTAAAAAGTTCTGAAATTGAGGCAGTAATTAATAGCCTAACAACCAAAAAAAGCCCAGGACCAGATGGGTTCAGAGCCGAATTCTACCAGAGGTACAAAGAGGAGCTGGTACCATTCCTTCTGAAACTATTCCAAACAATAGAAAGAGAGGGGCTCCTCCCTAACTCATTTTATGAGACCAGCATCATCCTGATACCAAAACCTAGCAGAGACACAACTAAAAAAGAAAATTTCAGCCCAATATCCCTGATGAACATCGATGTGAAAATCCTCAGTAAAATACTGGCAAATCGAATCCGACAGCACATAAAAAGCTTATCCACCATGATCAAGTCAGCTTCATCCCTGGGATGCAAGGCTGGTTCAACATATGCAAATTGATAAACATAATCACATAAACAGAACCAATCACAAAACCACATAATTATCTCAATAGATGCAGAAAAACCCTTCAATAAAATTTATCGCCCCATCATACTTAAAAACTCTCAATAAACTAGGTGTTGATGGAATGTATCTCAAAATAATAAGAGCTATTTATGACAAACCCACAGCCAGTATCATACTGAATTGGTAAAAGCTGGAAGCATTCCTTTTGAAAACTGGCACACGACAAAGATGCCCTCTCTCACCACTCCTATTCAACATAGTATTGGAAGTTCTGGCCAGGGCAATCAGACAAGAGAAAGAAAGAAATGGTATTCAGATAGGAAGAGAGGAAGTCAAATTGTCTCTGTTCACAGATGACATGATTGTATATTGAGAAAACCCCATCGTTTCAGCCCAAAATCTCCTTAAGCTGATAAGCAATTTCAGTGAAATCTCAGGATACAAAATCAATTTGCAAAAATCACAAGTATTTCTATACACTAATAATAGACAAACAGCCAAATCATGAGTGAACTCCCATTCACAATTGCTACAAAGAGAATAAAATATCTAGAAATACAACTCACAAGAGATGTGAAGGACCTTTTCAAGGAGAACTACAAACCACTGCTCAAGGAAATCAGAGTGGACACAAACAAATGGAACAACATTCCATGCTCATGGATAGGAAGAATCAATATAGTCAAAATGGCCATACTGCCCAAAGTAATTTATAGATTCAGTGCCATCCCCATCAATCTACCATTGACTTTCTTCGCAGAATTAAAAGAAAACTATTTCAAATTTCATATGGAACCAAAAAAGAGCCCATGTAGCCAAGACAATCCTAAGCAAAAAGAACAAAGCTGGAGGTATTTCAAACTATACTACAAAGCTACAGTAACCAAAACAGCATGGTACTGGTACCAAAACAGATATATAGACCAATAGAACAGAACAGAGGCCTCAGAAATAATGCCACACATTTACAACCATCTGATCTTTGACAAACCTGACAAAAACAAGTAATGGGGAAAAGATTCCCTATTTAATAAATGGTGCTGGGAAAACTGGCTAGCCATATGCAGAAAACTGAAACTAGACCCCTTCCTTACACCTTATACAAAAATTAAGATGGATTAAAGATTTAAACATAAGACCTAAAACCATAAAAACCCTAGAAGAAAACCTGGGCAATACCATTCAGGACATAGGCATGGGCAAAGACTTCATGAGTAAAACACCAAGAGCAATGGCAACAAAAGCCAAAATTGACAAATGGGATCTAATTAAACTAAAGAGCTTATGCAGCCTACTGAATGGGAGAAAATTTTTGCAATCTATCCACCTGACAAAGGGCTAATAGCCAGAATCTACAAGGAACTTAAACAAATTTACAAGAAAAAAACAACCCCATCAAAAAGTGGGCAAAGGATATGTCAACAGAAGACATTTATGTGGCCAACAAACATGAAAAAAGCTCATCATCACTGGTTATTAGAGACATGTAAATCAAAACCACAATGAGATACCATCTCACACCAGTTAGAATGGCGATCATTAAAATGTCAGGAAACAACAGATGCTGGAGAGGATGTGGAGAAATAGGAACACTTTTACACTGTTGGTGGGAGTGTAAGTTAGTTCAACCATTGTAGAAGACAGTGTGGCAATTCCTCAAGGATCTAGAACCAGAAATACCATTTGACCCAGCCATCCCATTACTGGGTATATACCCAAAGGATTGTAAATCATTCTACTATAAAGACATACATGCGTATGTTTATGTGGCACTGTTCACAATAGTAAAGACTTGGAACCAACCCAAATGCCCATCAATAGTAGACTGGATAAAGAAAATATGGCACATACACACCATGGAATACTGTGCAGCCATAAAAAAGGGATGAGTTCATGTCCTTTGTAGGGACCTTTGTAGGGACATGGATGAAGCTGGAAACCATCATTCTCAGAAAACTAACACAGGAACAGAAAACCAAACACTGCATGTTCTCACTCATAAGTGGGAGTTGAACAATGAGAACACATGGACACAGGGGAACATCACACACCAGGGCCTGTCGAGGGGTGGGGGACTAGGGGAGGGATAGCGTTAGGAGAAATACCTAACGTAGATGACAGTTGATGGGTGCAGTAAACCACTGTGGCATGTGTATACCCATGTAACAAATCCTGCACGTTCTGCACATATATCCCAGAACTTATAGTAATAAAAAAAAATAAGGAAAATTGGTGAAAAAAGTATTGAGATAAGGAAACTCCACAGTTGACTAACTAGTGGCTCATTTCTGTCAGGGCTGTGGTATTCATGGCTTTTTACGTACGTGGTAGATGGCAACTATGAGTTTCTCATCTTAAGAACACTGAGGACTGGTCATGGTGGGTCACACCTGTAATCCCAGCACCTTGAGAGGCTGAGGCAGGAAGATCGCTTGAGCCCAGGATTTTGGGACCAGCCTGGACAACATAGGCAGACCCCATCTCTACAAAAAAACTTAAAAAATAAAACAGCTGGGTGTGGTGGTGCATGCCTATGGTCCTAGCAACTCAGGAGGCTGAGGTGGGAGGATTACTTGAGCTCAGAAGGTCAAAGCTGCAGTGAGGTGTGTTTGTCCCACTGCACTCCAGCCTGGGTGACAGAGCAAGACCATGTCTCAAAACAAAACAAACAAACAAAACCACAAAGCGGTGATTCCTTCTTGCGACTTTTTAAAAACTGCTTTATTGGAATACAGTTAATATGTAAACTGCACATTCTTGTAATGTACAATTTGATAGACGTTAACATGTATATATACCCAGGAAATCATGACCACAGTTAATGTGTGGTGAACAGATTTCAACACTTGAAGTTTCCTGTGGTCCCTTGTTTTCCTTATTCTTTCCGTCCTGATCCTTGCTACCTCCAACCCAGGCAACCCCTGATCTGTTTTCTGTCAGTTTAGATTAGTCACCCAGACTGGAGTTCAGTGACACGATCTTGGCTCACTGCAACCTCTGCCTCTCGGGTTCAAATGATTCTCTTGCCTCAGCCTCCTGAGGAGCTGGGATTACAGGTACATGCCACCACATGCAGCTAATTTTCGTATTTTTAGTAGAGACAGGGTTTCACCGTGTTGGCCAGGATGGTCTCGATCTCCTGACCTTGTGATCTGCCCGCCTTGGTCTCTAAAAGTGCTAGGATTACAGGCAGTTTGCATTTTTTAAGTTTTATATCAATAAAGTCACAGAATATGTACTCTTCCATTTGTTTGTTTTGGTCTAGCTTCTTTCAAGCTAGATATTTTGAAATTTGTGTTATTACATGAATCAGTAGTTCATTTTTATTGTGGGAGCTGTTAGATTTCATCATTGTAACCATGGCTTGTTTATCCACTCATCTTTTGATGGGCACTTGGGTTGTTTTTAGTTTTGGGTTATGACAAATAAAACTGGGGACATTTATGTTTAAGTCTTCGTATGAACATGCTTTCATTTCTCTTGGGTAAATACTTCCGACTTCAGTGTCTGGAACAGAGAGTAAGTGTAGGTTAACTTTTTAAGAAGCTGCCAAACTCTTTTCCAAAGTGGTTTCACCATTTTTCATTTCCATCACCAGGGTGTGAAGTTTGCAGTGGCACCAAATCTTTTTTAACACTTGCTATGGCTAGTATTTTTCGTTTTAGCCATTCTAATAGGTATGTAATAGAATTGCATTGTGGTCTTAGCTATTTTTCTAATGACTGATGATGAACATCTTTTCATATAGCTGTTTGCCATAATAGGTTTTCTTTGGTGAAATGTGTAATCGAAGCTTTTGTCTATTTTTAAAATTGAATTGTTTACTATTTGTAGTTTCTTGTTTTCTGCATAAAAGTTCTTTGGTAGATACATGATTTGCAAATAGTCTTTCCCAATCTGTGGTTTATCACTCATCCTTTTAGCAATGTCTTTCAAAAGAGAAGTTTTTAATTTTGATAAAGTCCAATTGATATTTTTTTCTTTTATGGATCATATTTTCAGTCTTATAAATTGTATCTAAGAAGCATTTGCCAACTCAAGGACACAAATACTTTTACCTTTGGTTTCTTATAAAAGTGTTACAGTTTCAAGTTTTACATTTTTGTCTGTGCTTTATTTTGAGTTAGTTTTGGATATTGTTTGTATTGTAGATCAAAATTTTTTTTTGTTCCCTTACATATAGATACCCATTTTGTTCCAGCACCATTTATTTAAAAGACTATGCTTTAAATTGTATTTTACTAAAAATCCTCCATATATGTGTGGTTTTATTTCTGGGCTATTTTTTTCCACTAATCCATTTATTTTTATGCTACACTAAACTGTTTTCATTACTGTCATGAGCTTCAGTCAGTGGTATAACTCTCCATTTTTTTTTTAACATTTGTTTGGCTATTCTAAGATCTTTGCATTTCTATATGAATTTCAGATCATCTACATTTCTACAAAAAAGCCTGCTGGAATTTCTATTGGGATTTTGCAAATTATGTGGACCAATTTAAGGAGAATTGACATCTTAATATTTAGTTTTCTTACGAATATGGCATATCTCTCCAGTTATGTCCTCTTTAATTCTCAGAATGTTTAGTAGTCTTCAGTGTTCAGGTCCTACACATCTTTTATCTGATTTATCCTTAAGTATCTTATGGTTTTTTAAAAAATGCTATCATAAATGAAAAGTGAAATTTTAAAAATATGAATTCATTTGTTATTAATATATGTAAGTATACAATTGACTTTCCTACATCAATATGGTATCTTACAATCTTGCTACTAAACTCACTTATGCTATTATCATTTTTGTAGATTCTTCAGATTTTTTTACATAGATGATCATGTCATCTGTGAATAAAGACAGATTTACTTGTTTCTTTCCAATGTAAATGTTTTTAATGTAATGTCTGATTGCATTGGCTAGGATCTTCAGCAGAGTGTTAAATAGAAGTGATGAGAGCCAATGTCTGTGTCTGTTTGATATCACAGGCAAAGCAGCCTTTTACCATTAACTATGCTGTTTTTGTAGATGCCTTCAATCAGGTTGAGGATGTTTCTTTCTGTTTCCGATTTGATGAGAATTTTTATCAGGAGTGGATGTCAAATGCTTTTTTTTTCTATCGATATTATATACTTTTTCTATTTTAGTTAATCTGGTAAGTTATATTGATGTTTGAATTTGTACCAACTTTTTATTTCTGATATAAACCCCTCTTATTAATGGTGAAGTATGCTAATGGTAAAGTTAGACTCAATTTACTGAAATATTTAGACTTTTTACATCTGTGTTCATGTGTGATATTGGCCGTTAATTTCTTAATTTGTAATGTCTGATTTTGGTATCAAGGTAATACTGCCCTAATAGGATGTATTAGGATGTATTCCCTCCTCTTCTGTTTTTTGGAAGAGTTTGTGAAAAACTGATGTTTTCTTTAAATACTTGGTAGAGTTTAGCAGTAAAGTCTTCTGGGCCCAGGCTTTTCTTTGTGGGTAGTTTTTAATTTTTTTTTCAATTACTTTTCCGGCTGTTTACTTTTAACTTATTTGTATGCCCATGTTTAAGGTGCATTTCCTGTAGGAAGCATATAATTGAGTCTTTTGTGACACTTCCACCTCCTTTTAAGGAAAAACTTGTCCGCAAGCTTATCAGATGATTTTCCCTCAGTTTCTGTTGGCTAGGATTGTATTTGGGGCTTGGGCCTAAACCAGTCATAGGCAAAGGGGAACAATGAAAATATCATGATTGGGTTAGTGGAGTGCCTCTCAAGGTGTGGGCTCCAGACCAGTAATATTAGCATCATCTGGACACTTCTTAGAACTCCAGATTCTTTGACCCTATGCATCAAACTTAAGGGATGTGGTTTAACAGTTTGTCTTAACAAGATGTTCAAGTAATTTTGAGGCATGAGACATTGAGAATAACTGGCCTGGACTAACCCATACTTGTGAGTAGGGAGAAGTACCCTGTACCGGACAGTTTAGGGTATATTGCAAGGAATGGAAGGGATTATTACCTACATAGGTAGGTGATAATCTTGCCATAGTAGGACGGAGGTGGGGCCCAAGAATATGAATTTTTTACTATATATACTCTTGATGGAGTCACAACTGTGTAACACACTCTAAGGAAAAAAAATAATATATTGGACTTACAATTAAATCCATTGAGATCTATATTTTAGAGTCCTCATCTGTGACTGGAGTGAGCAAACTGTCCTAAGGGCAAATCAGAGTTGTTGCATGTTTTGTATGGTGGGTAAGATACGATTTTACATTTTTAAATGATGAAAAAAATACAAAGAATGTGAAAACTATGGGAAATTCAACTTTCAATGTCTATAAATCAATTTTAAAGGAACACAGCCATGTTTATTTGCTTACATATTGTCTAGGATGCTTTTGGACTGGAATGGCAGGGCTGAGTAGTTGTGACAGAGATCATGTGGCTTACAAAGCCTGAAATATTTACTTGCTGGCCCTTTACAGAAAACGTTTGGCAATCCCTGATCTATAAGAATAATTTACCAAAGAATAGTACATTCCCCAACCATCTTGGATAACTGATAAATTACTCTAATAGGTGAACGTTTTGTCTAGAACAGTAAAAGTGTGAATAATGAAGTATGTTATTTCAAGAATATGTGCTCATTAGAATTGTGGTAGCTTTGTTGGAAGGAAGATTACTTTAGATTTGTAATTAATGTAAGCTTATAGTAGTAAGGTGTCATGTATTAGAGCCAGCAGTTTTGGGGAGGTAACTCACCCTCCCTCCTTTTTTAGTTAACTGCTGCTTATTCCTCAAGATAAACCTTTCTGTATAGCCCTATCACTGAAAATATTCTAAAATCTACCTTAACATGGCGTATTAATGAGAGAAACTTTTTTATAACTTGCAGTGCCTCCGGGTAGTTATTTTGAATACTACCCATTATTGTGTAATGGTGTAGGTGCTAAAAGTGAAATCTTCCTAAAACATATTTTTTAAAGCTCTTTGTTTGGCTTTAATGAAAAAGAAGCATATACCAAGGTTAGTATAGATTTGAGACAGGAGAAATATGTGATTATGTAAGGGTTCAAAGAATCAACTGACTGGCTTTTATGGGTGTTTAGACTTATTTTTAAAAAATACACATGAGATTTGCTTTGTTTGCCACCTCGTGTTTACCTTCATGAGCCCAAGTTTTCAAAAGATTCTGTTGCCAAAGAGAAAGATGAAAATTTTCATTTCTTGACATGTCAATAGAGATAGTAAGATCATGATAGTGCCTTTTTAGGGCTAGTTTAGTTAAAAAAAAAAAAAAAAGCCTTTGATCTCTGATGCTGAAACACACAGTTGGGGGAAAATTGTTAGACCTTTTTTTGGAAGTTCTCACCAGGCTACAGGAAGTGTCATATTCTATTTGGGGATATTTGCCTGTTAAAAACTATTTCTGATATTTTGAGGTGATCAAATATGAGTTCTGTTTCTATGGAAATTGTTAAATACGTGTTGCTTTCCCCAGAGAGAGGTACTCTCTGTATACCTATATCATAACTATAATGTAGATTTCTTTTTTTAAGGTTATACACTGGCTCTTCAAAGACGTTCACCTCATCAGAGAAATCCCTGACTCCTTTGCAGTGGTGTAGACATGTCCTAGATAACCCAACTCCTGAGATGGAAGCAGCGAGACGTTCCCTGTGCTTTAGACTGGAGCAAGGTAATTGTGAGTGTGTGCATTTACATTCTCCAACTCTTGTCACTCTCAGTGCTGCTTTTGTTGCTGGTTTTGGAATAAACATTTCAATTGAAAATTCTTACCCTGAGGTGCAGCTGTTGCATGCAATTTGCATCACATGTATTACACATCAAGCTTTCTCAATGTAGGATATGTTTAGTTTTGTGCTTGATTTTAGCCATATTTTTAGTTTGCTTTAGTATATATTGCAATGTAGGAACACACATTTTATTTCTTTTTTTTTTTTTCTGTTTGCAAATATACCAGTCAGTAAAATGGTCAGTTATCAGTGCCCTGGGGTCGGTACAAGGTTGTGTGGGCTGGCTTCTAAGGCAGAAAACAGGGTTTCATGGGGATCTGAGTACTGACCTTATTGAGTGTCTTTAACATTTAGTTGGATATATAACTGGAAGTGCTAACCTTTAAAACTAAGAAATCTTCATATTGTCTGTAACATTAATTAACTTATGGAGTCTAACAGAAGTTTAAATTTAAAAAAAAGGGCAGTTGGAAAAACAGCAAAAATGAATGAATGGTACTCAGTTCCTTGCTATTTGATGCAGGGAACTACTTGAAGCTGTAATTATGTAGGCTTTTGGCTTGTCTCTTAACCTCTGGGCATCTGTTTCATCCTCTGGGAACACTGTTTCTATTCCGTGGACCACCTGCATCCAAATCATACATGAGCTTGAAAGTACAGATTCTGGAACCTCCAGATTAAAGAATCATACTGTCTGAGGGTAGGGTCAGGGGAATCTGCATTGACAAGTTCACCAGTGTGATTCTCATGTACACTGACATTTGAGAACGCTGCCCATGAAGCTCTTCGAGGATAATGAATAACATATTTGGACATAAGACAAAGTATAATAGATAATGCTTCTAGAGCTCTTAATTCTGTGACATTCATTACCTTTACATTCTTGACATCCTTCATCTTATTCAGTCTAACTTAACTCACCTTTAGAGGTGAGAAATACGAAGTTTAGAGAAGTTCCCAGGGTTACAAGGCAGAATGATACTCAGGGAAAGAGTCAGAGCCAGGGTCTCTCTGAAACCAGAGACTCCATACTTAATTAGTATTCTGTACTGCCGTATTGGCATGGTCATAAGTAAATATCAACAGAAATCTGTTTTAAATACTTGGAAGGTTGGATGAAAGAATGTATTTTATTAGCATTTTAACTGAAATGAAACAGGTGACTTAATAATGGAAAGTTGAAGAGCAGTGTAGGGACAAAGGCATGTTAGGGTTAAAACTTTGGTGATAGATGCTCATCTAACAGAGCAGCCATCTCAGAGTCGGAGGCTGTAGTATTCATTCTGTTCCCATTTACCTGAGTGACTCTAAGAAAACTGACACGGTTTGGCTCTGCGTTCCCAGCCAAATCTCATCTCCATTTGTAATTCTCACATGTAGAGGGAGGCACCTGGTGGGAGGTGACTGGATCATGGGGGCGGTTTCCCCCATGCTGTTCTCGTGATAGGGAGTTCTCATGAGAGTTGACGATGTTAAGTGTGGCACTTCCTCGCTCTTTCACTTTCTCTCTCTTCTGCCACCATGTAAGGATGTGCCTTGCTTCCCCTTTACCTTCCACTATGATTGAAAGTTTCCTGAGGCCTCCCCAGCCATGTGGGACTGTGAATCAATTAAGCCTCCTTTCTTTATAAATTACCCAGTCTCAGGTAGTATCTTTATAGCAGTGTGAGAACAGATTAATAAACAAACCATTAAATCCCTTTGGATTAACTCTTTGAAGGGTTATATAGACCATTCCTAAGCCTCCTTACTTAATCCTTGACTCAGTGACTTATATCTCCATTTTAATATATGAATTTGGCTCAATAATTTGAAGTAAAATTCAAATTGAATTCAGAATTACAGTCCTTTATCTCAGGGGTCAACAAACTTTTTTTGAAAGGAGATAGTCAATATTTTAGATTTTGTGGGCTGCATAACCTCTGTCATGACTTTTCAACTTAGCCATGCCCAGAAAACAATGATCAATGCAGAAATTAATGAATGAGGATGCGTTCCAATATAACTTTATTTACAAGCACTGACATTTGAATTTTGTGTGGTTTTTCACATGTCAAAAAATGTATATATTTTTCCCAATTATTAAAAAAATACGAAAACCTTTCTTAGCTGGTGAATTATTACAAAAGCCGGAATGGGCTGGATTTGGGGTACCCTCGGCCACAGTTTAACTACCCCAGCATTATGTCATTTGCACACGAGATAGATTTACATACATATAAGCACTATGTCATTTGCACACTAGATAGATTTACATATAAGGTTAAGTTTTCTAAAAATAGAAGAGAAACTTTTAAAAAGTATAAGTAATCATAATTGGTGGTTGCTATTGAGATATTAGACTAAGTGCTTCATTATCTAATTTTCCTTTCATTGATGTGGAGCTCAGGCAGAATCGTGAGGTCATGAGGATATGAACTGGCATACTGCAGTTCTGTTCACGATGTAATTTATTTAAACTTCCTGTAAAAGTTTAGAGAGCAAGTTTTTCAAAACCAAAATTAGTCTTTTACTTAATTTGTGTATAAGCTCAAAACTTCTTTTGCTGTGAGACTAAATGTTTTTATTCTAGAGATCCATAATCCATAATCCTGTTGAGATAAGAAGTGACCAATTAGGTTGTTTACTGGAGAAAATTCTCTTTTTTAAAAAATTCAACTTATATTTAATAAAATATGTCTATAGTTTAAAAAATAGTCTTACAACTGTTTTAAGACAAATACGAAATTGCTGCCCCAATCTCTCATGCCCTTTTTATTTCCCAGATGTACTTAAGAAAAGCTATTTGTTTTGGTTTTACTGTTTACCTCTCTCTTTAAATTCCATGTTTATATGGCCATTGCTTTGAATTTTTCATTTTAAACATTATCCATTGGCTTTTGACTTTGGATGATGAAGATTTAATTCTTTTACACCTCACTCCTATGTTTTTCCTCTGCATGTCCTTTCTATGTAACCTTTTACCAACTGTAGGGGACATCAGTATTTATTATGATAGAAAGTTATATTCAAGCCATGCAATATTTTATCATTTCTTTTTCCATCTAACTTTTTTGCTTTTGATACAGATTCTTGCTCTGTGCCCAGGCTGGAGTGCAGTGGTGCAATCTCAGCACACTGCAACATCTGCCTCCTGGGTTCAAGGGATTCTCTGGCCTTAGTCTCCTGAGTAGCCGGGATTACAGGTACAGGCAACCACGCCTGGCTAATTTTTGTATTTTTAATAGAGATATGGTTTCACCATGTTGGCCAGGCCGGTCTTGAATGCCTGATCTTAGGTAATCCACCCACCTCGGCCTCCCAAAGTGCTAAGATTACAGGCGTGAGCCACTGTGCCCAGCCCATCTAACATTTTTTTTAGAATTAATTGGAAAAAAGACGCTTACTTTTGTTGTTGTTGTTGTTGCTGTTATAATTTATAAGACAAGGTCCTTGTCATTAATTTATCCCCAAACTCTCTTGATGAACCATCCGCAGCATAAGACACATAAATCCAAGAATTTTGTTTTGTTACTGTCCTTCAGGCAGCGCTCTGTTCTCTTACTCTAATTGGAACTAGTCATCTTTAGCCTCTGAAGAGCCATCATGGTGGGACTTTCTTTTGCTTATCCTGGGAATTCCTCTGGCCCCTCTTCAGTGCTATGTTACCTGCTTCTGAGATACAAGTACTTTCCTTTCTATTCCATTAAAAGAAAGGAATATTTCTGCGTTTGCTTTTTTGGGAGAGTAGAGGGAAAAAGGATATGTGAGAGGTAAATTTTGAGAACCTCCTGTGTTTGAAAACGTCTTTATTCCTACTTTCACCCTTGTGCAGGATTGTTATTTGGGTTAGGTATAGAATTCTAGGTTAAAAACCATTTCCCACAGAGTTTAGAAGGCATTATTCCATTATATTTTAGCTTCGGGGTTGCTGTTGAAATCCAGCACCATTCTCATTTCTGATTCTTATTTGTGACCTTTCTACCTAAAATAACATGAATATTTTAGAATATTGTCTTTTATTCTTGGTATTCTGAAATTTCGTTTATTTTGTGTGTGCTAGAAACTTTAGTTCTGCAAAATTTCTTGCATTATTTCTTTGTATTCGTACCCCTCCGCCCTTGTTCTCTCTATTCTTTCTAGATACTCCTGTGGGTCAGAATCACCTGGATTGATGTTCAGATTTTATATTTTTCTCTCTCGCTTTCTAATCTTGATTTTGTTGCTGTTGTTGTTCTACTTTCTTGGAGATTAAAAACACACACACACACACACACACACACATCTTCTAAACTCTTCTGCTGCATATTGAGTGACTTCTATATACCAGGTACCATTGTAGGTGATGGAGATGCATCAGTGAACAGCACAGATATTAAGTCTCTGTCCTCATTGAGCTCACCTTCTGGTATTCAGATTTTCACTTAGTCCTCCAGATCTGTAAGGTATTTTTATTTGTGTTTATATCCTTAAATCTAGTGGCTTTCTATTTCAGTTTATTCAGGTAATGAAGCCTGTCTTTGATAAAAGTAGGAGAGGAGCAGTTGCCTGAGCAGGCAGGGTGGGGAGCTGGAGGGTTTAAGTGCTTTCCTATAGATTTTCAGTCATCCGGTTTTTTTCACTTCACCACAGAACTCCCTACCCTCTGTGGTACTTCACACCTACGATTCCAGAACCTTGCCAGGTCCTTATTGGTTTCTTTTTGCTGTAAGGCCATAGAGCAGAGGATGTCAAAACCCAAGTCTGTTTCCGCTTTTCATTTCTAAGATGTTGTGACCATCCCCAGTGTGATAATTGTCTCCTGTCCCATTCAGTCTTCCCATGGGTTTATAAAAGTTTGAGTTTAACTCTTACTGTAGTGTGGTTTTATAAGAGAATAGGGAGGAATTCATAGTTAATCCCCCATATTGAAGAATACTTACTGGCTTCCAATTAGGGGGGTCCTTTGTCAATGATGGTTAATTGACAGATATCAAAAATTATGGTTTTGACCCACACTTTATTCATAACATAAAGATTTAATTGGAATAATGTGAGCTTTCCATATTTTTGGTTTCAATAATTCTCTAATAAAGCATTTTTCTTTTTGCTTAGACTTAATTTCTCCCTTGGGCAGTCAGCATTTTTGAGTAACAGATATTACTGAGTGTTTTCTTTGAGACTAGGGTTGTTTCTTTTCATTTGAATATAAATTGCCCGAGGGACTGGACTTTGTTTTGTTGAGCACCAGTTCTCTAACTCCTAGAAGGGCACCTGACACAAAATAGATGCTGTTGCTAAAGTAAACTAATATTTTAATTTTTTTTTTGAGCCCAGTGTAACTATTAGTACTGTTTCAGTTTCGGTTTTGAATAATTTAAGATGGGTCGGGGTCCTTGCAACATTTTCCTTATTAGCCACCTCCTATATTCAGGGCATATACTAGCATCAGTTGAAGTATCAGCTTGCAGTATTGCTTTCCCATTCACAAGCATGTTTCCTTTAAAACAATCAGTTTCTACTTATCTTACACATTATGTTGCAAAGTGATTAATTGAAGTCCTTAGGAGTTATACATCTCCCTCTATATACACAGAAATTAAAGACACTTCACTAAGAAATTCACAGCCATGAGTAGGAGTGATGAGAGGTAAACAAAGGGTAAAGCTACCCTCTCGATTTCACCCTCTTCCTCTCTGCATTATGCTTTTGTCTCTCATACTCTTAACTCTTTCATTGACAGATAGGTAAAAGTTCCTTAATGTGAGGCTGGAGTTTCAGATGAGATGCTGCTTATGTAATATTTGAGCAAATATTTTTGAAACTTCGTTCCTCTTTTTTGACCTTAATGTTTTGAAAAGAAAATTCTTCAAAAAGTAAAGATTAGTTCCTTTGTAGGAAATGTAGAGAGGGGCATAGTTGTGAGGAGCCAGAATGCTTCTGGTGGGCAGAGCTGGTCTTAAACCCTCTTCTACCTTATTTCCTCTTTACCTTAGGCTGTTAGTCCAGGCTGTTTTCTTGGCTGCAAGTTAGCCACGGTGGTAAGTTAGCCATCCCTCCTTGTTTATGGAGTAAGCATCCCCAGGAAACCATCTGAGTAAGGGTTTGTCAAGATTGGTTTCTGTAGGTCCATCTGGCTGCATTTCTCCCAAGATTGTCTCTAACTGCACAATTGCTAATGAGCTCATTTGTACTGTAACTTATTGCAGGGCCCAGGCCTATTTCTCTTCTTGCTGTCTACATTTGTGATTTCATAGATTCCTCAAAAAGCTTTCATGATGTATCTGACAACTTTTGACCCTGGGCCTAGATAACAAAACTTGCTAAGTTATGAGAGAATGTGTGGGACATAGTTAAACTTTGTCTTGAGGTTGTGAGAACAAGCTTATTAGAATTCTGCCCTTCTGCAGAAAGTTTTTTTTTCTGAAGAAAATGAAGGAAAGGGATTTTCATAAGATTTAATTTTGTAGGCAGACAGCACCTGCATTATCACTTTTTTTAAAATTTTGCTAAAAAATATGTTGTCTTCACAACCACAATTTTGCAAATGGTTAAATATTTTTTAAAAGATACAATAAGATAGTTATTTTTAGTGCATATAGCATATTCCTACAGATGACTAATATGTATGTAATACCCCTAATTCTTATAGGGAATATTAATTGACTTGGATCTAAGAAACCTTTTTTTTTTTTTTTTTTTTTTTTAAAGACAGTGTTTTACTCTTGCCTAGGCTGGAGTGCAGTGACGCAATCACGGCTCACTGCAGTCTTGACCTCCCTGGGCTCAAGTGACCCTCCCACCTTAGCTTCCCAAGTAGCCAGGACTGCAGATGTATGCTACCATACCTGGCAAATTTTTTGTAGGGGCGGGATTTTGCCATGTTGCCCAGGCTGATATTGAACTCCTGGGCTCCAGCAATCTGCCCACCTTGGCCTCCCCGTGCTGGGATTATAAGCATGAGCCACTGTGCTTGGCCCTAAGAAACTTTTTGTTATAAATTGTAAAACTTATTATCTTCTTTTCCAAGCTGATCTTTTCATATTCAAATTTTACAATTTATAAAGCCTTATGTATCATGTAGTCAGCACAGTCAAGTTACTTAAGTTTTCTCAGCCTCTTTTACATTTGTATTTATTTTGTAGTGTTGTTAAAAGGAAATAGATATTTGTAAATTAGATGAGATAATGGCTCAAATATTAGGTCTCTCCCCCTTATTTGAATAGTGTAAGTGGCTTTTTTGAATAATCTCCAGAAAGTAATGTTAAAAGTGAAATAACATTGCTGGAAATTAAATCTCCTGGCATCTCTAAATCTGCAGTCTGTTGGTATAAAGTTAACTAATAAAGCCTAGAATAGAATAATTTCTTTTTGTTCCCCCCAAAGCACTGGCCACTTATTTGAGTATGCAGTCTTCGACAAAGCTCAGTATCTTGGTTGGTTTTTCTCTTTTGAAGATGGTCCTAATGATGTTTGCTTTCCATTTCAAGGCACCTTGTTTTGTGAACTTCTTTTTATTTAGTTGTTAATGTATGTGCCTTTTTCCAAATAGATTAAGCTCTGAAGATGGAGGTCTGTACCTAAAATTGTTTTTTGAATCGCCAGTGCTTAATACATTTTTCAGCATGTTTTAAGTACTTATTTTTTTTTTGTTTTTTTTGTAATTGACTAATTTGAGTATGTTTAAATTTTTTAAGTTGGGAAAAAAAAAAAAAAAAATTTTTCATTGAACATTTGGTGTTGTAAATGGCATCCTACTGGCCAAGCCAAAAAAAAAAAACCTCAAAAAAACAAAACAGAGTGGTGTTCATTAAAGTGTTAGTTCTGAGCTTGGGGGTTTCAGTCTGTTTTGTTCATTGCTGTGACTCTTTCTCTACCTGGAATAACTCCCATCACACTGTAGGTGTTGCATGCTAGTTGCTGAAGGAGTGAATATGGCAGAAGTTTTCACCTTAATAGTTATGCCTCATCCCTGCTCCACTGTGATTGAGAGGGTGGTCCTTATTTCTAGGGCCTTGCCTAGTAAGTGGGGACATTTAGCAGATTTCACAGGGCTATTTTAGAAAGATTTCTGGAAATTTCGGATGTGAAATTACTTCAGAAATGTGGAGTACTACATAGATATACAGAAACATTCCTAATGTACAGATTTTCATTTAGAAATTGAACCTAAAATACAGAGAATCCTCTTTGCCTGGCTACCTATACTTCATAGAAAACTAAGTGTGTTTTCGGCAGAGGGTGGGTATCTGTTTACCTACAAATTAAGATATTTGTTAGGGATCTTACACTGAACAATTTTGTAAGTGTAGTTTATTCAACAATCATAGAAAATCCATGACAATCTCTTTAGTTGGTTGTTTTTATTTTATTTTTTATTAGATCTATATGTATTCCATTTCTAACTTGCCCAGCTTTCTACCCCCACCCCCCCACCCCTTTAGAATAAAAATAACAAAACTGCATAGAACTTTCATGGGTAGGATTAACTCACTTGATATCCTAAATTGAAATAAGGCTAATCTAGGGTCTTTGGTAAATTTCATGCATGAGGCTGGGATGTTAAATAACCAAATAATGATCAAAAGCTTATCTAAGTAATTTGAAACACCCAATATGTGGCTCAGTTAATTTGGGGCCAGTTAGTAAAAGCTTATCTTGGCTTAAGGTACTTGAATGTCTATAACTATTGAATCAGGACAGGTCACATTGGAGCAGAGTAGGTATACTTTTCACAAATAGTGGAGGCCTACACAATTATATCCTTGGCTCATGTTTCGCTATGACCATCTGTCATTTCCTCTGGGATTATATACTAAGGAAATGTGAATAGAAATTACCCCATTCATTGAGTTTTTCTTTTATCTTCGTATGGTACCAGTTCCCAATCTTATTTTAGTTGTTATAAAAGAGTGTTAATGTCCAAATTTAGCTGATGAAGAAAAAAGTTGTAGACTAATCCACAATTCTGCAAGTGACCCTTTCTTTTGTTAAAATCCACACAGATTGAACTGAGACATTAAGCTTATCAAATGTCTGTCTTCTGGAACCTGTCCAGTCTCTCCTTGCTTGGCCCAAGATGTTATCCCCACCAGCTCATATTTCTAGTCTCGAGATGCTCTGTCAAACTTGGAACACAAAATTAAAACTTAGTCTGTGGGGTTCATTTTGGGTAAGCTTTGTAAAGAATTTCTTTTCTCACTGGAAAAACAATCTGGAATCATATTGGAATTTTTGTGCAGAGACAGGGTCTCCTGATATATGCTATCATTGCTGTGTGCTAAGAATGGAAAATGCGTTGTCATAGCTGTGGGATTTCATCACATCTTTATGTTGCTTTGCTCTTATGTTCAGAATAGTCCCAGTGCATTTGCTTCAGTATTGGCAATGATTTAGTACAGTAACAGATAATAAGGGATTGTGCTTCTATGAAATTTGTAGGTTCAGTCCATTATACCCTACAACCTGATGTGTGTTTGCCAGATTTCCTTAAATAATCCTTTTTTCTTTTGCTAATTTGTACTTGTGTTTCCATGTGGTTTTTTTCCTTTGGTTTCACTGCATTTCTACCATGATTCGAAAAGCGTTTTTCAAAATAAACAATAATGGTTGTTCTGCTGAATTTATTATTGACATGCTATTTTGTTACCTATCTCCACCAAGGAAAAAATAAAACAACAGAGATTCTCCCAAAGTAGTTGTCTACTGCTTTCATACTACTGTGACGGTTGATTAAATTTGACTCTATAGTAGTGAAATTCGTTTTTTTTTTTGGTAGGTGTTGGTACCTGTTCCTTGGGACCTCTACAGAATAGTCAGGTTTAAAGCAAGACTTTCTAGACTCTCTTTTCTGAAACACTGGGCCTTGATCAGATGATTACAATGCATGAAATGTGTTGAGTACTTATTAGGTACAGTCATAGTGCTAAATACAGGGTGCAGTGGCAAGCAAGATGAGCTCGGTGCCTGGCCTTGGGAACATGCATTCTGGTGTGAAAAACAGATGACACAGACAGCAGCTCTTTGTTCTTCCTGTCCCATAAAAGAAGCATAATGATGCAAATGGCAGCCTAACCCAGGGGTATGGTCAGAAAATGATTTCCCAAAGACGGGAGGCATCAGCTGGGACCTGAGAGTCAGTGAGAATTAAGCCAATAACTCTGTGTGTGTGTGTGTGTGTGTGTGTGTCCCCGTCCGTATATGTGTCCGTCTGTTCGTCCATCCAACGGAAGGAGGGGGTGAGGAAGAGTGTCCCAGGCCTTTTCTGTCACTGGGATAAGCCATAACTCAAAGAAGAGTCTTTCAGTCTCGAAGACATTGGAGAGGAAGGATAGCAATAGCATGTGGAAAGGCCTTGCAGTGGGACATGATGTGAGGAAACGGCAGACTGTTGTGGTGGGGGTGTAATGGAGGGAAATGACTCTGAATGAAACTAGAAACTAGATGTGTGCAGCATCTTCAGGGCAGTTAAAGTTTCTGGATTTTATCTTAAAATGGTTGAAAAACCTTTGAATAATTTTTAGTAAAGGAGTGACATAACTGAACAGGTAAGCTACAGGATATTACCTGAATTGTCTTAGAAGGCAGAGCCTTTTTTGGAAATCTGGTGAACTGTGGAGAGTGAAATAGTGGTTTTAGAAATTCTTTGGGTAAGGTTAGGCTTTAGCATTTTTTTAAGGGAGAGTCTTAGATAAACTTGGGAATGTTTTCTTCTTTTTCATTAATATCCCAAATTTCTTGTGTGACTACACGTGAGAAATGGTAGATGAAAATGTGGCCAAGTTCTTGTGGCACTTAATTTACTTTGGAAACATAAGAGTTTGATTTGTTGATGTTCTCAATTATTTATAATATTTGGGAGCTTTAAACTTCTATATGGTAATAAGTTTCATATATTTGAGTTTTGGAGCTCTTGTCAATTTGTGAGTTTAATTTTTTTCTACTGTCATAGTTGTAAGGTTGTATTTCAAGGAACAGTGTATTTAAATGTACTAGTCTTTTGAAATGCGGATTTGCTGTCATCCGGTGTGTCCTGTACTTGTATATATGTATTTGCATATGCATGCTCAGTCTGGTCCTCCATTTTTATAGTATTTTCAGATAAATGAAGTTGGATCAGTAAAAGAATAGCTGCTGGGAAAACAAGCAATTAAATCATAAGTTTTTTGATCATTTTTAATTTCTTAGACATACTGAAGGAAGAATGGACAGGGCTAAGAACCAAGCTGCTTCTCTGAAAGTTGGCCAAAGGAATCTACCAAAATGGGATGGAAAATATGAGAGAAGTGAGGGGACAGAAGAAGACAGACCCAGAACCTCTAACAGGAGTTCTAGAAGCAGGAACGTACTGAACAAAGGAAATAATCAGTAAATAATGGAAGAAAATTTCTTTGACAGATCCTCAGGATGAACTGAGATGAAAAAAAAGCCATGCACCTAGATCTCCTGGTTATTGAATTTCAGATTTTCCAGAATTAAAGATAAACTATTCCTTCATTTGAACGTTATTAGGAGTTTATCTATAGTATAACAATCTTCAGACATTTTATAAGTAATATTGGATGCTAGATAAAAAATTAATATTGTCTTTAAAGTTTTAAGGAAGAAAGTTATTTTCAAACTATAATCCTGTACCGAAGCAAATAAGTATAGAAGCAAAATAAACTTTTGGTTATGCAAAGTGTGGATTTTATCTTAAAATGGTTGAAAGTTTTACCCTTTGTGCACCCTATTTTAACAGTGTGAAAAGTACAAGGAAAAAAGATCACATGAGATCTAGAAAACAGTAGCCTCGGAGATGACCTAGGAGAAGCTGAGAAAGATGAAGATGAAATAAGACAGTGATTGACTCTCAGGCTTGTGATGTTCTTCACCTGGTGGTTGTGTTCTAGAGCAAAATACTTTCTTTACCTTGGTCCTGTCATATCTAGTGATCACCTTATAGCTATCCCAATCACAGCTATAAAACAGAATGAAAATCCAATAAACCTTGACAATGTAAAAATAGAACTGTCAAATCTGGAGATGGATACGGAGAAGGTGCACATGTACTAAATAACCTTTCCTGGTGGGAAATCAGATACCAACAAGGTGATGATTGGATTGTCTATTGTCTATTTAAAGTTATGTACTAAGTATGTAATTGTATTGAAATTATGAAAAACAAAGTGGAAAGTGGGCCTGGGTGGGGAAGGGAAAGAGACTCCTGTTTTAGGCCTTTAATGTATATTTTAGTGTTGTTTTGTGTGCAGGTATTTTAATAAAATCATGAATGGGTTAGTTTTAGGGCCAAAGATAGTTTTCCCTTGGTCAGAACTCTGAATTCCTGTATTTACTTTCTATCGTCTCTTAAGGTTAGTGGGTCAGAGGCCTTTTCTGTTACTGGGATAAGCCATAACTCGAAGAAGAGTCTTTTAGTCTCAGAGACATTGGGGAGGAAGTATTATACAAATTCTCTTCTCATCACTCTTCCATTCAATAACTGACAGCACTTTCTAAAAGCTTGGATTTGCCACCACACTTTACCCAGTCATAGGCATGAAGACTCTTAGTAAAAATCTAGTCTGTCCTTTCAGAGGGAGGGCCCTCTATTTTCAGACATGAGATTTTTTAGCCTATTTCTTCATGTAATTAGATTCTGTAACATATTGCTTACCTTACCTCATTATTCCAGTGTAGAACCTGTAAGTTATTCTAGCTGGTTGTCAGCTTGCATTGTGGCTGTAGTCTAAATTGGAAGCAGCCGTCTGTAACCTGCTTGACAGCATCTCATTGTTGACAAATTATTAGATCACTCTTCTTCCTTGTTCTTTTCAGATTAAATTATTACTTTTCCACAGGCCCTCTTCTCACAGTCCGTGTCCATTTTTATTGTCCTTAAGTTTGATTTAAACTATAGCAGACACACAGACCTAAAGGGAGAATGGCTTCTATAAAAGGGAATTTTTTTTTTTTTTAATCTCCCCTATTAATTGCAGATGGGAAGTCAGAGGATGACTTGTGAAGCTGTAGTGGTCACTCTGGTCCTGGATAATACTGGATTTGATCTGGTATGCTTAAAGCTGTTGTCTTATCTTCAGTTTTGACCAACGATTAAGTGGAAACAATTTGATAGTCGAGATAACTTCCCCTTTCTGACCTTTATTTTTCAGCTCTACTTTGAGACTGTTGTCCTGGTTAAAGAAGTCCCGCAGAAGGATCCAATAATAGTCATGAGGGAAGAGCATTAAATGTGCGATCGTGCAGTGGGTTAAGATCTGAGAAGCAGATAAGGTCTAATCCTTTAATTATGATTAGATGCCTTATCCATTAAGATTATGTTTCCTGTTAAAACCTAAGAAACATTTGACCTTTTAAACTTAGTGTCAAGAATAATTATAAAACTCTGATTTCTGTGGAATAAATGTTATTCAGTAGTACTCCTTATGCAACATGGTGGAATTTGTAACTCTCATTCAACAAATATTTATGAAACATTTACCTGCCAATTGTCAGGAGTGTACAACTGCTTTGTTACTTTTGAACTAAATATATTTTAAAGCTTAATCCTAATATCAAAAGTGATTTTCTTCATTAACTCTAGATATTAATTACATATGAACTAATGAACTCTTGCATTGGGTATTTCTTAAAGATGGTATATAAATCATGTTTTAAAAATATTACATTTTGAGTACAATTGGAAATTTAAAGATTGAGTATCTATAGTATCCTGGGATCATAGGTACTCATACATATATATGATGGTTAATGATTTTTAAGTTATTACATTCATTGTCATAGTTTGAAGGAATGGGAACAGGAAAAGATACAAACTAACTTTCTGATAAGTTTTTCATAGCTAAATTTGAAGACTGTGAGACTTGGGTGTAATGACTAACTTACTTTGATTGAATAGTCCCTAAGACTACCAATTAGGTGCGTTTAGTAGTTCTTCAACCCTTCTTATGTAAATACACTGACAAATACATTACAGTTGAATTCTCTGCATTTCATGCATGTCTGGGAAAGAGTACTGTGAACATCTGCTTCAAAGTAGTAGGACTTCCTAGACCCCATATGCTTGTTTATCAGGTCGTCAAGCACTGTGGAGAAACTAATGCTACTCAAGTTTACCCAATAAAAAATATTGGATCAGATAAGCTGCAAGCCATATGTTACTGCTCCAGAAGGGTTGCTCAGGTTAGAGCCAAGTCAGCAGCACTTACCTACTGTGAACTTACAGCCTTTCCAGAAAGCTTGTATCTCAGTCTGTGCAGAGTTTATAAGAGTGAACCAGTAAATTGCTGTCTTCACCTTGGTTTTTGAATTGTTTTGTTAAAGTTTAATGCAAACATTTGAGCACATCTGTGTGTCAAGAATTTCTATAGGCTCTAGATATGTAAAGATATAATATCACCTAAGAAGTTTTTACCTGAGAGAATGGTTTATGGAAATGGAGATTTTCCTGCCCTGGTGGTTTATGGGTTTGGGTCAGAATGCTGTGTTCTGGGTAAAAGTTCCTGCCAATTTAAGGGAGAATAAAACATACTTAAAGGAGCTCATGTTTCCTGTACCTTCACTGATCTTAGGCCATTTGGTAACTGGTATTTATAAAGGACTAGAAGTTAGATTCCTCTGTTTGGCTTGGAACTGAGGCTTGCATACCTGTTGTATAAAGAAAGAAAAAAGCAGAAGGATTGAAAGTCTCTTAACCTTGCTTCACTTACTTTTTCCTTATTTTCCAGAACTCTGGTAATGAACATCATTAAGAGTCAAGATAGGCCAGGCGCGGTGGCTCACGCTTGTAATCCCAGCACTTTGGGAGGCCGAGGTGGGCGAATCACGAGGTCAGGAGATCGAGACCACGGTGAAACCCCGTCTCTACTAAAAATATAATAAAAAAATTAGCCGGGCGTGGTGGCGGGCACCTGTAGTCCCAGCTACTCGGAGAGGCTGAGGCAGGAGAATGGCGTGAACCCGGGAGGCGGAGCTTGCAGTGAGCCGAGATTGTGCCACTGCAGTCCGGCCTGGGCGACAGAGCGAGACTCTGTCTCAAAAAAAAAAAAAAGAGTCAAGATAAATAAGTAAGAACTGTTGACCTATCCTGACCAAGCTTTTGAAGGTCAGACAGTTCAGTTTTGCTTCTGAGTTGGTAACAACTGAGGAAAGACTAAGTCTCCATAGTTCTCTAGGTAGATACAGCGTAAGAAGCCAGCCCATTGTTTTGAGAGGGCTAGGTTAAACTTCTTTAGAATTAGGAAAAGTGAAAAGTAGAAAACTCCTACAGACTCTTTTCTCCTACCTAGCTTCTAGAACATTTTCTTTCACAATGTAGAATGCTGGCCGGGTGGTGGCTCATGAACTCATGACATGAACTCAGCACCATTATTCTTACTCAAGTGTCCTTTCAGTCTTTTCTTGATCTTTATTACAGTATGTTATGGAAAACTGTAGTGATCGCTTCTCAGCCTTTTGGCTAAGATCAAGTGTGGAAAACTGTAGTGAAGAAGTATCCTGTTGGCCATCACTGCTGTGTCTCAACACCTGATGCTATGGTTCCAGCCCAGCACTTTTGGAGGCTGAGGCGGATGGATCACCTGAGGTCAGGAGTTTGAGACCAGCCTGACCAATATGATGAAACCCCCTGTCTACTAAACATACATAAAACAGCCAGGTGTGGTGGCACATGTCTGTAGTCCCAGCTACTCAGGAGGCTGAGACAGGAGAATTGCTTGAACCTGGGAGGTGGAGGTTTCAGTGAGCTGAGATCGTGCCACTGCACTCCAGCCTGGGTGACAGAGTGAGACTCCATCTCAAAATAAAATAAAAATCAATAAATAAAAAAGAATGTAGAATGTTTTTGCTACAACTTGCTATAACGTTTCATTAAAAAAAGTATTACAATTTGTGAATGCTTGCTGCAGGCTTTCATCCTGTACCCATGAAAAGCCTGTTTATTTCTTCCTACAAACATAACTTTTTTTCATAGGAGAACACTGCAACATTTAAGATGTTATGATTTGCTCCAAATTTCAAAACTAGCATGTGGCAAGATGAAGATTGGAACTCGGGCATCTGAATTCTTTTTATTTTATTTTATTTTATTTTATTATTATACTTTAGGTTTTAGGGTACATGTGCACAATGTGCAGGTTTGTTACATATGTATCCATGTGCCGTGTTGGTTTGCTGCACCCATTAACTCGTCATTTAGCATTAGGTATATCTCCTAATGCTGTCCCTCCCCCCTCCCCCCACCCCACAACAGTCCCCGGAATGTGATGTTCCCCTTCCTGTGTCCATGAGTTCTCATTGTTCAATTCCCACCTATGAGTGAGAACATGCGTTGTTTGGTTTTTTGTCCTTGCCATAGTTTACTGAGAATGATGTTTTCCAGTTTCATCCATGTCCCTACAAAGGACATGAACTCATCATTTTTTATGGCTGCATAGTATTCCATGGTGTATATGTGCCACATTTTCTTAATCTAGTCTATCATTGTTGGACATTTGGGTTGGTTCCAAGTCTTTGCTATTGTGAATAGTGCAGCAATAAACATACGTGTGCATGTGTCTTTATAGCAGCATGGTTTATAGTCCTTTGGGTATATACCCAGTAATGGGATGGCTGGGTCAAATGGTATTTCTAGTTCTAGATCCCTGAGGAATCGCCACACTGACTTCCACAATGGTTGAACTAGTTTACAGTCCCACCAACAGTGTAAAAGTGTTTCTATTTCTCCACATCCTCTCCAGCACCTGTTGTTTCCTGACTTTTTAATGATGGCCATTCTAACTGGTGTGAGATGGTATCTCATTGTAGTTTTGATTTGCATTTCTCTGATGGCCAGTGATGATGAGCATTTTTTCATGTGTTTTTTGGCTGCATAAATGTCTTCTTTAGAGAAGTGTCTGTTCATGTCCTTCACCCACTTTTTGATGGGGTTGTTTGTTTTTTTCTCGTAAATTTGTTTGAGTTCATTGTAGATTCTGGATATTAGCCCTTTGTCAGATGAGTAGGTTGCAAACATTTTCTCCCATTCTATAGGTTGCCTGTTCACTCTGATGGTAGTTTCTTTTGCTGTGCAGAAGCTCTTTAGTTTAATTAGATCCCATTTGTCAGTTTTGGCTTTTGTTGCCATTGCTTTTGGTGTTTTAGACATGAAGTCCTTGCCCACACCTATGTCCTGAATGGTATTGCCTAGGTTTTCTTCTAGGGTTTTTATGGTTTTAGGTCTAACATGTAAGTCTTTAATCCATCTTGAATTAATTTTTGTATAAGGTGTAAGGAAGGGATCCAGTTTCAGCTTTCTACATATGGCTAGCCAGTTTTCCCAGCACCATTATTCTTACTCAAGTGTCCTTTCAGTCTTTTCTTGATCTTTATTACAGTATGTTATGGAAAACTGTAGTGATCGCTTCTCAGCCTTTTGGCTAAGATCAAGTGTGGAAAACTGTAGTGAAGAAGTATCCTGTTGGCCATCACTGCTGTGTCTCAACACCTGATGCTATGGTTCCAGCCCTGCACATTTTTCTGAGTGACTATTATAAAACTGGTAATATATGTTAGCCCAGGGGTTGACACCCTATGGCCATATCTGTTTTTTTGCCTGTTCCTGTATGGCCTAAGAGCATTTAAAATGTAAAATGTTAAATGCCTTTTATGTTTTTTAATGGTTGAAAAAAAAACAAGAATATTTCATAACCCACGAATATTAAATTCAATTCTCAGTGTATATAAATTAAGTGTAGCTATGCTCCTATAAAACATTTTCATTTCAATTTTTTCAATAGCTGCTTTCATACCATAATGTCAGCATTGAGCTGGTGTGACAGAAACCCTATGGCCAGCAAAGTATCAGCTGGCCCTTTACAGAAAATGTTTGACCACTGTTAGTCTGTGGCTGTGCTCTCATTTCGGATACAGTCTTCCAGACCCCATCTTACTCTGCTCAGGACCTTCCCTGTGGTTTCTAAAATTTCCAGTGAAAGATTATCTTCAGTCACTGGGGTGGTTTTATTTCCTCTTAATTATGGTAAATTCCTCTTAATTATGGTAAATTTGTTTATTTTGACAACAATATGACTCTCACACAGCCACTCTCAACCTGAACCTGTAAGACATAAATACCCTTTACAGAATGATAAAGCAGGCACATACTAACGTTTTCAATCTCAGCTCTTGTGTTGAGATTAGAATTGTTCCAGAGATACGCTTTTCAGACTCACCGAGGCAGTCACTTTCATGGTTAACCATTTTTCCTTGTTTCCAGTGGCGGCCATCCTAGCCTTTTACTACATGAAGTTCTTTATTCCAGCCTCTGGAATAAATATTCTCAGCATATTTATTGCCTATAACTTACAGATTAAAAAGCCTTAAACTCACCTTCCTCTCCCTCATTCTCTGTATTCTGTCTTTACCTCCCTGTTTCAGAGGAAGTGAGAACTCTCCCTTTCCAAGGCTGTTCAAGACAGCTAATCTCTGTCCCATTCCTCTGATCTCCAGGAACTTTTTTCCATGCTTTTCTTTTTCCTTAGACTCTTCTCTTCTCTATTATTTCTAATCTCCAAGTTTCCTTGATCCTAAAAGCCATCCTCCCTTGAGCCTTATACTCCTCAAGCTACAGCCCCCCCCTTTAAAAAAAAAAAAAAATTTATAGCCAAATCTCTCTTCAAAGACTTTTTCCTCACCTTGTATCTGCCTGACCTGCTAACACTGATTTTTCATTATGTCTTCTGCTGAATCTGCTCTCATCAGTGGCCTGGTTGTTCTAGCCAGTAGCCTCTTTTTAGTCCTCATCCTACAGGCCCTCCCTGAGTAGTTGCCACTATTAACTATTAGCTCCCATGTTGAAACTCTTCTGCATTAGTCTTTTTTTCTTTTGGTTGGGACTGGATGCATCTTTGAGCCTCCAGAATTCTTCTCCCCAAATGACCTGTCTCAGTTTCCTTTACTCATTCTCCATCTGTCTACTCTAAATTATTCCTTCCGGTCGCTTCTCTTTTCCTTGTGTATGTTCTCCTTGGGTGATTTCAATCATGCTTCATCCAATACCTATTTGTTGATGTACCCTGAATCTGTTTTTCTCTCTAGCCCTCTTCCCTGAACTCCAACTCCATACTGGACACAAGCACATTGGCATTTCTAATAACCATCTTGAGTTCAACTAATTTTTTTAAATCTAAAGATGAGTATCTCATGCTCTCCATGTGTGATGGCATCGGTGTCTCAAGAACTATTGCATTAGCTTCGGTCTCCTTTTTTCCCAATCCCTATATTCATTGAGTCACCAGATGGCTGCACTTTAGCTCAAATGTGGCTCATTGAACCTATTCTCACCAAATGTTCTGCTTGTGCTTTTGTTCAGGACCTCATCATGTCTCACCAGGTCTATTTACAAGCATCTTAACTGGTCTCCCAGACATCAGTCTCCATGCCCATTTAGTTCATCATTTCTATGGCTACTTATGTCATCTTCATAAAACGTAATCTGATTATGTCTTTCACCTTCTCACAGTCAAAACACTAACTGTTCATTAAAGTGTATAGATATAAGACAGTGCAAAACCCAAACCTACCAACCTCTCCAGCCCTAACTCTTCTCTTATACCCTATGCTTTAGTCCAAATGTTTGCCATTCCCTGAATGTACACTGCTCTTTCATGTGTTCATGGTTTCATATGCATTACTTCTATTTAGAATAGTATCATATCCTGTGAGATAAGCTCCTCAACCTTCAAGGGCCACATTAAACATAATGTCTCCTGAAGTATTTGGATTCCCCCAGAAAGTTAATAATTGCCTTTACTTTGCTTTGAGTGTGCTCCTCATGGTGCTTTTACTGCACTTACAGTATGACATCATATTCCACCTTACTTGCCTGTCTTCTGTAGTAGCTGGTCTTTAGAAATTAGAGTGGGAAGGAGAGAACAGTCACCATATCTTATTCATGTCAGCACCTGGGGCATCTGGTATGCTATAGCCACAATAGTTAGTGCCTATTCAAATGAATAGAGAAATGAATTTTAAAAAGTGGGTGGGAGTATACGGGCCAGGCAGACTTCTTGGAATGATTGTGGAGCAGGGAAATGCCACATACTGTGTGTATCTGTGGAAGATATTTAGGCAACTGCTTGGAGACTGACCTTTGAAGTTTTTTAGTATCTGTTGCCAAATGTTGAATAAAGGAATGACTCTAGATGTTGTAAACGTTGGGCATCTGAATCATTCTGGAGCACTACACTCACACACACACACACACACACATATATATACATATATACATGTATATACATATGCATATACATATATACATGTATATACATATGCATATACATATATACATGTATATACATATACATATATACACACATATATACATGTATATACATATACATATATATACACATATATACATGTATATACATATACATATATATACACATATATACATGTATATACATATACATATACATATATATTTCTTTTCCCAGGTACACGGCATTACTTATGAAGATTTAAATAAAAAGTTGGCCAGTTCCACAAGGCAGAACCTGGATTAGGGAATGAGAGAGAATATAAATTTGGCTAGCTGGGAAGATAGCCATGAGCATGGATACAAAACCATGACTTATTTAGAAAATAGGCTGTGAATTTTAGTAAAACAGACCTAAAGTTTGCTGCTAATGAGTTTTTATTGGGTTTGCTAGGTATTAAGCCTAGCTATTAAGCCCAGAATGCATTAACTATTTTTCCTAATGCTGTCCCTCCTCCTACCATGGATGAAGCTAGAAGCCATTATCCTCAGCAAACTAACGCAGAACAGAAAACCAAACACTGCATGTTCTTACTTATAAGTGGGAGCTGAACAGTGAGAAGACAAGGACACAGGGAGGGCTTGTTTTCTAGAATAACTTCTGCCCAATGAGAAATGTGGCTCTCCTGTTAGAACTCACTAGAAGGAGTGAGGGTCCTGACCTCCAGGGCTTCCTCACCTAACTGAAACCAACCCAGATGCCATGCTATTGACAGTAGAATGTATCGAAATGCTACCAAACAGAATTGCAGCCATTTTGTAACTCTTTCTTGGATTGCAAGCATTTCCAGAATTCGATGGCAGCTTTGTTGCCTTCTTGCATGGTTTTCCACCAGTTAGTGTGCTTGGCATAATCCTTCCTTTTAACTGTGCAATGCAGTACTATAGGAACTAACTCATCTTAGTGTCACCTGTTTAACCGCTTTTCTGTGTTTGTCACCCCAGTCCCAGATCCTAGGCCTTAGTAATATAACATCATTTAGTTAGAAACTGGAAGATTGATATAAAATTCAGCAACTTAGTAGTTACTAGGAAGTATTAATGAAGTGCTCCTCCAGGTATATTTTTCACCGAGATTTTAGCTGGTTTGAAACATCTAATTAGATTATTATTTGTCTTCAGAGTTAACAGAATTATACTTAAGTTTAAAAAATTGGGCAAAGTAATTTATATGTCAGGATAGGAGTGGTAGAATGGTTTGAGATAAGGAAATATTAGCCAACTTGCCAAAATTTTGACCACATTTAGCATTTATTGAGTGCATACTGTGTTCCAAGTCTTGTATTAGGTACTGAAATGACTGTAGTGAGAAGAATGAAAAGGATTGTTGCCAGAATATATTATAGTGTTGCTTTATTTTTGAACTCTTTAGTTTAATGCAGTACTGACCTTTTGAGTCTTCTAAGATATTAAATCACTTTTTCTTTTATGTGAATTAAGTAATTGCTTTCTTAAATTTGATTTTGATTATGTGTAGAGACATATCTATTTAACAACAATTTGAACACTCTGAGTCTAAGCAAAGATGATCAAGCAATAGTAGGAATGTCATTGTTTCTGGGAACTTTTTGTTGGTCACAGAATAATTTTCAGTGTGACAAATTAAAGAAACTTAGGTTGTTTCTTATACCCATTCTGTCATCTGCCTTTTTATGATTTTCTTGATTTTATCACAGGAGCATTTATCAAGTCTAGTTTTTTTGGCCATACTTTGCTTAATGGTATACAAAAATAACTACACAGATGTGTTATAATTTATCTTTTCAGTCAGGCAACTTTGAAAATATACAAAAAATAATAGACTGTTAGTCACCCTCAACTTATTTTTTTTTTTTTAAATGAGGTATCAGTCTACAATGTAGTACTTTATCACATTCATTCATTAGAAGATGATTATCAGACAAGGGAGGTGAAGTAGAAAGTTAAACCAATAAGGGTGCATCCTTAGGGTAGCTTCAGAGACACTGTAGAGGTGGGCATCAGATAAATGGCAGTCTGTAAGGGTGGTAGTGAAATGAGCTGAAGTACCTTTAAGGTCTTGCATTTGATGAAAAGCCCCTGCTGTACTTTAATTGATGAGAGTAACACAGTTAAAATACACGACATTCAGAACAGGTTTGCTCAGGGCAGTGTTGGTGGCTGGAAGTTTGTTGAAGAGTGGGTTGCAGTAATCTGGTGAGAGGTGGTGAGTGGTTAAGGAAGTTGCGGTAGAACTACAGAGAGTATGCAGAAAGAAGTGTCCTGGGAGGCAGTTTAGCTTAAGGCATTTGGGAAAGAAAACTGTGCCAAGTATCGTACATTGATTCAGTGTGTACTCCTGTTTGGGGCCAGTTCGTTGCTATTCTAGGGATTGGAATAAAATGAAAAAATGCATAGTCTATGCCATTTCCAAGTTTGCGACCCCCGCCCCCCTTTTTTTTATAAATAGAACTCTGGAGTAGGAGTATAGGGAAATTTAACTGTTGTTCAAAAATGTATCACCCATTTTTTCTCTTTTGGCAAAATTGCCTCACTCCTTTCTTTAGAGCTATTTTGGTCATCACTGAGCCTCTTGAATCATTTAACATCATTTTATATACCAAAAATCCATTGAGATGATTGATTGAAAAAGATAAAATTGCTCTTTTTTACAAGTTCTTTTTGTTTGTTTTATTCTTTATAAAAGTGCTTCCTGTTACAATTCTTTAGCTATGTACTGAAGAACAACTAGGATGTGATAGCCTCCACTCCTGTCCTCCTCCTCCTGCACTGTAACCTTGGGCACTAGTGGAGCATTATTGTTTTGTTAGCTTGCCTCTACAATAATTTTCCTCCCCTTTCTGAAAGGCTTCAATGCTAAACAACAATGTAGAGCATTCTTTCTTGCAATAGACGCTAATTGTGTTCTTAGTTGGGATCTTGCTGTCATAGCCACAATAACTGTGTCAATTGTGCGGGGAGGCTGGGTCACAGTGGTTATTGTGCAGAGTGATGAATGCTGCTTACTTGTGATCTGCTGCCGCCCGCATCTGTGGGTGAGAACACGCAGTTACTGTAATTTGCCTGGCAAGTGATCAGACTGGTATAAAATAACATCATCTGTTAGGCAAGATAGCAGTCACAAAGAACTATTGGCCTTTTAAAATATGGAATTTTTAATGAGAAACTTTGAATAATAGAGATTGAACATGTGAGAACAGCTACCTAGTGTGTGTTGCATTATTAACCCCTAGTTTGTAGTGTATTCTGGAGTCAAGTTGACCTACATAGAAGAGAAGGAACTGGAAGTGCATGTCTGTGTTCTGGCTCCGATTGGGAAAAGCTGCTTAACCATTGTAAGTTACAGGTTGGATAAGTGACATATATGACTGGTGTCAATTGGCAACCAGGCTTCACAGTTTCATGAAATGTGTGGATTCTGAAAGTGTTGTCATTGCAAATGTAGTTTCCTTGCCTAGTTCTTCCACATACTTAAGGAAAAGATATTTTTAATGTAATTGTTAGAATGTGTTGTACATAATGATTCTGAAGTAAAAGGAAATATTTTGTTTTTTTTTTTTAAGTAAACTTGGTGTTTTGCAAGGATCTGAAGAATCCCAGTTTGGAGCTGATTATTTTCTTGACTGTCCACATCCCACAGTTTTTTTTTTTTTTTTTTTCCTCTCCATCCCACTGCCCATTTTAAAGCACTTTTCAGCTGTCTGATTGCTCATTAGCATTGCTCATTAAAAGTGGTCTGGGGGCATGCATTTCAAAGCAGTCCTTTAATACTTGGTTTTTCAAGTTTTGTCAAATTCCCAGTGAATACAAACCAAGTTATTTCTTGAAGTTTAGCCTTGTTTATATTTTTTATATTATTCCTTCTGCTTAGTACATGTCTAAATGATTACTTTTCAGAAAAGTGAATTTTGCTTAGCACATTGATTTGTATCTCATGAGAAGAGAGTAAACCATGTTTGGTGTGACTTAAGCTTTTATGATTTGAGATTTGTGTGTGTGTGTGTGTGTGTGTGTGACCCCAAGAACATGGAGATACAAGGGGTGGTAATTTTGGAGGGGAAAAGTACATTAATTAGACAAGTGAGGTAATGTAAGAATGAGATCATCTGCCCATGGCTGGTGTAATTCCTTTTTGTTCATTATATTAATTTTAAAAATAATATTAAAGTAATAACATGTATGTTCCTACCTTGAAAAGCTAGTTATATAAATAATATGTATCTTTAATGCAGATAATTTGGAAGATTTTTTTTTTAAAGAAAAAATCCAAGTGATCGCCAATAGTCTCTGTACCGGCCACCTAAGATAGTCATTGTTAAATTCTGGTATAGATACCCCTCTGTTACTTTGTACACTGTTTTTCCTTTAAACCTTGTTTTGGTCTTAAGGCCATTTGGAAACACAATAGTCATTCTAAGTCCTCCCATAATCCAATAATGAATTTACATAAAATATTTTTTGTCAACATTTTCTGATATTAACTGAGCAGAAAAAATATAGAATTACATATAGTTAATATTAAGAACATTTCCCTTAATTCCTAAAGATTAGGAAGATTATAAACTTGAATTTTTCTTTTGACACTAATCCTTTTCTATATTGCAAAACACTAAATCTTTATATGGAAATAGAAAATTGAAAACATTTCTAACGTAGAAACTCAAAATAAATTTTCATTATTATGCAGGCGTGTTGGCTTTAATCAAAGTAAGATTGATTTACTTTTTTAAAATGGATGTATAAATAGGACCCTAATTCACAAATTGTTTATTTTTATATATTTTTTATTTAGATAAGTGGAAGTCAGTTAAGATAGTCCTATGAAAAGTTGCTTTGTCTTTTTTTTTTTTTTTACTCTCTTCCCTTTCTCCTTCTGACAAGTCAACATCTGCTTCCATATAGCTAACTGCTGCTATTTTCTGCTTCTGTGACAGCTAGCCGATGGCGGAGTCTCTTCTCTTCAACTGCCTCACTGGCTTTTCCTTATAGTCCTGTTGCAAGACTCAGCCCTTATAGCAATGGCATTAATACTCCCAGCTTCTCTAAAACCTCAAATAAAGCAATACTAACACCTGAAAAAACAGGTAATATTTTAACTTCTTGACTAGATGCTTGCTTTGTAATTCAGTTACTAAACACAGCTTAAATATTCATCTTTCATTTGAAAAGCTTGAGAATAATCTTAGAATGGAGAGTTTGTGCTGCACACTTACTTTGGGTACAAAAGGCCTAGCACTAATTTGTACCCTTAACACCATTGATCTACTGCTCTCAATTGTGTGTAGCAGACAGTCTTCCCTCCTTAACAAAAGTATATGCATGCAGTTCTGTATTTCCAAATGCTTATGTGCTTTTAAAATTAAATGTCAAACACAATTTAGGTAGTTTTTATTATTCAAGATTGTAAGTCTTTATTTTTTTTAATTTTTTTCTGGTAGCTTTTAAATTTAGCTAAGGCTGTGTAGAAGAAAATAGTCATAGTGGCTTTTTATGAGATGAGGATCTCACCATTTTCTTATTTTTCTCAGCATTGGTGTGATTCCATTCCTATAGCCTTCTTCTATTTGTTCTTTGGTTCTTTTATCTGAAGCCATTGGTTTTTTTATTCTCATGGGTGGCTATAAGTCTCCCGTGACTACTCTCTGGTCTGTATTATGTGGGTGTTGTATATATTTCTGCATATGTATGTGTGCCTTTTTGATGTGATATTCTTACCCATTTGTAGCACTGCTGTTTGTACTCATTAAGAAATGGACCAGATTAAAATTTAATTTAAAAATATATAATCAGTTACTGTCAGACAAGTGTGTCCTATTATTAAAGTATACATGAATATATATTCTTTTTTTTTTTTTTTTTTTTTTTTTTTTTTTTTTTTTTTTTTTTTTTTTTTTTTTTTTTTGAGACGGAGTCTCGCTCTGTCGCCGAGGCTGGAGTGCAGTGGCGCAATCTCGGCTCACTGCAAGCTCCGCCTCCCGGGTTCACGCCATTCTCCTGCCTCAGCCTCTCCGAGTAGCTGGGACTACAGGTGCCCGCCACCACGCCCGGCTAATTTTTTGTATTTTTAGTAGAGACGGGGTTTCACCGTGGTCTCGATCTCCTGACCTCGTGATCCGCCCGCCTCGGCCTCCCAAAGTGCTGGGATTACAAGCGTGAGCCACCGCGCCCAGCCAACTGAATATATATTCTTATACCATGCCTTTAGATATATACATATCTAATAGGATAGATTTTAGCGGTAGTGAATTTTTTATTGTGATAAAAAAATATAATGTGAAATCTACCCTTTTAACAATTTAAGTATATAGTACACGGTGACTTTTTAAATTGTGAAAATTCAATTTGAAAACAATGAACAAGTGGTTTTGTATATATGAATTGTGTACACATGATGTGCACGTTGACCATTAAATGGTGACATGTTGGTGATTTTTGTAACACGAAAACATGAGACAAATTGCTGACTGTTTATATATGAATTGTAAAGCATGTATAGCTATCAGTCCTGCAGATGAACGAACACACATTTCCTTTGTGTTTCAGGTTACACTTCCAGGGGCTCCCCTCTCAGTCCCCAGTCATCTATCGACAGTGAGCTGAGTACTTCAGAATTGGAGGATGATTCTATCTCCATGGGATATAAATTACAGGACCTCACTGATGTTCAGATCATGGCTCGTCTGCAAGAAGAAAGTATGTGTTCTTTCTAAACTAGCAAAATGAGGCTTCCACTTGGAATATACAGGCAGAGGGGGAGGTTCAGGCATTTCTCTCCAGGTAATGGGCAAATAATTAGATTCTTTCTCTCGTACTGTCCTACTTTTTAGGTGGAGCCAGTTATATGCTTCTCACACTATCACGAGGTGGTAGGACTTAGTCTGATGAAAACACATTGATACATGGACATTGCTGGTATTGCCACTGTGGAAACAGATGGACAGTTTCCTAAAAAACTAGAGGTGCAACTTCCATGTGGCCCAGCAAACTGCACTCTTGGATATTTATCCCAGAATAGTGGAAATTTGTGTTCACACAAAAACTTGTACGTGAATGTTCTGAGCACCTTTAGAGCCCAAAACTGGAATTAGCTTAGATGGCCTTCGGTAGGTAAATGATTAAACCAATCATGCTACATCTGTACCATGGAGTACAACTCAGCAATAAAGAGGAACAAACTACTGATATACACAACATCTTGCTTGAAGCTCCAGGGAATCATGGTGAATAAAAAAATTGATCATAAGAGAGTGCATACTGTATAATTCCACACATATAACATTTTGAGATGACCAAATGTTAGGAACGGAGGACAGACTAGTGGTTGGTGGAGTTAGGGATAGGGCTTAGGGTCTCAAGAGGGTCTCGAAGCTGGATGTAGTTATAAACGGGTAACACGGGAGTTTTGCAGTGTTGGTACTATTCATTGGTGGATCTTTGAACCTGTAGGTAATAAAATTGCATACAGCTTAATACTCTCTCTATCTCTCTGACACACACACACACACACACACACACACACACCTGTGAAAATCTGAATAAAATGAGTGGATTATATCACTGCCAATACCCTGGCTGTCATATTATTCTATAATTTTGCACAGTGTTACCACTGGGGGAAACTGGGCAAAGTGTGCAGTTTTGTTGTTTTTTAAGCACTGCATGTGAGTCTACAGTTATCTTAAAATTTCAGTTAAAATGCATTGACATACTTCTCCAGGTAAATAATTGTGAAAGAGTAGATAAGTAGAAATAGGATAGTTTTTCACTGGTTCTGTGATAAAGTTACAAAAAATTATCTGGGAGTGAACTAGTTGAAGGGCATTAATGGTATCAAAAGGCACAGAACTGGAGTGTTTGTTTTGGATTTATCTTTTCCGCCAACATAAGTAGAAATAATCAAGTATCATTTAAGCATAATAATTTCCTGCTTTCAGAATTAGTCAAGGCTTCTATGAGAAACATGGTAATGCTTATGCAGGATTTAGTAAGATACGTTTTTAAGGGGAAAAGTGGTTATTTTATATCATTATTTAGTAAAAGCAAATTTAAATACTCTTTCTAAAAATATATATGGCTAAATGATTGTATGTCAGTTTCAGAAGTTAAGTAGTCAGGGATAGACCACTTTTTAAAAAAACTGTAGTACTGGCAATGGGTTAAATAATGAGAACTTTGTAGTTTGACTATTTTTAGATGATTACCTTATAGGATGACCTAAAACTATTAGAAGTATTGAGGTGTCTGTGCTTTGAAAGAGATAATATTAGTAACATAAAAGAATAATAGAGAGATGACCTTGTGGGAAAATATTTGTACCTCGGCTTTTAAACTTTCCCTTTGACTTTAAAAGTTGGGGGTGGGGAGCAGAATGACTTCCTACTTGGGCAGAGATTTGAAGATTTTAGTTGGTTTAAGTCATAGCAAACTATTCATAATGAGATGAATATTTCTTCCTAAGTTGCCCTTCTAAAATATCTCTTGATTTGAAAAGGGGAAATTGATAGATATTAATGAATGAGCTGTGGCAGGTATATATAATCTTCACTGGAATTGGGGCAATCTTTTTGCAAAACAGAATTGTCCAATATTAGATATCTGTATCATAGGTAAATGTGATTATTGTCTTGGTAAACTTGTCAATTTAGTAAACTTGAGAACAAGATAATAAGTCTCTGTGAGTAATTTGTTTGGCACAATTTTTCATCTAATACTTGGTTAATTATAACTAAATGTTAGCTAGATCAAAATACATTAGAGTACTATTTGTTATTTTGTAGGTCTCAGGCAAGATTATGCTTCTACTTCAGCATCTGTATCAAGACATAGTTCCAGTGTGTCATTGAGTTCAGGAAAAAAAGGGACATGTAGTGATCAAGAATATGACCGATACAGTCTGGAGGATGAAGAGGAATTTGATCATTTGCCACCACCTCAGCCTCGTCTTCCAAGATGTTCCCCTTTCCAAAGAGGAATTCCCCATTCACAGACTTTCTCCAGCATTAGGGAGTGTAGGAGGAGTCCCAGTTCCCAGTATTTTCCTTCAAATAATTACCAGCAGCAACAGTATTATTCACCTCAAGCCCAAACTCCAGATCAGCAACCAAATAGGACCAATGGAGGTAGGTTGTATGCTTTTTTGGTATTTGATATGCTTTGATTTTTTTGTATGTGGTCAAGAAATGGTTTTTGTGTTTTTGTTTTTGTTTTTGAGACAGAGTCTGTCTCTGTCCCCTAGGCTGGAGTGCAATGGCACGATCTCGTCTCACTGCAACCTCCACCTCCCAGGTTCAAACGATTCTCCTGCCTCAGCCTTCCAAGTAGCCGGGGTACAGGCATGTGTCATTATGCCTGGCTAATTTATTTTTTATTTTTTATTTTTAGTAGAGATGGGGTTTCACCATGTTGACCAGGCTGGTCTTGAACCACCAACCTCAGATAATCTGCCTGCCTTGGCCTCCCAAAGTGCTGGGATGACAGCCACCATACCTGGCCAAGAAATGGTTTTAAGAGAAAAATAGATAATTGGTCAATGTTTCTCAGATTAAAAATCATCCTCCAGACCTTCTCAGTTTGGTCTAAATTTGCATCTCTAATTGACTGGCTTCTGATTACGTGTCCCAGATTTATAAACTCACAGCTTCAAGAAAACCTCCATGACATAGCTGGCTCGGAATGAGTTATAAATGTGCGGCATCTCTGCATTGTTGCTGTGCCTGTGGCACAGGCAGGGTTGTACAAGCTGAGAAGTTTGTGGTCAAGCCCATGGAGGCAAAGGCTGTGAGTTGTCATTCCTTACCTTGTCCACAACCTTCAGTCTCTTACTGTCTGTTCCTAGCACAGAGTGAGGTTGTAAGCATGAATGATGATGCTTGCAGAGGATGCTGCTCTTACACAGCCAGATCTAGGCAAGTTTGAGATGTGTCTTTCCCTCTGATCTCCTGACATCTAGAATTAAGATCTGTGTAGCAGCAGGAACATGGAGGCTGCTTTCCGTTAGCATCTGGCAGGGTAATGAGAAATTGATCTGTCTTGTCAACATGGTGGGTTGCTGTCTGTGTCATTCTTTCATACTTTTTCTATCTCCTCATCATTTATCTTTCTTCCACACTTGCAGGAGTTGGACTCTGACTTCTAAGAACTATGGGAGAAGCAATCATGTAATATTCTAAGCATGTTGTGTTTTTATACTAATGATCACTTGAACCCTCACACACAAATTCTATATATTATGGAGAAACAAACCAATCAAAAATAATTTATAATTATACAATTACAGTTCTTAATTATTATATAGCACTGTTTCTCAAAGCTGGGTCCAGAAGTGATCAAATGGTCTTTAAAAATATTTATAGGCCAAATATAAATTTTGTATTAGTGATCAGCCATAACCCTGTATTTAGTTTTTACCCTTTCTTCCTTTGTACTTGTATCATTCATGCTGATGCTAATTAAGAGATCATTTGGAAATATTTAAAATTTTATATTTGTAATTTCTCTTACTACCTTGAGATTTCAAGTTTAAAGGAGTGGTGGCTAAAAAATGTCATCATGACTAACATATTAAAGCTCATAGCATCAGAAAGACAATGTACTCCATGTGCTTAGTGGAAGTCATAACATCTTATTAAAATTGAGAGGCCACCTAGAATCGTTTCTCTAAAGCTTTTTTTCTTTTTTACTTAAGTGTTTTAGAACATCGTAGTCAAGTTGCTAAGCAGATGCTAGCTCTGCATCTTGATTGATATTGTCAATAGGATCATTTTTCTCCACTTAGCTGTTTGTTGCACCTCAGAAAAGTGGTATTCACTTCCATCAAACACCGTTTGAAAAGGATTAGGTTTCTGTGAATCCCATGCTGGGATATTCTTCACAGGAAAGTGGAGACATACCACAGTTTAGGTCCCTTTATGGTAGTTTTATTTTGCCTAAAATGTCTAGTTTTCACAATACAAGAAAAATGGAATACAAAGGCAATTTTCTGGATATGACTTCTGACTAATTAGCTTAATGGTTGAGAGCAGAGGCTCTGAAGTCCAGTAGATCCTGTGTTTCTCAACTCTCTAAGGTTTGGTTTCCCTAACTAAAATGTGGACAAGATAATATCTATCTCTTAGGAAACTTAGGTATAATTTCACACCAAACCATCTGGTACACATTTTCTCCACCTAAATATATTATAAGGAGTAAATGAAATAAATGAATATTACATTGCCTGTAGCTGGGAGTGGATGTGCTGAATAAAGGTTGTCTTCTCCCCTTTTGTTTTTAAACTTTTATTAACATATGATTCAGATGTCCTAGCCTGCATTTTAGAATATTGAGCATAAAACTGTGAAATAAGAATGGTAACTTTGAAACTAATCTATTAAATATTTTTCTAAATTATCAAAATAATATAGATAGGAGAAAATAATTGTTAAACTGTTGATTCATTTTAAAATAATTGAGAATAAACTAGAAACGTATATTAATATTTACTGCTTTTGTAGTTCCTACACTGCCTAGATTTAAAGAGACGGGTCATAAAACTTTCTGGGATATTTCTGGGATTCATAGAATTAAAAGAAGCGTAACTGGAATAACTTGCTAAATATCAAAATGACTGAACTTGTAGAATCTTTACCAACTTTTTTATAATTCCACAGTATGGCAGGGGTTACTGGTGGCATGATGTAGTCCTTATTATCATGAGGACCTCCCCTGGAGCCTGTGTTGCCTCGATGCCTAGATCTAGCTGTTTTGTGGATAATGAGTGTCTCCTTTAGTCCTAAAGATTCCTGAGTCTTTGTTCATAGAGTGGTGAGTCTTGCTGCCTCTTTAATGTGAGCAAACTCATTTGAATTCTTTACTTGGTCTATTTTTCCAGTTTCCTGCTGCATCTCAGCCCTTGAAGATTAAACTGCTGATTTCTTGTGAAGATAGAAATAGAACATTACTTTTGGTTCCCTGAACTTTAAATAATATGTGGTTATTAAAACGTTCCACATTGTTTGACAGGAAATGTACCTCATTTCCAGATGGTCTGACACAAGTTGGAGATCACAGCTTTGTTCCAAGGGGAATAGTGTCCTAAATATTTACACTTGGAAGACCTTATTTTTAAGAGCATATTTCAAGATTAAAGCTTTGTGAAACAGACTTGTTGCTTAAATATGCGTAAAGATTGGTTTTAAAGACTAACACAGATTAGAGACATAGCCAAATGTAAGGTATGGACCTTGATTGGATCGTGGTTTAGAGGAAAAAGCTTATGAAAGATATTCTTGGGATGTCTGAAAAGTTTTGTGTGCAGATTATCATATGATATTGTTAATTTGTTTACATGTGATTACAATATTGTGATTCTATAGAATTTTCTCAGGAGATCAGTATGCATTTAAAGCGTCAAGATGTCTGAAGTTTTATCTTGTTTAGCAAAGCAAACAAATGTATATGTGGAGATGAATTAAATATGGCAAAATGGAAACAACCAGTATAGCCAGGTGGAAAAATAGGTGTTTATGATACTATTTTTTAACATTTCTATATGTATGAAAACTATTATAGTAAATAGTTGGAGAGAGATTTTAAAAAGAAATATAGAAGCTCAATTAATTTTCTCAATAGCATTATTGAGAAATTATGTTCCTGTGCCTCCCTGCTGCTTAAAAATATATATATTGGAAATATATATAGTGAAAATAGTCTAGTACTGATAGAGGCTGACTTTTTTACACCAGTTTTTGTGATAGTCAAAAGATCTAGATATAGCCACTAAGATTATGTAGAAAAGAGTCCTTCTAATTCCTCCCTTCTTACTACACACTGTCTGCCAAATCATACACATAATATTTGCTGATATATGAAGTACCTGCTCTGTGAGGCTGGGAACTTTAATAGGAATTTGGGAATATGAGACATATGATTGTTAAAAATAGGCATCAAGACGATAATGAGGAAAATTGCCAAGGAATCTAACAGTCAATGGCAATATTTGAGCATCCTTACTCTAGAACTACACACAGAAAGTAAAGAAATGTGTGAGAGGTAGATACTTCCAGCCGGGAAGTCCATAGAAAAGCTTCCCTATGGTGGGGATAATTGTGCCAATTCTTAAAGTATTAGTAAGAGCCACATGAGTAAAATATTCTTTTGTGCTTTCTACCATAGCACTCTATAATTTCTTATGCTTTCTTATTATACATATTACCTAAGTATACTTATTGTGCTTGTTTAATCTTCTGTCTTTTCCATCCCAAGGGAGCAAAAATTGCTGGACATGGCAATTTAATAGGTATTACTAATGTCAAAGGAGTAGTGTATGAAAGGGGAATAAGAAGAGCTGAGTTTGATTTTGCCTTGCATGCTTTTTGGATTAGTATTCAAGTATATCATTATTTTCTGGTTTTGCTTGAAAGAAAATGACCACAAGATTGAATGCTCTGATATGTGCACTTTAGTGTTTTGGGGTATATATCAATAAAGATAAAAATATCTTGTAAGTTGGAGGGGTGAAAAAAATTTTAGATATTATAATGATTTATGATCTTCCATGGTTTACCCCATCAAAATGTTAATCTTTAATATTTATTTTATTTGGGAGAAAATTTAATTTTAAATTTAATTAAATTTATTTCAGATTTTCTCTTTAGGATCAACAATGGGTGGGGAAGGATTGAGAAGCACTGGTCTAGACTGTAAACCTAGACCATAAATCTTGACTATAAATTCAATGAGACTCGCGACTGTATCTGCCTAATACACTGTGGTATCCCCAACAGCTCACAGAGTGCCTGGTATTTAGTGTAAACACAGTAATGTTCCCTTGTTCATTTGTTCCTTCTCCAAAGTGAGGATGGGTGTCCACATGGAGGGACCAGCCTGCTCACAGGTATGAGAGAGTTCTCCCCTGTGGTCGGGGAGCAGGCTGAGAGGCCAGGCTGAAGAAGTATAAAGAGCCTGGGCCTTGAAGGCCTCATCTAGGCTGTGCTCAGGAGCTTGGCCTTTCAGAAGAAGGAGCAGGGGAGCAATTGAGGAGTTGGAGGGATTTCAGCAAGTGGGTGACTAGATGTGTGCTGTGCTCTAGGAAGAGTGGAATTGGCTGTGTGGGAGATGGATGGGAGAAACAAGACACAAGGGTACATGGAGACCAATTAAGAGAATTTTGTGAAAATGTAGGTGATCAATAATGAGGTAAGAACTAGGTAGTGGAAGATTCACTACATATTTATGAGGCAGAATTAACAGGACTTGGAAAGTATGGTGCAAAGAGAAGGGGAGACTCCCAGACTTTTGGATTAGGTGATGTGCTGGACAGGGCTACAATTTATGGATCTAAATAATGCAGAAGGAGTAGTGTGTGAAGGGGAGAAAGAAATGAATTCAGTACTTGAATTAGTTTTGTCCTTGAATTAGTTATGGCTTAGTACTCGTATATATGCTTTTTTTTTTCAGTTTAAATGACCAGACATAGGTACTTTAGTTTTGGGGGGATGTGTATCGATCAAGGAAAAAGTGTCTCATAGAGTTGTGGTCTTGTGGCTGGCTTATTTCACATGTGTTATTCCACGCATCTCAACATTGAGATCTGTATGTGACTCTCTGCTGCCTCTTGGTGGCAGAAGATGAACTTAGCAAGGCAAAAAAATTGAAGCATTCTCTTGGTCTTTTTCATCTGCAAACATTTGGTGGCGTACTCATGAAAGTTAAAACTTTCCAGAGATTAATGTGGTCATGTTAATGTGATGAGTGGATATTTCAAGACATCTGAAGTTTGAATTTTATTAATTTGTTCCATTTTGATATGGTAGCAAAAGATTCAGTAAGTGTTGGTTTTGATTTTTCTAGGTTTTTTTTTTAAGAAGCATGTAACTTAATTTCTAGGATTGTTTTGATAAATTTAATGGCTATAAGATTATTTTCTAACTTTTTAAATATAGTTTTAGCCACTTATTGAATAGGAACAGATAGCTAACTGCTTAGCTAGTCCCTATGTCTTTTTATAGAAGTCTTGTTCTCCTTTAACACATTGTATTAGTCAGGGTTCTCTAGAGGGACAGAACTAATAGGATAAATGTATATATGAAGAGGTGTTTATTAAGGAGTATTGACTCACACAATCACAAGGTGAGGTCCCATGATAGGCTGTCTGCAAGCTGAGGAGCAAGGAAGACAGTCGGAGTCCCAAATCCTCAAAAAGTAGGGAAGCTGCCAGTGCAGCCTTCAGTCTGTGGCCAAAGGCCTGAGAGCTCCTGGCAAACCACTGATGTAAGTCCGAGAGTCCACAAGCTGAAGAACTTGGAGTCTGATGCTCGAGGGTAGGAAGCATCCAGCACAGGAGAAAGGTGAAGTCTGCTCCTTCCACGTTCTTCTGAGCTTTTATCCTAGCCATGCTGGCAGCTGATTAGATGGTGCCTATCCAGATGGAGGGTGGGTCTACCCCTCCCAGTCCACTGACTCAAATGTTAATCTCCTTTGGAAACACATTCACAGACACACCCAGGAGCAATGCTTTACATCCTTCAATCCAATCAAGTTGGCACTCAATATTAAGCATCACACATGTTTATTTGGTGGAACCCTTCTGGTTGGGGCTTGTGTTTTCCTGTACAATAGGTTAGAAAGCTTGATCATCAGCAGGTAATAATTTTTATTTATTATTGAGCACAATATGACTTTTGTTATTTGCTTTTGAAAGCTAGTATTTTGGTTGCATAACATCTGTCATTTTTCACTTAGTAAAATTTTTTTCCAGATAAGCTCCGAAGAAGTATGCCTAACCTAGCCCGGATGCCAAGTACAACTGCCATTAGTAGCAACGTTAGTTCTCCAGTCACCGTGCGAAATAGTCAGAGTTTTGACTCAAGCTTGCATGGAGCTGGAAATGGAATTTCAAGAATACAGTCTTGTAGTGAGTATAATTATTTGATATAGTTATATATTGTATAATTGTATAATTATTTTTTATAATTTTTAATTGTAAGGAAAATATCTTAATGTTTCATTTCTTTATATTTACTTGCAAGAACACTAAACTTTTCTCCTTCCCCTGTAACTTATTTTTTTTATTTCACCATTAGAGTTGAATAGTATTTTCACCAGCGCCTGTGGTATCAATTAATAATAGTAAATTGTTATTTGTATAATAATAGTAAATTATTTGTAGTCCTTTATATCCTAGGATAGTAGAAGTACTACATGGTGATTGATTCATCCACTCATCATACAAACATTTTTTTCCTTGCAGATCCTCCTCTTTCTAGCTGTCTGCCTCAATAAGCACACTTCATTCTGATTAGCCGTTCCTTTTGTCTTGTTTTTCACCTGTGCATACTTTTGTCTTTTTCCCCCTAAATGAAGTTATATTTTAGTGTGTCTAAAGTAGTTTTTATCCACTCTATTTTAGCTTACCCCACGTTCTGTTACTTACTTTCTATGTTTTACCCAGCAGTGAGCGACAGAGTGAGCATTAGGCCTAGTGCTGTATATCTTCACTTTATGTGGGGATGTGTTGCATCGGCATCCCCCCATTCCTACTCATGCTGTCTATATGGGTTGCTGCAGTTAAGTCTTACGTTGACCTCTAGGAGGAAGGCACAAGGACATATTATCAGTATTCATAAAAATGCCCAAACTTGGGTGGCTGAGCATGTTCTGAGTGTACTGGCCAAGAGTCATCAACCGGATGTCTTAAGTCTGCATCCAAAATGGTTTGTAGCTCTTCTCCCTCAAACTTAGTTTTGGGAGTCAAGTTGTATCTTCCTAACATGCAGTGATCTTTCATTTCTTTATGTTTTAGTTCCTAACAACCAAGTGACATCATTTACTCTGTACAAGGAACTGTGCTAACTAGTTTATATTCATTAGTTCCACCAACAACTCTATGAATTAGTTTCTACTGCCATTCTTACTTTGTGGAAGAGGAAACAGTTCTGATAGATTAAGGAACAGTTTGTCCAAGGCCATGCAGGTGGAAGAGCAGAGAGGCAGACCTAGGTCTGGTTATTCCCAGAGCTTTTTACTGCTATCATATTCTAGCTCCTCGTGCTGTTCTTCTCTGCCTAGCATTCTTCCTTTTCTTTCTTCGTTCGGTTTACTCCTACTTACTTTTATAATACAGTCCAAATACCATGCCCTTGGAAGTCTTCATTGCTTACTTGATCACCCTAACACACTTTCTCAAATACCCCCCAAAAAATTCTAGAGTGGATTAGATTTTTGGTGCTTACCTCTGTTATTCAATGTACCATGTTTTACCATTAATATGTTTGTCTTCCTTACTAGATTGTAAGCTCCCTCTGGGCTTGGGCCATCATTTATTTGATTTTCTGTTCCCAGTGCCTGACGTGTTGCCAGAACATAAGGAACTCTCAGTGAATGCTTGAATGAATGCCACAGGATTCTATGTTAAAGCTTGATCTGTTAAATATTTGAAATGAATGGCTTGTATAAGAACACATAAACAACCTATGAAATTTGCCAATGGTAGAAACCGAGAGGACTAACAGCTCATTTTATGTCAGAAAGTTAGGAGAATGGGCCAAATGTGTCACGAGGAAATTTAGCTGATAGAAATATACAATTCTATATCTGAACTACAAAAATCAGTAGCGTACCAGCATAGACAATATGACGAAACCCCGTCTCTACAAAAAATACAAAAATTAGCCAGGCATGGTGGCACATGTCAGTAGTCCTAGCTACTTGGAAGGCCAAGATAGGAGGATCACTTGAGCCCGGGAGGTTGAGTCTGCAGTGAGCCAAGATTGCACCACTGCACTCTAGCCTGGGCAATAGATAGAATGAGACCCTGTCTTGAAAAAAGAAAAAAAAATCAATAGTGTTTAAGTGTAGGATGGGAGAAATACAGTTTAGAGAATAGCAAATATGGTAACAATTAGGAATTTTTGTTGACTCCAACTCAGTGTGTATTGGTAGCAGATTTGAGTGCCAGAAAAATGTATGTAACCCAAAAGAGTGTACACTGCAAAGAATGTTCAGCTTTGATTGAAGTGCCCCCACAGTGACGGGAAAATGTCAAAAGGATACAGGAACCAAGTTGAAGGAACCTCCTAATGGCCAAATTTGGGGCAGTTTGAGCCACAGAGTAAATAATTATAGTAATGGATTATAACTGATGGAATAAAATAAATATGCATGGGTTCATACTTAATTGGATAAATAGAGGGGAACATCTTCTTTGTAGCAGATTCCAATTCATGCATATAAAAGAAATGAGGAAAATATAAAAATCATCATTTCTAAGTCAAGCATAATACTGAGAGAAAGCCCTCAAGAAGAATATTAATGTGTGGGAGAAGGAGGACTCTCATAACTTTTGTTTCAAATCTTAAGATTATGCTCTCATTTCTGGGAACACACCTAAGGGAGGATCTTATATAGACTTTATTTTTATAAAGTTTTTTGACTACTATACACATGTATCAGCATTTCTTTTTTTTTTTCTTATTTCAATAGTTTTTGGGGAATAGCTGGTTTTTGGTTACATGGATGAGTTGTTTAGTGGAGATTTCTGAGATTTTGGTGCACCTGTTACCGAAGCAGTGTACACTGTACTCAGTATGTAGTTTTTATCCCTCACCACCCTCCCAGACTTCCCCACAAGTCCCCAGAGTCCATTATCTTATTCTTATGCCTTTGCATCCCCATAGCTAAGCTCCCACTTACACGAGAGAACATACGATATTTACTTTTCCACTCCTGAGTTATTTCACTTAGAATAATGGCCTCTAGCTCCATCAAAGTTGCTGCAAAATATTAATTTGTTTCTTTTTATGGGTGAGTAGTATTCCTTGGTGTATATATACCACATTTTCTTTATCCACCTGTTGGTTGATGGGCACTTAGGTTGGTTCTATATCTAAGCCGCTGTAAATGCTGCTGCTATAAACATGCTTATGAATGTGTCTTTTTTTCAAATAATGACATCTTTTCCTTTAGGTAGATACCCAGTAGTGGGATTGCTGGATCAAGTGGTAATTCTACTTTTAGTTCTTTAAGGAATTTTCTTCATACTGTTTTCCATAGTGGGTCTACTAATTTACACTCCCACCAGCAGTGTAAAAGTGTTCCCTTTTTGCCACATCCACATCAACATCTATTGTTTTTGACTTTTTAATTATGGCCATTCTTGCAGGGTAAGGTGGTATCTCATTGTGGTTTTAATTTGCATTTCCCTAATGATTAGTGATGTTGAGCATTTTTTCATTTGTCTGTTGGCTGTGTATCTTTTTTTGAGAAATGTCAGTTCATGGTTTTTGCCCACTGTTTGATGGGATTACTTGTTTTTTTTTTTTTTTTCTTGCTGATTTATTTGAGTTCCTTGTAGATTCTGGCTATTGGTCCTTTGTCAGATGCATAGTTTGCAGATATATTTTTCTACTCTGTGAGTTGTCTGTTTACTCACTGATTATTTATTTTGGTGTGCAGAAGGTTTTTAGTTTAATTAGGTCCCATTTATTTATTTTTGTTTGAGTTGCCTTTGCTTTTGGGATTTTAGTCATGATTTCTTTGTCTAAGCCAATGTCCAGAAGAATTTTTCCAATATTATCTTCTAGAATTTTTATGGTTTCAGGTCCTATATTTAAGTCTTTGATCCATTTTGAGTTGATTTTTGTATAAGGTGAGAGGTGGAGATTCAGTTTCATTCTTCTACATGTGGCTTGCCAGTTTTCCCAGCACTATTTACTGAATAGGGTGTCCTTTCCCCAGTTTATGTTTTTGTATGCTTTGTTGAAGATCAGTTGGCTGTAAGTATTAGGGTTTATTTCTGGGTTCTCTATTCTGTTCAATTGGTCGCTATGCCTATTTTTATAGCAGTACCATGCTGTTTTGGTAACTATAGCCTTGTAGTATAATTTGAAGTCAGTTAATGTGGTGCTTCTAGACTTGTTCTTTTTGCTTAGTCTTGCTTTGGCTATGTGGGCTGTTTTTTGGTTCCATATAAATTTTAGGATTGTTTTTTCTAGTTCTGTGAAGAATGATGATGGTATTTTGATAGAATTGCATTGAATCTGTAGATTGCTTTTGGCAGTTTGGTCATTTTTACAATATTGATTCTTCCAATTCATGAGCATGGGATGTGTTTTGTTGTGTCATTTGTGATTTCTTTCAACAGTGTTTTGTAGTTTTCCTTGTAGAGATTTTTCACCTCCTTTGTTAAGTATATTTCTAAGTATTTTATTTTATTTTGTACAGATGTTGTAAAAGCGGTTGAGTTCCTGATTTAATTTTCAACTTGATTGTTGTTGGTATACAGCAGTGTACATTGATTTTGTATCCCGAGACTTTACTGAATCCATTTATCAGATCTAGGAGCTTTTTGGATGAGTCTTCAGGGTTTTCTAGGTATACAATCATATTATTGGCAAACAGTGACAGTTTGACATCCTCTTTTCCAATTTGGATGCCCTTTATTTCTTTCTCTTCTGTAAGTACTCTGGCTAGGACTTCCTGTGTTATGTTATGTAGAAATGTTATGTGTTATGTAGAAATAGTGAAAGTGGACATTCTTATGAAGGATGTTTTGTTCCAGTTCTCAGGGGGCATGCTTTCAACTTTTCCCCATTCAATATGATGTTGACTATGGGTTTGTCATATATCGCTTTTATTACTTTGAAGTACGTCCCTTCTATGCCTATTTTATTGAGGGGTTTTATCATAAAGGGATGCTGGATTTTATCAAATGCTTTTTTGTATCTATTGAGATGATCATATAGTTTTAGTTTTTAATTCTGTTTATGTGATGTATGTTAAACCATTTGTATGTATGTTAAACAGTATGTATGTATGTTAAACCATTTCTATATCCCTGGGATGAAACCTGCTTGATCATGATGTGTTATCTTTTTGATAACACATGTATCAGTATTTCTGTGTATAGATTTTGCCTTGTATACTTGAGCAAATTTTTTTAAGGAAAAAATTTTTTAAGGAAAAAAAATTTAAGGAAAAACTATTTTTAAGGAAATATTTTCAAGAGATGATAAATAAAACCATAGAGACTTTTTTTGAGTCTTTTTCCCCCTTATCTTTATTTCAAAAAAGTATTTATATATTCCATGATTAGGTAAATTCAACTGTTTTAGAAAACAGGGTATGTCCATGTTTAACCATGTTACAAGTACTAGGCAGCAAAGGCTTGGGTAGTTAGTATGTAAGCAGAATTCTGTGCATAAGTTTCTATTAAATTTGATTGTTTTCCTTGGAGAAAGGGATTAAAAAATTTAAAAACTTTTGCCTACCAGTTTGTTACCTTTTAATGTGAAATGATACACAAAGTTGGGTCCGTATACTGATGAAATTTTTAAGGGTTCTTACCCAGAGAGTTCCCAGTTCCCTTCATTTTATAGGTTTTGCTACTATTATAAATGTAATAATGTCCAGCAACTCAAAGAGATAAATGACATAGTGAATATTATTTAAGGAATATATCTGTAATAAACTGTTTGTACCTACAGATATCACCTCTGTCTTCTTTTTTTTTTTTTTTTTTGAGACGGAGTCTTGCTGTTTCTCCCAGGCCAGAGTGCAGTGGCGCGATCTCGGCTCACTGCAAGCTCCGCCTCCTGGGTTCACGCCATTCTCCTGCCTCAGCCTCCCGAGTAGCTGGGACTACAGGCGCCTGCCACTGCGCCCAGCTAATTTTTTTTGTAGTTTTAGTAGAGACGGGGTTTCACCATGTTAGCCAGGATGGTCTTGATCTCCTGACCTCGTGATCCACCCGCCTGGGCCTCCCAAAGTGCTGGGGATTACAGGCGTGAGCCACTGCGCCCGGCCCTCTGTCTTCTTTTCTATAATTACAACTATTAAAGTATCTCCTCATTATTTTCATGGAACCACCACCAAAGCAAGCATCAAGAAATCCTAATGTCTAGCAAGCAAGCGGGAAGACTTTATCTTGTAAGAACTCAGAGATCGGCCGGGCGCGGTGGCTCACGCTTGTAATCCCAGCACTTTGGGAGGCCGAGGCAGGCGGATCACGAGGTCGACAGATCGAGACCACAGTGAAACCCCGTCTCTACTAAAAAAAATACAAAAAAATTAGCCGGGCGTGGTGGCGGGCGCCTGTAGTCCCAGCTACTCGGAGAGGCTGAGGCAGGAGAATGGCGTGAACCCGGGAGGCGGAGCTTGCAGTGAGCCGAGATTGCACCACTGCACTCCAGCCTGGGTGACAGAGCGAGACTCTGTCTCAAAAAAAAAAAAACAACTCAGAGATCATCACGTTTGTAAAGGAAAGAAGGCTGTGCTTAGAATTGGCTTCTGCATATAGCCAGGCACTCCAAAATGTGGCTGATGGACAGACCAGGAGATCTTTGTCAAGGACTAGAATTTTCCATGACTCAGTGTTGTCTGGAACCTATATTCCATTTGTCTCCTCCTGTGTATATTGTACTCCCAGGCATAATGGGCTCTGCTGAAAATAACACACATTTCCTAAGTTGGATAGTGGTAGAAGCTTGCTTATGTGAATATCATTTTCTCTTCTAGTTCCATCACCGGGACAGCTTCAACACAGAGTCCACAGTGTGGGGCATTTCCCAGTGTCTATCCGACAACCTCTTAAAGCCACAGCCTATGTGAGTCCAACCGTTCAAGGCAGCAGTAACATGCCTTTATCGAACGGCTTACAGCTGTATTCCAACACAGGAATCCCCACACCGAACAAAGCCGCAGCTTCTGGGATAATGGGTCGCAGTGCACTCCCAAGACCTTCATTGGCAATAAATGGGAGTAACCTGCCTCGAAGCAAAATTGCACAACCTGTTAGAAGGTAAGAATCTTTATTTGCATAACTTCATTTGCAGTTTGGAACTAGAAACTGCTCCAGACACATGCTGACTTTTCCTTTGGCTCACTTTAACCTTAGTAAGACACTACCCTTTATGGCCTGACTTGTGCTCTCCCCACTTTGAAAAGTGATGGATATCCCTGTGTGGGTCAGGTCCCCTTCTCTCTGATGTCATTTTCTTCCCTTACTCCCTCATCACTATCACTCTTAAGACACCCTTTGCTTTTGCTTTTACCAGATAAGCTCTGTCTCCAGAGCTTTTGTAGCTTTCTGCTCCCAAGTTATTTGCATGGCTTGCTCCGTGCCTCCTTCAGATCTTTGCTCAGTTGGCAGCTCTATCCAAAAATTGTAGGGCGGGGGGACGTTGACTCTTTGGTTCATTGCTGTGTATCCCCGATGCCAAGAACTATGCCCAATACAGGTAGGGTCTCAAATATTTGTTGAATCAGCCATTTTTAATCAAAATATGGAAAAATGTGTCAGGCATATGTGCACGTGCACACCCTCCTCCCACACATTTATGGTTTGAAAAGCATCTTAATGACATTCACCTGGGGCTTTATCAGCTTATGTTGGTAAGTTCAGTATGGTCCAGGTAGAAATTTTTTTTTCCCTTCAAAGTTTCAGAGTACTTCAAAGGACATTTTAATCTACCTCTTGGTCATGATGTTCCCTTCTTGAACTGGATGTCATGGAGTATCTTATATTAAAAATCCATAAGAGTGGTTTGAGGAGAGATTGGTAGATGAGGAAATAAAGACAATAAATAAAGAAAGCTCTTTCAAGAAGTTAGGATATGAAGGAGGAGAAGGAGGAAATCATAGTAAAAAGTTTGAAAGAGGTGGAACAAGCAATTTTTTTCTGTTTTTATGCATTTATGGATATATAAATAGTTTTGTTTTTTTTCGTTTAGAAGTAATAGATGCTCAGATCAACAACAAATTTTGAAAAACATAAACTATTGAAAAATAGAAAAGTAAAGACTGTTCTCGTTGTTCAATTCCCACCTATGAGTGAGAACATGCATTGTTTGGTTTTTCGTCCTTGTGATAGTTTGCTGAGAATGATGATTTCCAGTTTCATCCATGTACCTACAAAGGACATGAACTCATCATTTTTTTATGGCTGCATAGTATTCCATGGTGTATATGTGCCACATTTTCTTAATCCAGTCTATCGTTGTTGGACATTTGGGTTGGTTCCAACTCTTTGCTATTGTGAATAGTGCCGCGATAAATATACGTGTGCATGTGTCTTTATAGCAGCATGATTTATAGTCCTTTGGGTATATACCCAGTAATGGGATGGCTGGGTCAAATGGTATTTCTATTTCTAGATCCCTGAGAAATCGCCACATCGACTTCCACAATGGTTGAACTAGTTTACAATTCCACCAACAGTGTAAAAGTGTTCCTATTTCTCCACATCCTCTCCAGCACCTGTTGTTTCCTGACTTTTTAATGATGGCCATTCTAACTGGTGTGAGATGGTATCTCACTGTGGTTTTGATTTGCATTTCTCTGATGGCCAGTGATGATGAGCATTTTTTCATGTGTTTTCTGGCTGCATAAATGTCTTCTTTTGAGAAGTGTCTGTTCATGTCCTTTGCCCACTTTTTGATGTGGTTGTTTGTTTTCTTCTTGTAAATTTGTTTGAGTTCATTGTAGATTCTGGATATTAGCCCTTTGTCAGATGAGTAGGTTGCGAAAAATTTTCCCCTGTTTTGTAGGTTGCCTGTTCACTCTGCTGGTAGTTTCTTTTGCTGTGCAGAAGCTCTTTAGTTTAATTAGATCCCATTTGTCAATTTTGGCTTTTGTTGCCATTGCTTTTGGTGTTTTAGACATGAAGTCCTTGCCCATGCCTGTGTCCTGAATGGTATTGCCTAGGTTTTCTTCTAGGGTTTTATGGTTTTAGGTCTAACAAGTAAGTCTTTAATCCATCTTGAATTGTGGGGTGGGGGAAGGGGGGAGGGATAGCATTAGGAGATATACCTAATGCTAAATGACGAGTTAATGGGTGCAGTACACCAACATGGCACATGTATACATATGTAACAAACCTGCACATTGTGCACATGTACCCTAAAACTTAAAGTATAATAATAATAAAATAAAAAAGAAAAGTAAAGACTGACCCATAATCCTACTGTCAGATAGAAATAATTTTGGTACATGTTTATTTATGCAGTAAGTTTTGGCTTATTCTGCTTTGTAAATGCAGAGCTGTGTCATCATGCTGATGGCTGACTAGAATCACATTATTTGATGTATATGGTTATTGTAGACCATACATTTATCCTTGACTATGTGTCTCCAAACTAAACTCTTGGAAAGGTCACTACTAGACAATATGAGATGGTCTGTTTCCCCAAACTTAAGCAAATGCTAGGTATTATTATTTTTAACTCTTTTAAATTTAAATTTTTTATTTTATTTATGTTTTTAGAGACAGGGTCTTGCTCTTTTGCCCAGGCTGGAGTGCAGTGGTATGGTCATAGCTTGTTGTAACCTCAAACTCCTGGGCTCAAGTGATCCTCCTGCCTTGCTAGGACTACAGTGCATAGCACCACTCCCAGATAATTTGAAAAAAAAAATTGTAGAGACAAGGTCTTGCTATGTTGTCCAAGCTGGTCTTGAATTCCTGGCCTCAAGTTTTCCTCCTGCCTCGGCCTCCTAAAGTGTTGGGATTATAGATGTGAGCCACTGCACTCAGCCAAAGATTCTTTTTAAATGTTTTGCCAATATGATAGGCAAATCTTCAATTGCTAATAAGGTTTTGAAAATGTCTTCATATTCATTTGCTGTTTATATTCAACAGAGTAACCATTTATGTTTTTAGGTCATTTTTTCTAGCCAGGAGCCTTTATTTTTCTTACTTTAAAATATGTTTTATACATTAAGGGTATTGGCCCCTTTATTTATGTTGCAAATTTACTTGTGCAAATACAACATGCATGACACTTTGCCATGAACTAGGGCTCTGGGAGATAAGCATGCAGTGAAGACCCGTAAGTGTGAACCACAAGGTACACTTGAGATAGTGCCAGTGGCTTCTCATTACTGCAGTGGAGGAACATAGATGGGAGAGTAGGTCAGAGTAAGTCACGTGACTCACAGGATTATTAACAATTTCTCTCTCTCTCTCTGTTTTTCTTGTCTCTTTTTAGTTTTCTTCAGCCTCCAAAGCCTCTGTCTTCACTCAGCACTCTGAGGGATGGAAATTGGAGAGATGGTTGCTACTGATGCAGTTTTATGTACCCTTGAAAAATGGGAAAGAAGTAAAAATGAGGGTTGTGTTACCTAGCTGGCTGGGTAGCAGTGGATGTTGGGATATTCTTTCCCTTTTGTGTTTTAATATATTTACTGCATTGTTTCTCAATGGACCAGTCACTAGAGACTAATTATTGCACTTAAATATTTGCCTGAGATACTGCAACATTCTCAAACCCATGGTTGCAGTATTGTGACACTTAGATCTAGGAAGTTTTTGTAGAACTGCTCTGTACCTGAATACTTTTTGAGAGAATTAAGATGTATCAATAATGCTTTGCCATATGAGTTTTTTAAAGTAACTTGTTCAATTTACTTACGTGTTCTAAACATCTTTCCATTACATGTTCTGTATTTTAATACATTGCATATTGACAACTAGGTTCTATAACGTATGCTTTGAAATTTACTTTTTTATAGTTTACAGGAATTTTATTTTTTGTGCCTATTTCTTTTTACACCTATGTGAACCACTATGGAACAACTTAAATTTTGTGCCATAAAAATATTTTTGTGGTAAGGTACTATTTTTTTAGCTCTAGGGATATATCAGCAAAAACACATCATGCAGTTTGAGAGACATAATTTTGTGTTGAATGAGCACAACATAATTTGAAGCATTGCAAGGAGATAGCCAGACAGCAGAATTAAATGGTCCTGTCTTTTTCATTTTTAATTTGTTGTCATACATGGGTTTCATATTTATAATGGCATCATGAGCTCATTGCACTTAATACCTGCAATGTTTGCTACTGTACCACAATTGATTTTCAATACTTTATTACAAAGGATGAAACTGTAATGTTTTATTAACAATGCTTCTGGAAATGAATGCATTTTAAAGCAAATAAATCTTTTTGATAGACCTTTTACAAAATCCATTTGCACTAATGAATGCTTTCTTATGGCATATAACTTAATATTTGTTACTGTGTACACTGCTGTTTTGGAATGTTCAGAAATAAAGACTCTATTTCAGCAATATCAGGTCATGCATGAATGTGCAGCATAAACAGTATAACTACACATGTGTTTCACTACAATTGTGAAAATGGTTATTGTTACTCTGTTCTTGTGCAGGGCATTTATATCTCAAGCAGGTAGACTTAGAATATTCACATTCGTAACATTATTTTTCTTTCCCAAATATTCCTGATAAGAAATGTGTGATTTTTCTTACATTAGTTTTAGTTAAGTAGTTTTACAGTGAGATTTAGGTCCATTTAAAGAGGCCACTAAAACTCATGCAGCATGTTGCTGAGAAACACATTTACAGATGAACATTGTCAGTGGGGATTTTAATATTTTATAGGAGTTGAATTTGAAATACTTTCTCAGTATCAGTAAAATAGCAAAGTAGTATCCTTATTCTACATTATATTTGATAAATGTTGGAAAACTTTAGTTGAAGGTACTGTGGGAAGTTTAGGCAAAGATTTTTATGTTAGGTTTTGAAATGGAGTTCTACCTGTAGTCATTAGAGGTTTTTAGTTTTTTTAAAGTGTACCTTTGTATGTAATTCTGTCTAGAACTAAAAGGAATGTTTGTTTAAATAACTTGCACTTTAAGTGGAATGTGAGCTAGAGGAGGTGAGATTTGAAAAGGGAAGTAACATTTATTAAGCACCCCTTCAGTCAAAAGAACTGTGCAAGATATTTTATATACATTTGTCTAGGACTAACTTTCACCTACTATTATCACCATTTTAAAGAGGAAGACACTAAGTCCCACAGAGGTGATTATTTGTCAGTTTTTGCATCACTATAATGGAATACCTGAGACTGGGTAATTTATGAAGAAAAGAGGTTTAATTGGCTCATAGTTCTACAGGGTGTACAGGAAGCATGGTGCCAGCATCTGCTTGGCTTCTGGTGAGGCCTCAGAAAGCTCACAGTCATGGCGGAAGGCAAAGGGGGAGCTAGTGCATCACATGGCGAGAGTGAGAGCAAGGGATGGGGCGGGGTTTCCACACTTTTTAAAAAACAACCAGATCTTGTGTGAACTCAGAGCAAGAGCCCACTTATCACCCAGGGGATGGCACTAAGCCATTCATGAGGGATCTGTCCCCCTGATCCAATCACCTTCCACCAGGCCCCACCTCCAACACTGGGGATCACATTTCAACATGAGATTTGGAGCGGACAGATATACAAACCATATCGTTCTGCCCCGACCCCCAAGTCTCATGCCCTCCTTGGATTGCAAAATGTAATCTTCTCTTCCCAACAGTCCCCCAAAGTTTTAATTCATTCCAACATGAAGTCCAAAGTCCTAAGTCTGACCTGAAACTCATCTCCTTCCACCTATGAGCCTGTATTATGAAAACAAGTTATTTACTTCCAAGATACAATGGTGGTACAGGCATTGGGCAAACATTTCCATTCCAAAAGGGAGAAATTGGCCAAAAGAAAGGGGCAACAGGCCACACAGAAGTCTGAAACCCAGCATGGTAGTCATTACATCTTAAAGATCCAAAATAATTTCCTTTGATTCCATGTCCTCCATTTAGGACACACTGGTGAAAGGGGTGGGCCCCCAAGGCCTTGGGCAGCTCTGCCTCTGTGGTTTTCCTGGGTGCAGCTCACGTGGCTGTCCTCATGGGCTGGAGTTGAGTGCTTGCAGCTTTTGCAGGCCCAGGATGTAAACTGCCAGTGGCTTTACCATTCTGGGGTCTGAAGGATGGCAACCCCCTTCCCACAGCTCCACTAGGCCATCCCCAGGGGCAACTCTGCAGGGGGACCTCCAACTCTACATTTCCTCTTAGCACTGCCCTGGTAGAGGCTGCTGTGAGGGCTCTACCTCTGTGGCAGGTTTCTGCCTGGCCACCCAGGCTTTCTGATGCATCCACTGAAATCTAGGTGAAAGCTGCCAAGCCACCTCCACTCTTGCATTCTGTGTACTTTCAGACTTAACACCATGTGGAAGCCACCAAGGCTTATGACTTGCCCTCTAAAGAGGCAGCCCAAGGTGTGCCTGTGGCCCTTTGAGCCGAGGCTGGGGCCAGAGTGGCCGGGATGCAGGGAACAATACCCTGAGACTGAACAGTGCAGTGGGGCCCTGGGCCTGGCCCTTTAAACCATTCTTCCCCCATAGGCCTCCTGAGCATGTGATGCATTGGGCTGCCTCAGAGATTTCTGAAATACATTTGAGGCCTTTTCCCCATTCTCTTGGCTCTTTTTCAGTCATGCTAATCTCTCCAGTGGTTACTCCACAGGCCACTTGGATTCCTTCTCTACCACAGGGCCAGGTTGTGACTTTTCCAATTTTTTTGTTTTGTTTTGTTTTGTTTTATACAGAGTCTTGCTCTGTTGTCCAGGCTAGAGTGCAGTGGCATGATCTCAGCTCACTGCAACCTCCACCTCCTGGGTTCAAGTGATTCTCCTGCCTTAGCCTCCAGAGTAGAGTAGCTGGGACTACACACATGCACCACCACACTGGGTAATTTTTGTATTTTTAGCAGAGACAGGGTTTTGCCATGTTGGCCAGGCTATTCTTGAATTCCTGACCTCAGGTTGATCTGCCCGCCTCAGCCTCCCAAAGTGCTGGGATTACAAGGCGTGAGCCACTGCATCTGGCTGACTTTTCCAAATTTTACACTCTGCTTCCCTTTTAAATATATATTCTGACTTTTAAGTCATCTCTTTGCTTCTGTATCTGATTATAGGCTGTTAGAAGCAGCCACAGCACTTCTTGAATGTTTTGCTGCTTAGAAACTTCTGCCAGATACCTTAAGTCATCTTAAGTTCAACCTTCCACAGATTCCTAGGACATTGGCACAATGCAGCAAGCTCTTTGCTAAGGAGCAACAAGGGGGAATCTTTACTCCAATTCCGAATAAGGTCCTCATTTGCATTTAAGGCCTCCTCAGCCTGGCCTTCACTTTCCTATCTCTATCGACATTTTGGTCATAACCATTCCAATCAGTTTCTAAGAAGTCCCAAACTTTTTCTCATCTTCCTGTCTTTAGCCCTCCAAACTCTTCTAACCTCTGTTACCCTGTTCTAAAGCCACTTCCACATCTTCAAGTATATTTATAGCAATGCCCTACTCCTCAGTACTAATTTTCTGTATTTATTTTTTGCATTGCTATAAAGAAATACCTGAGGCTGGGTGATTTATAAAGAAAAGAGGTTTAACTGGCCCACTGTTCTGCAGAGTGTACAGGAAGCATGGTGCCAACATTTGCACAGCTTCCCAAGAAGGGTCAGGAAGTTTACAATAATGGCAGAAGGCAAATGGGGAAGTCAGTGTATCTGATGGTGGGAGCAAACAAGAGAGAGAGGGCAGAGGTGCCAGGCTCTTTAGAGCTCTTGTGTGCACATATTACCCTGGGGAGGACACCAAGCCATTCAAGAGGGAATCTGCCCCATGAGCCAAAAACCTCCCACTAGCCCACTTTCAACTCTGGGGATTACATTTCAACATGAGATTTGGAGGGGACAAAATATCCAAACCATATTAGTGACATTAGTCTTGGGTAAACATTTAGCTAGTAAATAGTGAAGCTAACTTTTGAATCCAGGTTTATCTGGCTCAAAAGTCTTATTTTTCCCCACAACTATGCTCTCTTCCAGTGAACACATGTAGCTGGTATTTTTTTTTAAAAATCACTTTTTATTCTGCAGAGAAAATTAAAGGATTCGTTCATTCTCCATTCAAATGTTTGATTTATATTCAAAAAAAGTCTGCTTAGCCCTTGCAATAAAATAACAAAGATCCCTTCATCTTGGCTTTTACATTCTTGTTGGGGAGAGAACATAAACCATAAACAGGTAAGAAAATCACTGCAGGTTAGGTCATAAGTTCTGTGGGGGAAAAGAGGAGATCAAGGCAAGAGGAGTTAAGAGAAAATAGGGGTGGGGAGAGATCATACTATTAAAAGGATCACCTCAGTAGATATTAATATAGGAGTTAAATTATTTAGGCAGTTAGGGTACAGGAGTCTTTGTTAAGGTTTTCCTTTAATGAAAAGGCAGCCCCCAAATCATTTCTTTTCTAACAAAAAAAAGCAGCCTGAAAAATCAAGCTGCAAGCATAGATAAGCAAACTGGAAGTTTGCATACGTGAATGCCGGCAGCCATGCCAGAAGCATCCAACATAGAGGTTTTCTCTTCCCTTTTCCTTGTCACCATACGTGCAGGTGTCATGGTGCTGGCCAGGTAGAAACCCCATCTGTATAATAAAAGATTAGAGTGGGATGGCCAGCGTCTTCGAGGGCTATGTAAATGTCACACCTGGTCCAACCAATCCCCTGGGCCTTATGTAAATCAGATACCGCCTCCTCGAGCCCCTCTATAAAACCAACCGCATCCCGCTGCTAACAGGGAGATCCATTCGGAATCCCCCTCCCTCTACATGGGGGAGCTTTTCTTTTGTTTCTTTCACCTATTAAACTTCCCGCTCTTAAACCCACACCTTGTGGTCTTCATTTTTCTTAGTGGGAGACAACGAACCTAGGGTGTTTCCCCAGACAAACGATGCCGCTTCAATATCATTAAGGAGCTAGTGCGAGCAAAGGCTTGACGATGGAGAGTTAGTCCTGAGGATGTTTCACAACCTTTTTCATCTGGAGTTCTACAGAACATGAAATAGTTGTAGTGACTATTTTCACAGTTCTTCCCAGGAGGCTTTATAACTATTACTATTCTAAATGCACAGGAAAGAATTTAATACATTATAGATAGCGGATGTCCCAGGGCAGTGGTTTCAAAGTGTAGTTCTAACACCAGCAGCATCTTTTGAGAATTCGTTAGAAGCTCATATTCTCAAGCATCATCCCAGATCTATTGAATGAGCCCTCTGGATGATTTGCAGAATTCCCTTTGAGAAAAGCTGCTAAAAAAAGAGGGAATAGCCTGTGTGAAGGCTGTAAGGGGGAGCATGCCTGTGTGTTCGAGGAAGAGCAAGGAGGCCAGTGTGTCTGCAAACAGGGAACAAAGAGGAAAGCCATAGAGATAAGTTCAGAAAGGTGATGGGGCAAGGCCGGGTAGGATATGGTGGGCTACAAATGGACTTTGACTTTACTTTGAAACAGGAAGTTGTTGCATGGGTTTGGGCAGCAGAGTATGAGATTTGACTTATTTTAAAAAGCATTAACCTGGCACTTGGTGAGGATGGATTGTAGGAGGTCACGTGTAGATGCCACCAGGATGAATTCAAGTATTTCGGTCTTTCAAATGAGATGATGAAGAATTGAACCAGTGTGGTAACCAGTGTGGTAGCATTTGAGATGGTAAAGCAGTCAGATTTTTAGATATATTCTAGAAATAAAACCGTAAGATTTATTTGGTTTGGATGAACCATTGGATTAGATGAGCTGTGTTAGCAATTGAGGAAAAACTCCAAGGGTTTTGGGCTGATCAACTAGGAGGACAGAGCTCCTACAACAGATATGGGGAAGGCTATGGCTGGGAGAAGGTTCAAAAAGCCATGGTTCTTGCGGAGATCACCAAAATGAGTTCAGGTAGATAGGAGAGGACTCAGGACTGAGATCTAGGGCACTTAGGCCCTTTATCTCATGTGAGTTGCTCAAAGGAGATAGCACGGATAACAATCTGGAACTCATACAGGAAAGAGGATGCTCTGTTCTCCGATGTGGAAGGGAGTTGTAGTGTTGGGTTAATACAGACAATCTAGCATAGTAAGCTAATGCTGTGTAACAAGTTAGCACAAGACTTAGTGGTTTAAAACAATATTATCTCAGTTTCTGTGGGTCTGGCATCTGGCTATGGCTTAGCTGGGGTCTCTGGCTTAGTGTTTCTTACAAGGATACAGTCATCTCAAGCTTGCTTGTGGAAGAATCTGCTTCAAGTTCACTTTTGTGGTTGTTGGCGGAACCCATTTCCTTGTGTGCTGTCAACAGAAACTGCGCTCACAGTCTCTTGTGGTGTGGACCTCTCCTTGGGCAGGTCAAAAAGTAGCATCTTGCTTCATCAGAATGATACAACAAGATGGAAATTAAGGCCTTTTAAACGTAATCCTGAAAGTGAGGTCTCATCACTTTTGCCGTACTCTCTTCATTAGAAGCCAGCCACTGGGTCCAGCCCTTATTCGTGGGGAGAGAATGACGTAAAAATGTGAATGCTGGAGGTAAGGATTATTGGGACCATCTTAATTATAGAAGCTGCCTGTAAAACATTGCCATTAACTTTACCAGATAATCCCAACCAATTTCCAAAATAACTGTATAATATTACTTTTTTGCCAGCAGCGTATGAGAATTCCAGTATATCCTTGCTGTACATCCTTGATATTGTTAGTCTTTAACTTTTTAATCTGTAGGTGTATAGCAATGTCTCCTTGTGGTTTTAATTTGCATTTCCCTGGTTGCCAGTAAGACCAATACCTTTTCCTTTTCATTCATTTATTAGAGGGATTCCTGTTCGGATCTTTTGCTTATTTTTCTTTTGGGATTTTCTTGCTAATTGCAGTAGTTCTTCATATATTCTGCTATAGTCCTTTTTTCAGTTATATGTGTTATAAAAATATCTTCCCACTATGTAGCATGACTTTTAATTCCCTTAATAGAGTGTTTTGATGAATAGAATTGTTTTAATATAGTACAATTTGCCATTTTTTAAGGTTACTCTTTTGTGTCGTATTTAAGGAGTATTTCCTTACCCTAGGATCGTGAATACATTCTCCTTTATTCTAGAAGTTTTGTTATTTTACTTTTCTCCTATAAATTTATAATCTACCTGGATTTGATCTTTGTATATTGTACAAGGTAGGGTTACAATTTATTTTATATTTTCCATGTGCATATTTAATTGTCCTAGTAACACTGAAAACTTCATCCTTACCCCCACTGCTCTTTGTCATAGCTTTATATTTGTCTGTTTTGGAATTGTCTATTTTTGCACCAGAGCCATATTGTTTTAATCACTGTAGCCTTATATAAGATTTTCTAAATAGCAGAGCAATCCTACTCCCTTGTTTTCTCTTAAGAGTGTTTTGACTGTTCTTGTCTCTTTGCATTTCCATATACATTTTTGAGCAAGCGGGTCAAGTTCAAGAAAAATATCCTATTGGAATTTTGATTGGGATTGCATTCAATTTGGGGGAAATTTAATCTTTACAATTTCAAGTCTTATAATTCGTGAATATGGTCTACCTCTTACTGATTCAAATATCCTTAAATCTCTTATTAAAATTGTATAGGTTTTCTATGGATAAATCTTGCCAGATTAATTTCTAAGTATTTGATTTTTTATGCTATTGTAAATGATATTTTAAAAAATTTTATCTCTAGTGGTTTCTTTTTAATGTTTTATTCAACAACCTTAAATGTATGTTGGTTTATATTAACTTATCTTTAGAATACATAGAAACTGTATCTGTACATACAGTCAAACATATGGATATTAGATTATTTCTTCCTTTCCTATTTGTATATTTTTTTCTTTCTTGCCTATGGTCTTTGATGCAATATTAAATATAAAATAATAGGTATCTTTCTCTCTTTGCTATTTTCAGAAAAAAAGCTTTCTATTTTACCCTTAGTTTTAAATTTGCTAATAGTATTATTTTATTGTGAAAGAATGTGAATTTTAACAGATTTTTTCTGCATCTATAAAATATGATCTTATTAATAATCTATTATTAATAGATTAAAATGATTATCTCATTTAATCTGGTAATATGCTGACTTTAACACAGATTTTTTTGAATGTTGAATCAACTTTGAATTATTGAGATAAATCCAGTTTAGTCATGATCGTGTTTTTCTTTTAAAGACAGATGTATTTGACTTTCTAATGCTTAGGATTTTTGTCCAATTTTATGAATAAAATTGGCCCATAATTTTTTTAAAAACTGTCTCTATTAAGCTTTGGAATGATAATAGCGTTAATCTCACAGAGTGAGTTGGGGATATTTTGTCTTTTTCTATCTGGAAGAATTTGTGTAATATTGGAATTATTTTTCCCTTAAATATGTGATAAATCTCTGGTGAAGCCTTCAGGAATTAGAGTTCAGATCAAGTCATGTTTTACAATCTGATGTTGTATATACTTACTCTATTTCCAAGAGTTGTGATAAAACCTCCCTCTGTAATGGTGAATGTAACTGTTCCCCCTTACAGTTCTGTCAAATTTGCTTTATGTTTTTTGACATACACCATATAACTTTGTTGTATACATATTTAACATGTTTTATCTTCCTGGCAAAGTAGACCTATTATCAGTGGAACTATTCTTTATCTCTTTTTAATGTCTTGAAATCTACTTTTCTGATATCAAGGCTATGTTAATACTTTAAATTTTAAACACATCAGCTTTCTTTTAGTGCTTATATAATGTATAATGTATATTTTTAAATCTTTTACTTTCAAACTTTTAGAATTCTTATGTTAAGCATCATATAGTTTGTTGATTTTTTTTAAAATCTAGTATGAACATTGTTGACTCAACTTCAGCATTTAAACCATTAGTATTTAAAATAATCACTGACATATTTAGATTTCAATCTATCACCTTTTTATGAGCTTTCTGTTTGTTGTGTCTGTTCCTTTGGTTTCCATTTTAGTCTTACTTTAGTTTGCTTTATCATTCTGTTTTAATTTCCTACTAGTTTGAAAATTATGCCTTAATTGTCTTTTGCTATTCTTTTAGTAGTCACCCAAGAAATTACAATTTGCATCTGCATTTATCTTTATCTTTACCATTCTTCTAGGCAGTATAAGGACCCTTAGTGGTATACCTAATCTATGTATGTGCAATTGAAGTGGCAGCCTGAGACTGGGGAGAAGAGATCATATACAGACTTTTAGGCTCTCTGAAATTCAGAGAAAACAGTCATATAAACAATGCAGCACTGTGTCGACAAAAGATAGAAAAAGATACACAGAGTGGTTTTGGGACAGAGGGAATGATCAACTTTGATGGGATCAGAAGGTTTTCCAGGTAACTTAAGTGTTATTATTTTATTTTAAACTAGGCTCTGAGTTTATCCATTCAACAAATATTTATTGAGGGTCTACTATTTGTTAGGTTTTGTGCTAGATGCAGAGGATGTAATAGCCAATTAGTCAGGCATGATTCCTATCATGGAAATTACATTCCTGATTCTAGTGAGAAAGGTTCAAATCAAATAAGCAAAATACTATTTCCTTTCTACAAAGGAAAAAGTAGGAGCTGAGATATAGAATGGTAGGGAATGAGAGGAAGAGAAAAAGGATTATTTCATTTGGGGTTCTCTGAAGGTACTCCATTCAAATAATCATTCTTGGGACCTTCTCTTCTGAGAAATGGATATTTAAACTGAAAATTTACAGGAGTTAATCAAGTGAAGAGAAGGAGAAAGATTTTTCCAGGCACAGGAGGGGAATATTTTGGGGTGTTTGAAGGATCAACGGAAGACTGGGATGGCGGGACCTCAGTGTGCTGGTGTCAGGACTGGCTACATCGTTTGTGGGACCTAGCACAAAATGAAAAGGCAGGGCCCCTTGTTGAAAACATATGAAGAATTTCAGGATGGTGACAGTGGAGTATTAAACCAAGCCTGGGACTCTCCTAAGCATGGGTCCCTGCATACTGTGTAGGTGGCACACCGTGAAGCCAGCCCTGGCTAAGGGGAAAGAGGTAAGAGCTGAGTTGGAGGAAGAAGCAGAGGGAAAATCCTGTGGAACCTAAAGGCTACATGAAGCACTTTGAGCTTTATTTCAAATTCAATGGGAAATGATTTCTTAATAATACTAGCACTCATAATGCTTTTCCTGTGTGCCAGATACTCTGTGTAGCCCTTTAGAATATTTTACTTATGTGATCCTCACACAGCCTTATGGAAGTAAATACTATTATTATCTCCATTTCAAAGATGGGGAGACCCAGGTGCAGAAAGGTTAACTTATGCCAGGACGCAGAGCTCTTAAGTGGCAGAAGTTGGATTTGAAGGCAGTTCAAAAGGAATGAGTCGAGCAAATTAAAAACTAACTCTACCTTTATATGAGAATAAATTAAAGAGAGCCAAGAGTGGAAGCAGGCACAAGGCCAGTGGACACTCCTCGCAGAGAGAGCAGTATGTACAAAGGAATGGTGTGTGCAAGGAATTGAAGTTACATTTCTTTTTTTTTTTTTGTATTATTATACTTTAGGTTTTAGGGTACATGTGCACAATGTGCAGATTTGTTACATATGTATCCATGTGCCGTGTTGGTTTGCTGCACCCATTAACTCGTCATTTAGCATTAGGTATATCTCCTAATGCTGTCCCTCCCCTCTCCCCCCAACCCACAACAGTCCCCGGAGTGTGATGTTCCCCTTCCTGTGTCCATGAGTTCTCATTGTTCAATTCCCACCTGTGAGTGAGAACATGCGGTGTTTGGTTTTTTGTCCTTGCGATAGTTTACTGAGAATGATGTTTTCCAGTTTCATCCATGTCCCTACAAAGGACATGAACTCATCATATTTTATGGCTGCATAGTATTCCATGGTGTGTATGTGCCACATTTTCTTAATCCAGTCTATCATTGTTGGACATTTGGGTTGGTTCCAAGTCTTTGCTATTGTGAATTGTGCCGCAGCAAACATACGTGTGCATGTGTCTTTATAGCAGCATGATTTATAGTCCTTTGGGTATATACCCAGTAATGGGATGGCTGGGTCAAATGGTATTTCTAGTTCTAGATCCCTGAGGATTCGCCACATCGACTTCCACAATGGTTAACTAGTTTACAGTCCCACCAACAATATAAAAGTGTTCCTGTTTCTCCACATCCTCTCCAGCACCTGTTGTTTCCTGACTTCTTAATGATGGCCATTCTAACTGGTGTGAGATGGTATCTCATTGTGGTTTCGATTTGCATTTCTCTGATGGCCAGTGATGATGAGCATTTTTTCATGTGTTTTTTGGCTGCATAAATGTCTTCTTTTGAGAAGTGTCTGTTCATGTCCTTCGCCCACTTTTTGATGGGGTTGTTTGTTTTTTTCTTGTAAATTTGTTTGAGTTCATTGTAGATTCTGGATATTAGCCCTTTGTCAGATGAGTAAGTTGCAAACATTTTCTCCCATTCTGTAGGTTGCCTGTTCACTCTGCTGGTAGTTTCTTTTGCTGTGCAGAAGCTCTTTAGTTTAATTAGATCCCATTTGTCAATTTTGGCTTTTGTTGCCATTCTAGGTCAATCAAGGATTGGTTTAATTTAGCTGCATTGTAGGGTATAAGGAAGTGCTGTAAGAAACAAAGCCGAAGGCTGAGCAGGAGCCAATGTGGGGAGGGCCTTGTAGCTCATGCAAAGTAGGAGTGGGGAGCTAGATCTCCCTGAGGGAAGATGTGAAGGCAAGAATGATACCTAATTCTATGTTAGCCAGGCTCAGTGCAGGTAGCACTAATTAGCTTTTTTAAGGCAGAATTTTTTTAAGGCAGAATTTTTTTAATTAATTTTTTTCATTTATATTATTATTTTTGAGAGAGAGGATCTTGCTCTGTCACCCCAGGCTGGAGTGCAGTGATACAACTGTGGCTCACTGCAACCTCAACCTCCTGGGCTCAAGTGATCTTCCCACCTCAGCCTTTTGAGTGGCTGGGACTAAAGGCACACTCCACCATACCCATTTAATTTTAACCTTTTTTTTTGTAGAGACAATGTCTGGCTGTGTTATCCAGGTTGGTCTTGAACTCCTGACCTCAAGTGATCCTACCACCTCCACCTCCCAAAGTGCTGAGATTACAGGCATGAGTGACCTTGCCTGCTCTATTTTTATTTTTATAAGTGATAAATAAATGTACGTATTCAGGGGGTACCTGGTGGTGTTTCAGTACCTATCAGATCAGGGTAATTAGCATATCCATGATCTCAAACATTTATCATTTCTTTGTGTTGCAAAACATTCACTATCCTCCTGCTAACTATTTGAAACTATATAAAAATATATTATTGTTAACTATAGTTATCCTACAGTGTTACAGAACACCAGAACTGATTCCTTCTATCTAGCTATAATTTTGCATCCTTTAACATAAGTAGAATTTGGTAGAGGAATTCAGTGTCTACAAGATCACTGGGAGGACTGGCGGGCCCAATTAGGGTGGCCTCTGAGAACAGCCGGTAGCATAGCAGCACAGATCTGGCCTGCCAGGGGATCTGCTAACGTGGCCAGAGACAGGGACGTGGGGAATCTGAAGCTGCCATGGGAACCATTGGCTCCACTAACACACTGCACTAACTGTGGTCCAGGGATCAGGAAGCAGCATCATGGCTGCATCATCATGTCTGCCACATTTGCACGAACAGAAAGTGGATAGGTCACATGTCCCACCTGTCCCACCCAGGAAAGTCATGGACCATATGTGGGGACCTCTGCCAAGGCTGCCACACAGTAAAGGCAATGTCTTCATGGCTGTGCTTGCCAACAGAAACATCATAAACTGAGGAAATGTCACTTTTCCTGCAATAGTGATGGGTGCACCCTAAGTCACATCTGGAATCCTTGCAGAAAAGAAGTTTGATAGATGTGATTTTTAGCTTTTTTTTTTCCCCTGTGCTATGCAGAGAGACATGCTCAGAGAAGCACCATATCCACCATGGAGATGATTGTGTTCACCCCTTAAACAGTGGATAGACTGAAAGGAAAATACAGGAGGGGCATGAAGACAGGAGTATAGATGAAAGACTTGGTTTTAACAGAGCTAAGCCAATTTGGTGGTTTGTGCTTGGCAGATTCTTTTTAGTGCACATCACATCCAAGGGTTAGTGTGAGTGAGGGCTTGTGGTCTGCTCTCCCACAGTCTCACAGACTAAGATGTTACAAGCAACGACTTTACCAGATGCTTACCGTGGCAGAACGTGAGTCACTGCTTTCTGCTTCTGATACCATTTTCCTAATGCCCCCCTGCTCAACTGCTAAGTAGCACACATTTTACATTTTAGTCATAGAAACATTCAATTTCCTGCATTAATGATTATATTCCTAAGTATAGGTATGTTAGTTTGGTTTGCTCCAAAGTGGATCCTGAGACAAGGGTAAGTAGTTTAATTGGAAGGTGCAGGAAATATCATAGGTGGGTGGGGAATTGAGGAAGAACTGGGAAAACTGGCAATAAAGAAGACTTATTAAGCAAGTTAGCACTGTGGGCAACTGGAAAATTCTACAAGAAAATTCTGAGACATAAATGCACACGTCAGGGCTAGCCTGCTCAGGAGCTGAGGTATGTATACACCTCCTCCCGTCAGTCAAGGTTGAGGATGTTCCTGAGGGGTGTGAATTCCCAGTCCTCCTGTGTTGAAGCTGCCATCTCAGCTTTTGAGAAAGCTGGCAGTCCCCTGATAATCCTCCCCACAGTTATCTAGAACTTGGTCACAAACTATGGTCCATGGGCCAGATTCCACCCACAGCCTACTCTTTTGTTACAAGCTAAGGGTGATTTTTATATTTTTATAGAGTTGTTGAAAAAAAGTCATATGTAACAGAGACTGTGGCCTGCAAAGCCTAAAATACTCACTTACGGTTTTCAGAAAGAGTTTGCCAATTCCTGGTGTACATGGTCTTGCAGTAAGAAATAATCCCCAAATCTCAGGTTAAAAACAACTATTTCTCCATTGTGGTCTACGTCTGATAGAGGGCAGAAGTGGGCTTGCTTTATGTAGTCACTCTACCTTATAACTCTTCCCTATAGTAAATCCTTCTGGTAGCAACATAAGGTGCCAGGGTTTATAACAGCAGGGAGAGAGAATATGTAAAATAGAGCACCAACTAGGTCCCTCGTGCTTCAGACTAAAACGGACACGTGTCATCTCCTATAACTGTTTATTACCACCACCAGTCACATGACTGCAAAGGAAGCAGGGAAACATAATCTCCTATGTCCAGCAAGGAGGAGAGACTTGGAAATACTGGTGGCCAGTACTCATGTCTACTATAGCTCTCTTGTATGAAGTTCCCTTTGCTTTCCCAATATAAATAAGATTTTGGTCAAAACATCATTCATTGATTTCATATATTTTCCTGGAGTTAATAACTGCTTCATTTAACAAAAGAGTCTTAGATTTCTTTGAGCTTGCAGGTATGGTTTTTACATTCCGCATGACTCTGTAAAACACTTCTTTTCCACGTAGTCAAGCTTATCAGATAATCAATCTGTCAGTCCTATTTTAATATGAGGCTTTCTAATAGTTGTAGAATAGCTACGAAATAGTGCCAAGCTTCACTATTTTTCTTTTTAAATAATATTCAAGGGACTTATTAATAAATTCAATATTTTGTACTTTCAGATATCTCAATTTTGAAGCATGTAAGCTTTAATTTGAAGAACAGTTTAAAAAGTATGTGCATAGGTCTGTCATTACATTGCATAATCAGTAAAACAAATATTATATAATATTATAAAATCTTGCCCTTTTTAAGGATGGTGTTCAAATAAATTAAAAGTTTCATAAGTAGAGTCAACACTTTTCTTAATACACTATTTGCACTTTTAGATCCAGCAGTTAAACTTGAACTTGATCATGCCTTTGTACTTTGCATGTCATTTTTCTTTTTCCTTCTAATAACAAAGTCATTTTGAAAGATAATTGAACTATTATAATGAAAAAGTAACAATTGTCAAGAACTTAGGAAATGTTGAAAGAGGCATCCTGTAGTAATACTGAAAGTTCATCACTCAAACTAGTGGAAAGTCTCAACGTTTTTGCAGAGGATAAAGTTATGCTGCATTTTGTTTCACGGTTAATTGTGAAATACAAAATTACATTGTGGAACATTAATTGCATTAGTTTTCTATGGCTGCATAACAAGTTACCACAAATTTAGGGGCTTAGAACAACAAATTTATGATTTCATAGTGTCTGTGGGCCAAAAGTCCAGTTTTGGCTGGACAGGGTTTTCTACTTTGGGTCACAAGGCTGAAATCAAAATGTCAGATGAACTGCCTTCGTTTTTGAAGCTGGGGGTCGTCTTCCAAGTTCATTCCTATTGTTGGCAGAATTCAGTTCCTTGAGCTGTAGGACTGAGGCCCTTGTTCTGTGGGGGGTCAGCTCAGGTCCTAGCAATCTCCAACAGTACTTTTTCCCGTGGCCTCTCCTAATGCCCTCTTTTTTTTTTTTTGAGATGGAGTCTCACTCTATCCCCCAGGCTGGAGTGTAGTGGCACAATCTCGGCTCACTGCAAGCTCCGCCTCCCAGGTTCACGCCATTCTCCTGCCTCAGCCTTTCCGAGTAGCTGGGACTACAGGCGCCCGCCACTACGCCCGGCTAATTTTTTGTATTGTTAGTAGAGACGGGGTTTCACCGTGGTCTCGATCTCCTGACCTCGTGATCCGCCCTCCTCGGCCTCCCAAAGTGCTGGGATTACAGGCGTGAGCCACCGCGCTGGGCCCTAATGCCCTCTTATGCTTCACAACTTTCTGGAGAGACCCAGGCCCTTTTAAAATCTGACTTGTGGCCAGGCTCGGTGGCTCACGCCTGTAATCTCAGCACTTTGGGAGGCTGAGGCGGATGGATCACGAGATCAAGAGACTGAGACCATCCTGGCCTACGTGGTGAAACTCCGTCTCTACCAAAAAATACAAAAATTAGCCAGGCATGGTGGCGTGCACCTGTAGTCCCATCTACTCAGGAGGCTGAGGCAGGAGAATCGCTTGAACCCAGGAGGTGGAGGGTGCAGTGAGTGAGATCGTCCCACTGCACTCCAGCCTGGGCGACAGAGTGAGACTCCGTCTCAAAATAATAATAATAATAATAATAATAATAATAATAATAATAATAATAAAATAAATCTGACTTGTTTAGATTTGGCCCACAGGGATGCTCTCCATTTTGGTTGATCAAAAAATCAACAGATTAGTAACCCAATCAAGGGAGTCAAATTCTATCATATGCCCCCGTTCAGCCTGCACTTAGGAGGGAGTTACAAAGCGTGCACACTAAGAGGCAGTGATCCTGGGAGCCACCTTAGAATCCTGCCTACCACACTGTTCCATTATGTTGATGGTTGAATTAACTATCACAGGCCAGCAAATCAAACGAGATACTAGTGAGGAAAGGATCACATGCCACTTCTTAGCTAAGGCATGCATTCACGTGATCCCATCAGTCAAGTCTTACATTCCTTATACTTCATGATGACCATATCCTGGTGCACACAGGTCATGTTAACGGTCTGTGGGACCCCTTCTAATGTTTTCTACTTATTCTTTTATGTTTTATTTTATATCTTTTTTTTAAAAAAATCTGATTATGACTCATGAAATAAGATTTCACAAAATGGATTTTATGATTCATGACAGGAAAAACAGTCTTAATGGACACATGTTTCAATTAGTAATCTGGAAATATTTTTCTTTACAGAAAAAACACTAAAATATATTTATGCAAAAAAGTTTTTTCTGAATAAATCAATATGGACTTATAGATGCAAATGGGTACACACCTGGGGGTAATCTTCAGTTTATTTAAAATTATTACAAGACAATCAGCAATATCACTACAGTCCTCAGGAGGGCAGCATCTGCTCTAGGTATGTTTGAAACTTAAGTGTGCTCAGAAGTTTTCTAGTGACTAGGAATTCCGGTAAGTAAATTACTTAGAGTGTATTAATCTAAGCAAACATTGGTTTATGCTTGGCAATTGAGAATCAGTCCTGTCAAAACCATAAGTGCTATGATTAATTTTTTTTGTCTGACCCAAGAGGATTAGTTGAATTCTTTTATCCTTTGCTTCTTTCTGCTTGCATTTTTCCTTTGTCCTGTCTGTCCCTCTCTGGCTTATAGTCTTGCATAGGTGGTCCAAGTAAGGCCCAATAACCATGGTGGCTGAGGACATGGCAATCATAAATATTTTCTGCTAATTCAGAGTTGTTGTAAAGTCCCTCTCTTAATTTCCGCACTGTGTTGACTTCCTGACCTCCTGCTGCGTATGCCAACTGGTGGCTCCCTCAGTGCCTCTTTTGTGAACAAACAGGACTCTCTTAACCAGTGCGCAAGAGGAAGTGCTGCCCTGCAGATGACTCAGCATGTTCTCTTATCTTCAAACTCTCAGGTGCTTGAGAGAGCCTTTTGCTGACCCACAAACACAGCAAAATCAAGCTGTCTAACCTGATGTTCTTAGACAGTTAAGCCTTTCTAGGCTTAACTCTAAGTGTGACTATAGAAGGAAATAGAGTATATTGAATCTGTTCTTCCCACCTCTGTTCTGGACCCACCATAGTCTCACCCTAAAATCATGGTCTGGGTTGACACCACTCTGTCACTAATCAACAGAAAATAGTCAGGAGGGTCCCACATACTCTAGTTAGACATAGAGCAAATTTCCTGCCCTTTGTTTTACTTACGTCCCTATTGTCAACAGGTTATAATACTGGCCCTAAGTGTGTATTTGCTTCAAATAATTATATTTTGGGAAACATTGGGTTGACTGTATCATGTTTCTACACATTTTTTTTTTTTTTTTTTTGAAATGGAGTTTCACTCTTTTGCCCAGGCTGGAGTGCAGTGCCACTATCTCAGCTCACTGCAACCTCTGCCCCCCAAGATTCAGGTGATTCTCATGCCTCAGCCTCCCGAGTAGCTGGGATTATAGGCGCCCACCACCACGCCTGGCCAATTTTTGCATTTTTAGTAGAGACAGGGTTTCATCATGTTGGCCAGGCTGGTCTCAAACTCCTGACCTCAGGTGATCCACCTGCCTTGGCCTCCCAAAATGCTAGAGTTACAGGCATGAACCATTGCGCCCAGCCATGTTTCTCCATTTTTTAAGGGCCTGAAGTCTGTTGAGTAGAGCTGCCTATGTGAATTTCATATTTTTTCTTTTTACCCATGTGCTACTTACAGAGTGTTGACACTTGATCTGCCTTCTCTTGCCTTTGGTCCTTTGCATTTGTTGCTTGCTCTGCTCAAAATGCTCTTCCCACATCCCTTTTCTTGTCCCCATTCCCTACTTCCAGAGTCATCTGATACCTCTTCTGGGATGTCTTGGCTGTGACTGCTATGTCTTATAGCACCTTGACATAGTAGATGCCTATAGATTTGTCTGTCTCCCTCAACAGACTGTGCCCCTTCAAGACCAGGGCTATGTCCTCTTTCTAGAATCTGTCATGGTAACTGACCCCTAGCTGACATGCAACAAAACTTTGAGTATGAATTAAATCACAAGTAACTGCTGAGGCTGTTTTTGACCTTGAGTTGATCGACAAGGTACTTGATATAATAGATAAGCTGTCAGTCAACAATATAGGTCTAATATAGGACCAATATAGGTAGAAAGAGGCCAGTATGGTGGTGATGATAGACACTTGTAGAATCTGAAGAGGTCTAGAGGGGTGTGGGTTGCAAATACAGCCCAATGCTTTGGTTCCGGGAGAGACAGGTGACAGGCCTTCAGCTTGGCGTGATTTTTTTCTGGTTTCTGGGACTACCAGGAAGGGACAATAGGCCTGTTGGCTACTTAAGTATGGGAGGAAGTGTAGACTCAGTAGAATGGCATTTGAAAACAAGAGAGAACATGCACTCTGTAGCATGGGCTTGACTTGAACCCTGAGTGAAATTTGAAGAGAAGGAGCCTCATATTCTGAAGGAAAGGAGGATTAACACCCTGCCTGGTGTGTTAAGCCCCATATATGAGTTTGCTAGAGCTCTTTACTTCTGGTTTGAGCTTTACTCCAAAATGCATGCTCCTTTTTTCCTTCTTCTTTAAAAAAAAAAAAAAAAAAAAAAAAAAAAAAATCTCATTATAAAAACCCCAAATCCTCTTAGAAAGTTATAACTATTCAGCACCACATCCCTCCCTTCTCACAGATGCTCTCAGGTCCCTTAGCCTTAAGAGGCAACCCCAAACACTCATCTCCCCCGCTGCTCAGGGACTGGCTTCCAGCAGCCCAGCTGGACCAAGCTCATTATCACTTCTTTCCTGGAAGTGACCCCTGCCGACAGGGTTGCTGTGCTTGAGTGCCTGAGCAACTCCAGAAGCAAGACTGTCATTGCAGTGCTTGAAAAGGAAATAGGCCTATGTGTAGAGAAAAGCAGTTTAGGATTTCACAGACCAGAAACATAGCATGGCAAGTTTCTATATTTTAAAATCCCAGAATCAACCATTTTAAATCACAGTTTGGAGATAACTTCAAAACCTCTCATATTTCTAAATACCAGAAATGAGCACATTTTAGAACTTGGATAGCTTCTCTCCCGTGAATGCAGATATTCTCCCTTTGGTTATGGAATAGCAAACCCTTAGAGAATAAGAAACCTCAGATAGCTAACAGATGAAAGCTGAGTTGCTTTCCTGATATTATAGAGGACACTGCAGTTGATGAAAATACAAAGTTTTTGTAATTTAGAACAAGTGTTTGAGGAAGGTTGTTCATTTTGGGTGCATAGGTACACATGAGCACAAGGGGTGAGTTGAGCATTTCTCCTTTAAACATTTTTTTTTAAATTGATAAGTGGACCCTAATCAAGCTAAAGAGCTCCTACAGAGAAAGAGAGCTATCAAAGTTGTAAACAGACAACCTAAAGATTGGGAGAAAATATTCACAAACTATGCATCCAACTAAGGTCTAATATCCAGAATCTATAAGGAACTTAAACAAATCAGGAAGCAAAAATCAAGTAATCCCATTAAAAAGTGGGCGAAGAACATGAACAGACACTTCTCAAAAAAAGATGTGTAAGTGTTCAACAAACATGAAAAAGTGCTCATCATCACTAGCCCTCAGAGAAAGGCAAATCGAAACCACGAGATACATCTCATACCAATAAGAATAGCTGTTATTTAAAAGTCACAAAATAATAGATGCTGGCTGATGAGACTGCAGAGAAAAGGGAATGCTTATAACACTGCTGGTGGGAATGTAAATTAGTTTAGCTGCTGTGGACAGTGATCTAGGGATTTCTCAAATAAAAGTTGAACTACCATTTGACTCAGCAATCCCATTACTGGTTATATATCCAAAGGAAAATAGATTGCTCTACCAAAAGGACACATACACCCATATGTTCATCACAGTGCTATTCACAATAGTGAAAACATGGAATCAACCCAAGTGCCCATCAATGGGGGACTGACGAAAGAAAACATATACACCGTAGAATACTATTCAGCCATAAAAAACAATAAAATCATATCTTTTGTGAAATGTGGTTGCAGCTAGACGCCATTATTCTAAGTGAACTAATGCAGAAACAGAAAATAAAATATCGCATGGTCTTGCTTAAAAGTGGGAGTTTAACAATGGGTACTCATGGACATAAAGATGGCAGCAAAGGACACTGAGGAGTATTAGAGGGGAAGGAGGGAGGAGGGCAAGGGCTGAAAAATCTACCTCTTGCGTACTGTGCTCATTACCAGGGTGATGGGTTCATTCATACCCCAAAACTTACCTTCATTCAATATACCCATGTTATAAACCTGCACATATACTCCCTGATCCTAAAACAAAAGTTGAAAAATAAAACAACAAAAATAATTTAAAAAATTTGTTTTTCACTAATATTCCCCAAAAGAAGAGAGTATCAAAATAAGTACCTAAAACACAAAACATATGTATGATATATGAAAAGATACAAGAGATATTTTCCATAATAGCAAAAAGTAGGAAATAAACCAGATGAGAATCAAAATGATTCTCAAAATTATCAAAATAAATCAAATGAGAATCAAAAGGAATACGGGTAAAGAAACCATGGTACCTAGTGGAAGACCATGTGGTAATTAAACTGAATGAGCTAAATTATGTGGAACAGCATAGAAAAATCTTGAAAACATAGTTCTAAATGAAGAAAACAAGTGAAAAAGGATATGTTCAAAATGATAGCACTTATGCAAATGTTAATATTGAAACAAAATAAAAAATCATATAAACTGTATGCAATTATAATACAACTGAAAAGTCCAAGAAAACTAAACCTCAAATTTCGAATAATGATTTTTCAGAGAGTGGGGGGGAAGATGAGGGATTGGGCTTGTAGTTGCAACTATAATATTATCTTTTTTAAAAAAAATTCTGAAGTCAATAGGGAAAGATGTTATTAAAGTTTATTGAATTTTGCAATACTACACAGATGTCTGTTTATTATATTTTGTGTTTTTGATGGTTTTGAAACATAAAAATAAAATGAAGGAGACATAAATGTAAGCATCTAAAAATTATGTGTCACATAAGAGTGGTTGTCAAAAGACTCAGCTCATCCATTCTTAGCCTTTTCAAACAGAAACCCTATTTTATTAAATTGTGCCAACCAAAGCCATTCCTCTGTGAGATAATTAGAGGAAAGGAGAGGCTGCGGGATGGAGAAGAAACGCAAACAAATACAAGTCTTTGGCTACCAGGAGGTTATTTTCTCCCAAATGGGAGCTCTTTGAAGGAAAGAATTGTGTTTGATCTTCTTGTACCAATCTAGTGAATCCAGCCAAGTCCTAGGAACACAAAGATAGCTAAAAATATCAATAACAAAACGTTGAGCTGTTCTTATGAACAGCTCAAAGCAGGCTCACATGGATTCCCTCCTGTTGCCTCACTGGGGTCCTGGGAATCCCATTCAGATCATGTTACCAGCGCCACTCTGCCTAATCGCAATGGTCTCATCTTTTTCAGTGTGGAAGCAGAAGTGCTTTGTTCTAAGAAAGATGGCTGGGAAATCCTGCTGAGATAGATGAGTCTGGATTGCGTCAGGCTCATTACTGGATTGATAAATGTCGAGAACAATGACAATGTGTTATCTGCGGGATTTTATTGAAAGGAACTTGCATTCAATACTCCCGACTGTGACAAGAGCCTGAGCACATTTTCTCTCAGTGCCTCCCATAACATTTCTGAGGGTTTACACAGTTTCTGTCTATAAACTAGTGTTTTGAGGGTTCTCTGTGGGAAAGATGTAGTGAGAGTTGTGCCAAGGTGATTCAGGAACACTGGAAGTTTTCCTTTCATTCTTCTATATCTGTGCTCGTGGGTCCAAGTTAGTCATCCTCTCTAGGCGAGAGAAGACAAGTACACATGCTAAGCTCTGTTCCAAAAGGGTTGATCATTCATACCACAGGTTAGCTTCTAAAGTAGAGAGCCAGAGAGCACTTGAATGTGCTGTTTGTTTTTTCACTCTGCAGAGATCTTTCTGCCATTCACCTTCTATTAGTAAATTAGGATAAGATAGTAAATAACTATCATCTTTTGATTCACAGCAAATAGTTTGATTGTTTCCAAAACATAAAGAAAAAGCCCCGGATATAACAAATTTTACAGCTTTCTCAGGTTGCTGAGTGGTGGTCAAGTGGATGTTTCATGCTAGGCCTAGCTATCTCAACAACAAAAAAAAAACAATTCTAAAGAATGCAGAGAAGAGAGGTTGAATAATGGATACAAATATACAGTTAGAAAAAGTAAGAACTAGTGTTGGACAGATCAGTAGGGTGGCTATAGTTAACAATAATCTTTTGTACATTTCAAAAAAGCTAGAAGAGAATAATTCAAATGTTCTTAGCATAAAGAAAATATAAATATTTAAGGGGATGAATAGCCTAATTACCTCAATTTGATCTAATTACCTCAATTCCACATTATATGAATGTATCGAATTATCACGTTCCCCCAAATATGTATATCTATTATATATCAATTAAAAATTTAGATAACAGAAAATGGATCTTATAATTAGGAAAAATACAAAATAACATTGTAAGTAGAAAAAAAAGAATGCAGAGAAATTAAAGACATCAATCGACCTCTTTGTTGATTGTAGGTAGCAAATTATGATGTGAGGAATTATCAGCAAATTACAGCCCATGGACCAAATCCAGCCCATTACCTGACTTTGTAAGTTTTAAGGCAACATAGCCACACTCATCCATTCACATGTTGTCTACAGTTGAGAAGAGTAGTTGCAACAGAGACCATATGGACCACAAAGCCTAAAATATTTTCCATGTAGCTTTTTATAGAAAAAGTTTGCCAAACCCTGAAGTACACAATATAAGTTTTGAAACAAATGCTTTGACTATAAACATAAATTTATATTTAATCACTATTCTGTCTGGAAGCTAAGTGGAGCCTAATAGAAATGGATAGAACCCAAAGACTCATCTCAATGGTCATGTCAACTTTTTAGTCAGTACTTGATATCTCATTACCTAAAGTCTTGCATCTTGTCAGCCTATTCTGTCAAATAGGTCATGATGAGCAGGCAAGAGTTTGCATAGAAAAGCTAAAGGGAAATATGCAATAATGAATAAACAGATACTTTCTATAAAAACCAGTGTCGATCTACCTGCTGGAGATGTTGCTCTTGGGCATATGTTATTCAGCTTCAGGGATTTCAGAATTTTAGCTGTCAGCTGAGTCTTACTTGGCTCCTTAGTCAATCCTGACCAACTCGGCTTCATTCCCTTTAACAGGTGGTTCCTGAAGTGATGCTAGAATTTGGTTGGCCTGAGGTCCAGATTGTTCTCTACTCCCCCTATGGGGGTAAAGCCTCAAGCACAATCTACATGCCTAGGACTGTGACCACTTTTTATTCCCTACCTGCTCTTATACCTGCTAATACCCTGTCCCAATTGTATACTTTTCCTCCCTTCCTTAGTCAAAGCTCTCCAGGACCATGATTCTACCATGTAAGGATTTGAGACAACTCAGACCTCTTAGCAGTTAGAGCAGCCTGGATCATAGCTGGATTTACATTTGCTCTCAGACAAACTCATCAGCAGTTAAACCATCCTGGATCTGTTGTCAGACACTGTGCTTTAAGCTGCTGGCCATTCCAGCAAAACCCTACCTTGCAGCCGAGTTAGCCTCTCTGGCTCATTCTCTAAAATTCCATGCTTGCTTCTCTTTCTCTGACAGCTTATTGTTGAAGGCCAGGGAAGCCTTTCAAATAAAAACGTAAGGATTTTGTCCACAGTCTTCCTAAGCTATGAAATATGAGCTTCAAATATTTGAAATAAACAGTGTAACTGAACAAGTCTGTTAAGAGATAAACCAGTCAAACTAAGATATTTATCTAATGATTAAGCATCTTGCCTGTGAGCTCAGTTCCTCATGTGCGTTTCAGACAGCTTTCTCAGCTCCCTTCAGGGAACAGGAATTGGTAAGAGGTCTGAATCCTACTATCATGGAGTAATGGGGGGACTAATAATTCCCTCCAGCAGTGACTCCTGTATTCACTGGAGCCTGTGGCCTTGCAATACCATTCCAGACCTCACAGGTGCTCACCAGAGTCCTGTGACACTGTCTTTGACTCAGGTAAGCACCTGTCACAGGGAATGCCCACTTACACTGCCCAATTCATTTATCAAAAACCAGCATTGATGCCCCATTATTACCCAGCATTATATGAGGGTAGGGCCAACCTATCAGCCACTCCTTAGTCAGATGTCTGCATATAGTTACCTTTTTGTTTAGACAACCCCAAGAGAAAGGTAACCATTCCCCAAAGTCCTCCGAGACCTAGTAATTTATAATGCCTGTAAAGATTCATCCTTCAAGGAAGATGCCTTCAAGAAGGCTAATTTTGTGGCTGGTCTTACTCTTCCCAGTCTTGACCCTCTAACCCAGACTGATCCTTCAACACATAAGTCAGATTATATTTCTTCCCTGATTAATTAATTTTTAAATTTTCCTTTTTTTTTTTTTTTAAAGAGACAGGATCTTGCTTTGTCACCCAGGCTGGAGTACAGTGACAGTGCTATAGCTCACTGTAGCCTCTAACTCCTGGGCTCAAGTAATCCTCATGCCTCAGCCTCCCTAGCAGCTGGACTATAGGCACTTACCACCATGCCTGGCTAATTTTCTTTCTTTCTGTTTTTGGGGGCTGGGGGGTGTACAGATGGGGTCTTACTATGTTACCCAGGCTGGTCTCCAACTCCTGGCCTCAGGCAATCTCCTGCCTTGACCTCCCAACTTGCTGGATCACAGCCTTGAGCCACTGTGCCTGGCCTCTTCCCTGATTAAAATGTCTTGTAACCATAGCAATTATTAGCGCTCATGAGGCCCCATACAATCTGGCCTGTGCCTGCCTCTCCACACTCTTCACTCTCCCCATGTTTTTGCCACATTGGTGTGCATTTTGCATTTGCTCGTCCCTCTGCCTGGAATTCTCTTCCCCAAGATCTTTGTGTGGCCAAGCTCAGTCTTATCATCCATGTCTTAGCACAAATGTTACCTCCTCAGAGAAATCCTTCTGACCATTCTAGCTAAACTAGGCACCCCAAGGCCCAATCACTCTCTACTCCATTACTCTGTTTATTTTCTTCATTAGTACTTATGACTCCATAGATTTACGTGTATTTATATTATTTATTTTATTTTATCTGTTCATCCATTTATTCATTTATTTATGTCTACATCCCAATGAGAATACTTCCAGTGGAGGCAGAATTTCGTTTGTCTTGTTCACCACTTTATTTTCAGAGAATAGTAGTATGCTCTTGATAAATATTTTTGGACAAAAGATTGAATGAATTAATGAAGCGGTGCCTAGTTTTCTCTACTTCTGCTTTCATCGCTCATTCGTCTTTCAGAAAGTGTCTCATCTCTATTAGATCTTGCACACACTGTCCATCAGGACTCATATTTCATATTTACTTTCCAGAAAACCCCTAAATTAATATTGAAGAGGGCCTGCCATGTCTTGATGGACAAATAGGAAACTCAATTGAACATCTCTACTATTGTAGAATGCTAAAACATTTGTTCCTCACAACATTCTCTGCTAAATGTTTATATATTTCTACAAGTTTATCAAATTAAATACTGGAGATGAGCAGGCTGTGAAAAGCTTAAAATGTACAAATTGAGGTTACATGTGCATTTCAGTGACATCACTTATGGATTTTCAGAAATTCATGCTCTTAACAGAAACTATTTCGATAGAAAGTTGCAGCCAATATTTTGAAATGTTTCTAAGCCATGTTTGTAACTGATTTCAGTGCAATTTGTCATGCAGGTTTATCAGCAAGGATTCAATCATAGAAGCAGAACCACATTGAGTAATAAAGGGGATTTATTATAGGGACTTACTTTCTGCAATTCCAGGAACTGGATAGGTTATTATGTAAGTTTGTTACTCCTAGTGCTGGTCTAAGTCAGCTGGGTGAGAAGTTGTAAAGCAAAGAAGGGCATGAAGCACAGGAGATCAAGAACAAACTGCAACCCATGAGGATAAACTAGAGCCTGTGCTTATCTCTCACTGGGACTCATGGTGATCTCTGACTGCTTCTAAGTTTCCTGCTTGGATGATGTGAGTGACTGCAAAAGAACTGGTACCTGTGCCTCTGAGAAGCTAAAGAAGATCTAGGAGGAGCTGGATACTGAGGCCTGGATACTGCCCCATGCCAACAAGGTGACTCAGCTGATCTGGGACAATCTGCATGATGTGAACTACAACAGTACCTGACTCTCAACTGATCTTTCCAGTGTGAGCATGACTGCTGCTTTTCTTCTACCATATAAATCTCACACAAGTTCCTCTTGTGGTTAATTCTAACTTAAACCATGCAGGGAAGGATATTTTGGAAAGTATAGTTCCACTTCGGCTGACTTTACACAATACTAAGTCATCAAAGTAGATGGTGTATACTACTACAGTTTACAGTTTATACGGCCATAAATATATAAATTTCTTTGAAACTAATTGATTCTAGGAGTCAGTAGACCTGAGTACTACTCTAAACTATCTCCAACCAGAACTCTACCTTTAGAAAGTCTCTTAAATATCCTGACTTTAAGACATTACATTGATTAACTAAAGGCATTTAGGTGGTATCTTTAAGTGGCTTTTCAATGCCATCAGGTCCTGGCTGCAATATTTATCCTCTCATTTTTAAAAATATTTAAACAAAAAGTGTAAAGAAAACTCAAACTCAACCTATTAGCATGATCTTTGATAAATACATAAATCTATATGTTGGTTCTAAATCTCAGTTTGGAACTACTTATTTTAGAGATATACACTGAACTCTGTAGATAAAATGATGCAATGTGTGGAGATTTGCTTCAAAATAAAAATTCCCCCCACCCCCAAGATAGTGGATTCAAGGCTTTTAGCATGACTCAGCCACTTGGAAACAACAAGATAGTGCATAAAGATCAATTCTGTGAGCTTTAATTCAAGAAGGAAAATGAGAATCTACTGAAATTGTGAAGGACACCCCAGATCTCAGGGAGGAGAATGCAGGAAAACAGCCTCTGTGACAGTGCCTGGCTGATAAAAGTGAGTGAAGCCTCAGTACATGAGAGAGGCAGAGAGCCTCCCTCTGTAACTCGCCTTTCCACTGGAGATTTAAGGAACTCAGGCTGAGGGAGAGCACTTTGTTTCTCCCAATCCCTGGATCTAGCTTGGGGAGAGGCTTGGAGCTGCTGTAGGGGAAAGACACAGGAAAAAGCTGCAGGCATTTTCCCAGCCCTGGGACCAAGAGTAGGATGCCACTTTTAATCCGGGTGCATACAAAGTCAGCCATTCTTTGGCAACCCAGCAGGGTAGCCATGTGGGCATTTTAGTCTCAGTTCAGGGGTTGGAGCACTTTCTCTGGAGTGTAGTAGGAGCCTCTACAGCCAGAACTGTGGAAAGCTCCTTAGCAGTAGGTGCTAGAATTGTGCTTTCCCCTGTTGCAAGCCTGGGGTGGGAGGAGAGCTGCCACAGCTGCAGTTTCTCCTGGGTGATGAGACTTACAGCTGGGGCCAGCTTGATGACCTGGAACTGATCTATGTGTGTCATTGCTGGGTGCCCCAGCCTACTATCCTGAGATCATGGTGCAGTAGGGCCCTCTCTGCACCACCCCCAAGCAGAAATTCGGGTATTTCGAGCAACAACTTGCCTGAATCAGCAGCCTGAGCCATCTCACCCTTCATGGATATAGATGATGGTGCAGTAGGGCCCTCTCCACTCCATGCCCAGGCAGATCTAAAGGTATTCAAGCACTCCTTTACCTGGATCAGCAGCCTGAGACACCGTGTCTTTCCTGTACAGAGATCCTGGTGCAGGTGTGACCTCTCTGTTGTATGCTCTGGCAGATCTCCAGACATCTCAAGCACTCACTCTCCTGTGGCACTCTGAGCCATCACACCTTCCCTGTGCAGAGACTGTGGTGCGAGGAAGACCTCTCTGCTACATGACCAGGCAGATCTCCAGGCATTCTGAGTTCCAGCTTGCTTGAAACAACAGCCTGAGCTGTCACACCCTTTCTGTGCAGACATCTTGCAGCAAGGGGGCCCTCTTTACTCCAAACCCAGGCAGATCTCCAGGCATCTGGAACACTCAATCTCTTGGATTAAGAATTTAGGCTGCCCTCCATCCCAGTCTAGATGGGGGGCACTGGGGCCAAATAAGTTTCTCATCTCCACACCTAGACAAACCACTCGTGCTTGGTGGCTGCCCACTGGATTCTCCTTTGGCACTGGTGCTTGTGCCTGCCGTTGGAGGACCTGTAGGCAGACCTGCCCAGTGTGACCCTGCCCATCTGATTCACTGCCAGCCTGGGGCTGAGCAGGGAGCTCAGAGCACTGTGCACTCCGTGAATCAGCCCATTGCCTGAGGCAACAGAGAGCTTCTGCCAGTAAACAAAGATCAAGTAATATACCCAGCCACACTGGCTGCAGCTGGCCCTTTCTTACCCATAAGCACCATCAATTGGCTTGTAGGTTGAACAGGACAGCCCAATATGAACGCCTGCTGACAAAAGTGCATAGGGCTATAGAAGCAAAGCCAAAAGACCCCACCCAGGATTCTCTACTGTCATTTTTCCTAGGTGGGGGAGACAGGGAAAGGGAAATAAAAAACCCTAATAATATTATAGGGAAACAAATAAAAAGAAAAACAATCCACTTACATGAAAATAATTACAAAAATTATAAGTGCCAGCACCTTCAGATGAGAAGGAACCAGTGCAAGAATTCTGGCACCATGAAAAATCTGAATGTAGTGACACCACCAAAGGATCATACTAGCTCTTCAGCAATGGTCCCTAACCAAATTGGAAACTCAGAAATGACAGATAAAGAATTCGAAACATGGATTGAAAAGAAGCTCAATGAGATTCAAGAGAAGGTTGAAAATTAACACAAAGAAACTTCTAAAGCAATCCAGGAAAAGAAGGAAGAGAGAAGCATTTTAAAAATGAATAAATCAGAGCTTCTTGAACTGAAAAACTCACTTAACGAATTTCAAGGCCGGGTGTGGTGGCTCACGCCTATAGTCACAGCACTTTGGGAGGCCGAGGTGGGTGGATCACTTGAGGTCAGGAGTTCAAGACCAGCCTGGCCAACATGGTGCAACCCCGTCTATACTAAAAATACAAAAATTAGCCGGGCATGGTGGCATATGCCTGTAGTCCCAGCTACTTGGCAGGCTGAGGCAGGAGAATCATTTGAACCTGCGGAGGTTGCAGTGAGCTGAGATTGTGCCACTGCACTCTAGCCTGAGCGACAGAGTGAAACTCTTTTGAATGAAGAAAAAAAAAAAAAGAATTTCAAAATACAATTGAAAGCTTTATCTATAGATCAGAGTAAGCAGAAGAAAGAATTTTAGAGCTTGATGATTGGTCTTTCAAATTAACCCTGTCAGACGAAAATTAAGAAAAGAGGATTATAAAAAATGAACAAAGTCTATGAGAAAAAGTAAACAACCTGCAAAATAAATTTGAGAGAATAATTCCAGAAAATTTTCCTAATTCTGCTAGACAAGGTTAGACCTAGCACCATGTCTGATCTGGAGACATAGACATCTAGATACAAGAAATCCAGAGAACAACTGCGAGATACTATACAAAATGAACATCACCATGGCATACAATCACCAGACTGTCCAAGATCAATGCTAAAGAAAAAATCTTAAAGGTAGTATCAAGAAAGCAGTCAGATCACATACAAAGAGAACCCCATCAGGCTATCAGCAGACTTCTTGGCAGAAAGGTAATAATCCAGGAGAGAGTGGGGGTTTATTTTTAGTATTCTTAAAGAAACGAAATTCCACCCAAGAATTTTATATCCTGCTAAACTAAGCTTAATGAGCTAAGAATAAATAAAATCTTTTCCAGACAAACAAATGCTAAGGGAATTCATTACCACTAGACTGGCTTTTCAAGAGATCCTTAGGAGAACTCTAAACATGGAAATGAAAGAACAATACCTGCTGCTACAAAAAAAGACAAACAAACAAAAAAACCACTTAAATACATAGCTTGTAGACTCCATAAAGCAACCACACAATAGTAACTACAAAGCAACCAGCTAATAACTTCATGAGAGGATCAAAACCTTGTATTATATCAATATTAATATTAAAAGCAAATGGTCTAAATGCCATTTAGATTTAAAAGGCAGAGTGGCAAGTTTGATTTAAAAAAATTAAGAAAAAAAAACAAGACCTATTTGTCTGTTGTCTTCAAGAAACCCTATCTCACATATAATGACACCTATAGGCTTAAAGAAAAGGGTTGGAGAAAGATCATGCAAACAGAAAACAAAAAAGAGCAGAGGTTACTATTCTTATATCAGATCAAATAGACTTTAAACCAACAGCAGTGAGAAAGTACAAAGAAGGGGATAACATAATGATAAAGCATTTAATTCAACAAGAAGACTTAACTATCCTAAATATATATGTCTCCAACATTTGAGCACAGAGATTCATAAACAGGTACTCTAGGCCTATGAAAAGACTTAGATAGCCAAGCAGTAATAGTGGGGGACTTCAACACCCCCGCCTCCCAACAGCATTAGACAGATCATTGAGGCAGAAAATAAACAAAAACATTATAGACTTAAGTTTAACACTTGACCAACTGGATCCAATAGACATCTACAGAATATTCCACTTATCAACTATAGAATATACATTCTTCTCATCTGTACATGGAACATACTCCAAGATTAATCACATACTTGGTCATAAAGTAAGTCTCAATAAATTCAAAATAATTGAAATCATACCAACTATACTCTGACTGCAGTGGACTAAAAATAGAAATCAATACCAAGATCCCTCAAAACCATGTGATTACATGGAAAATTGAACAACTTGCTGCTGCATGACTTTTGGGTAAACAACAAATTAAGGGAGAAACAAAAAATTATTTGAAATAAATGAAAACAGAGAAATAATATGCCCAAATCTCTGGAAAGTGGCAAAAACAGTGTTAAGAGTGGTGTTTATGGTGCTAACACTTACCTCGAAATGTTAGAAAGATCTCAAATCAATAATCAACATCACACCTAGAGGAACTTGAAAAACATGAACAAACTGACTCCAAAGCTAGCAGAAGAAATCATTAAAATGAGAGAAGGACTGAACGAAATTGAGACCAAAATATCTATATAAGAAATCAACCAAACCAAAAGTTTTTTTTTTTTTTTACTGAAAGGATAAAGAAAATTGATAGACTACTCACTAGATTAACAAAGATAGAAGATACAAATAAGCACAATCAGAAACGATAAAGATGATATTACAAATAATCCAACAGAAATACAAAAGATCCTTAGAGACCCTTATGAAGAACTTTGATGCACACAAACTAGAAAATCTCGAGGAAATGGATAAATTCCTGAAAGCACACAATCTCTTAAGATTGAATCAGGAAGAAATGGAAACCCTGAACAGACCAGTACTGAGTTCTGGAACTGAATTAGTAATAAAAAACCTACCAACCAAAACCCAAACAATAAAACCCCAGACTAGATGGATTCATGGTCAGGTTCTACCAGACATACAAAGAACTAGTATAAATTCTACTGAAATTTTCCAAAATATCAAGGAGGAGGGACTCCTCCCTAACTCATTCTATGAAGCCAGTATTGCCTTGATACTAAAACCCGGCAAAGACAAAACAAAAAAGGAAACTACAGGTCAATATCCCTGGTGAACTTAGAGGCAAAAATCCTCAACAAAATACTAGAAAAACAAGTCCAGCAGCGTGTCACCGAGTTAATTCACCATGATGAATCAGGCTTCATTCCTGGGATTCAAGGTTGGCTCAATATAGGCAAATCAATAAAGGTGATTCACCACATAAACAAAGTTAACAACAAAAACCATATGATTATCTCAATAGATGCAGAAAGAAAGCTTTTGATAAAATCCAACATGTCTCCATGATTAAGAAAAACCCTCAAGAAACTAGGCATAGAAGGAACATGGTTCAAAGTAGTAAGAGTTATCTATGACAGACCCACAGCCAACATCATACTGAATGGGCAATAACTGAAAGAATTCACCTTGAGAACTGGAACAAGACAAGGATGTTCACTCTCACCACTCCTATTCAATATAGTATTGGAAGTCCTAGCCAAAGTAATCAGGGCAAGAGGAAGAAATAAAAAGCATCCAGATAGGAAAAGAAGAAGTTAAAGTGTCTCTTCTTCACTAGCAATTTGATTCTATACCTAGAAAACCCTAAAGACTCCACCGAAAGACTCCTAGAACTGACAAATAACTTCAGTAAAGTTTCAGGATACAAAATTAGCAGCATTTCTATACACCAATAATGTTCAAGCTGAGATGCAAATCAGGAACATAATCCAATTTACAATGGCTGCAAAAAGAAAAAACAACCTAGAAATATATCTAATCAAGTAGGTGAAAGATCTCTACAAGAATTATAAAACACTGCTGAAAGAAATCATAGATGACACAAGCAAATGGAGAAACATTCCATGCCCATGGATTGGAAGAATTAATATTGTTAAAATGGCCATACTTCCCAAAGCAATCTACAGATTCAGTGCTATTCCTACCAAGCTACAAACTTCATTTTTCACCAATGAAAAACTAAAAAGAAAAAACGAAAAAAACTCTTCTAAAGTTTACATATATAATGTATATATCTGTATTATATGTGTATATATATATATATATATAGAGAGAGAGAGAGAGAGAGAGAGAGAGAGTGAAGAGAGAGAGCCTGAATAGCCAAAGCAATTCTAAGCAAAAAGAACAAAGCCAGAGGCATCACATTACACAACTTCAAACTATACTGTAGGGCTGCAGTAACCAAAACAGCTTGGTACTGGTATAAAAACAGCCACACAGACAAATAGAATAGACTAGAGAACCCACAAATAAAGTCACACATCTACCCATCTGATCTTTGACAGAGGTGACAAAAATAAGCAATGGCAAAGAACTCTCTATTTAATAAATAGTGCTGGGATAGCTGGGTATGCAGAAGAATGAAACTGGACCCCTACATTTCACCATATACAAAAATTAACTCAAAATGAATTAAAGACTTAAATGTAAGTCCTCAAATTATATAAATCCTAGAATAAAACCTCAGAAACAGTATTTGGGACATAAGTCTTGGGAAAGAATTTATGACTAGGTCCTCAAATGCAATTGCAACAACAACAAAAAAGATTGGCAGATGGGACCTAATTAAACTAAAGAGCTTCTGCATAGTGAAAGAAACTATTATATCAAGAAAGTAAATAGACAACCTACAGAATGGGAGAAAATACTTGAACACCTATGTATTTGAGAAAGATCTGATATCCAGAATCTATAAAGAACTTAAACAACTCCTCAAAGAAAACACAACCCCATGAAAAAATGGGCCAAATACATGAACAGACACTTCTCAAAAGAAGACATATAAGCAGCCAACAAACATAAGAAAAATGCTCAACATTACTAATCATTAGAGAAATGCAAATCAAAACCACAATGAGATACAATCTCACACCAGTCAGAATGGCTATTATTAAAATGTCAAAAATAACAGATACAGGCTAGGCTGTGAAGAAAAAGGAATGCATATATATTGTTGGTGAGAATGTAAATTAGTTCAGCCACTGTGAAAAGCAGTTCGGAGATATTTCAAAGAACTTAGAACTACCATTCGATAGTAGCAATCTCATTACTGGGTATATATCCAAAAGAAAATTAACTATCTTACCAAAAAGACACATGCATGAATTGTGTTCATTGCAGCACTATTCACAATAGCAAAGACATGCAATCATCCTAGGTGCCCATCAATGATGGACTGGATAAAGAAAATCTGGTACATATAAACCATGGAATACTACACAGCCATTGAAATGAATAAAATCATGTCTCTTGCAGCAACATGAATGCAGATGAAGGCCATCATACTAGGTGAATTAATGCAAGAACAGAAACCAAATACTGCATGTTCTCACATATAAGTGGGAGCTAAACATCGGGTAATCATGAACATAAATATGGCAACAATAGATACTGGGGACTACTAGAGGTTGGAAGGAGGGAGGAGAATAAGGGCGGAAAAATTAACTATTGGGTACTATGCCCCATACCTGGGTGATGGGTGACCCCAAATCTCAGCGTCACCCGATATACCCAGTAAACAAACCTGCATCTTTCCCCTCTGAATCTAAAATGAAAGTTTAAGTTATAAAAAAAAATCCGTATATACTTTGGCAAGACTAATTATTAACGTTTTGCTGTGCTTGCTGTCCCTTGTTCTCTATATCTATCTATGCATCTCTTATCTTTCATTCTCTCTTTAGCTGGATCTCACTCTCTGCCTCTCTTTCTCTCTTTATATAGAGTGATTTGATTGTTTGCTGAGCAATTTGAAAGTAATGTACAGATATCATGACACTTGCTGTATGCATATTTCTACCATCAGAGATTTGACTACATAAGCACAATACTATCATCACCCCTACAATAATTTCTATTTACTTAATAATACTGAAAGTTCTCTTGTGCCCCCTTTGAGGCATAACGTAGGTACTGGTGTTTTGACTTCCATTACTGTAGATTAGTTTTTGTCTACTCATATAAATGAAATTATGTGTATATATATTACGTCTTTGTCTTCTTTCATTTAATATAATGTTTTTGAAATTTATCCATATTGCTCTATATATGTATAATTTTATTAGAAACTACTGGACAGTTTTACACAGCAGTTGTTCCATCAACAATGAACTTCATTCAGTTCACATCTTTACCAATATTTAGAGGGGACATTCACGTTTGTAGCCCAGAGACACCATGGAAAAGTTTATCTACCTTGAAGCCTCTGTACTATGAGAAATCTCTGGCTACATAGAGAAGCCATGTGTAGATGTTCTTTTCAATGATCCCGATGAACTAAGCCTGTGGTTATCTAAGCCCAGGTGCCAAACGTGTCAGTGAAGATACCACTCAACAATTCCAACCAGTCATTGGGTTACCTCAGCTGTTGCAGCCTACCCAGCTGAAGACCAGATATTGTGGAGGGGAGACATGTCATCCCCATGTGCTCTGTCTGAATTCCTGAGCCATAGAGTCCATGAGTTTAATAAAACTAAAACACCAAAACATTCAATATGCAAAATACAATTCAATCCCCCTGTTTCTAGAGAAGTTTACTGTTGCCCCCAGCAGATACTTTCTGGTCCACCTTCACCAGAGAAAAAACCTCCTGTTTTGTGTCTGTGTTGGAGGGGATAGTCACCCAGCTGTAAACGCAGATGAGTGGCTTTGGAAGTCTGCTTCTTATAAAGACTTGAATGAGTTCTGTTGTATCAGCCCCAGTCCACATCTGAGCTGAGGTAGGAACTGATGTCAGGCAGGTAGGACACTGTTTTATGGACTCCATTAAATCAGTTGTAACTCCTCTTTGATTGGAATTTCCATCTTCCAAAATGCTACTGACATATACTGTTTCCTTTAGTCTCATCTACAATTATTTTTGTTCTTATTAATTGGTATCATTTTTATCCTTCATTCTAAATTTTAGAGCTTGAGGAGTGCTAGAGATAAATGCATTTGTTTAATCCAGCCCCTTTAGCTTGAAATCCCTGCTTGAGTGTGTCAACCCAGTTTATTTATCCGCTTGTTTTCTTAGAACTCATTTCAGGTGTCTTACATGGATCTATGATGTTTCCTTTCTTCCTCATATATTAACTGGCAATATATCTCAATCCATGCCCCCCTGGACTTGCAAGATCTGTCAAGCTCTTCTGCTGAAACAGATTCCTACTTTTAGAATCTTTTGATCAGCGCTGTGTCTCCTGACACAGGTAATGCTTTATTGAATATAATTATTATCCTAGCTTAACCAAATCACTCAGAATAATTATTACCATCGAAAGCACCCAAACACACTGGGGAAGAGTGCACTTATCTGTATTTAAAAACAGAACCCAAACTGTGCCTACCTTCTGGAAGTTTACAATGCCAAATCCTCTTTAAACAACAGATCAGCATAGTGATTTCACTTGTGTTCATTCGCGGATCCAGAGAAAGAGGATTTTCTTCTTCTTACAGAGGTCAAAAGTTCCTTCAGATCATTTTGTAAGTAGTGAGCAAAGCATATTTGGAAGAATGAAAGGCTTCCAGAGGTGATGATCACAGCCCTTCTGTTCACTTTACAGAAATTTGGTGGACAGAGAAGGCCAGGAAAAGTGGGAGTCAGGGCATTGGTAGGGACTTTGCGAAGTTTAGCAGGGTCCAGGGGAATAGGACTTCAACCTCCTACCTTTACTTAGGTCTGCAAGCTATGAACACAATGCAAATTATCTTGAGTAGGAACTGTGACTCTGTGCCAATGTGCAAAGCTGCACTCAAAATGTATACTTTAAAACCTCTGCTCTGATTTAGACAGCTGTCTTCACCACAGAGGGAGTGATTTTGACTTAGGATTAAGGTCAAATACTTAAAGAGAGTCCCCAAGTTCTGCGGACCCTCATTTTTGCCCATTACTCCCTTTGCAAGATCAAAAATAAGGCCTTGTGTAATAACACTTGCGGTTTTTCTTCCCTCTCTTTTTGTTTCTGCCTCCTTCCATGCTTCTCCTCTGTGTTATGTAATATCCATTGAATTTCTGGTATTAGAACTTCTTTTAAAGGTGATAAGACACAGTTCTCATCTTCGTCTTCAAGACTCTTATAGTCAATGCAATAACTTTTAACATCGAGATTGTTGTTCAGTTAAGAAGAGGAGGGATATTTCAAAAAGAACATAATTTTCATTTTTCATTTTCCTGTTTATTTAAAATCTCATTCTCTATTGTCTAGTCTGCTTTGTCTTTGAGCAGAAACATTATCATCATCCAAATTCATCATTTTTTATAACTCACATACCACCCACACTGCTAAACTCCCTTTTTTGTTTTTTTTCCCACAGAGGGATGTGTCATCTTTAGTTTGGGTTTGTTAGCCCTTAATTAGGAAGTCCGCATAAACCCACACAACCTTTCCCTTGAAATACGACTGACTGCAAATGAACTCATCTGTTTTGTGTTTCTATATACATGATTCATGGAGTTAGAGTTGGTTTCTTCTATTACCTGAATTGAATCCATCTTCTACATGTGAATGTTGTTAAAGGAAATGTGAATTGTGCAAGCATAGGCAAAGACCTTGGGTTTGAGACCTCTTTTGATTATTAATTGGCTGGACAGCCCATGATACTCAGGCATGTTTTTGCCTCAGTTTCCCAATCCTGGGAATTCCTCTAGAACATTGGCTCTGTTTATTTTATAGATGTTGTAAATAAGAAAACAGCCACATAAAAAGGGCATGTAATGTTACCATTATTGCTTAAAACACTTTAAGATTGTGGAATATCACAAAATATGACTTCCCATTGCCATGATACTGACAAAAACAAGCAATGTTTTATATTTCTTTAGTGAACTTCATTGTCTGTTTTGGATTTATTAGTCATTTACACGATTTCATTTTTACTCTGGAAAGGGGAAGGTTATATTGTTCTGATGAGATAACAAGACTTAAATGAATTCAACTTGTGAAGGTAACTTCCTTTGGCTTATAACTCCCTTTTGTGGCCTTTTCACACTATGCCTTGCTCCTATATCTGTATATTATTTTCTATCTGCTTAAGGGGAAAGTAACTTTTAAAAGTCTGACAGTAAGGTTAAGTTTTTCTGCTTGTTCAAACCAACAATAAAAAAGATCAAGTTCTAGAAATTTACAGGAGATGAAAATAAGGGGCAACGTTTATTCTTCTACGTTAAGATTTTTTTTCTTTTAAATCTACTTAGTGATGTTTCTTGTCTTTTTTCACAAAACCTTATTATAACAGGTTTACATATACATGTTTAAGAGCTAATTCTACTTCTTTAGAGATGCATTATGTGCTATTTTCTTTAAGTGAATGGAACTGTTTAACAAAGAGAGAACTCTGTAAACAAGTGTTAGAAACATGCCATTAAAGGATGTTTCTTAAAAATAAAATAAAATAAATCTATTTAGTTCATAGCTATCAGCTATTATTCCACCTTAAGAGGAAAATCTGTCTTCATAAAATAGAAAGCTATGATTTCTTAATTTTATAAAATTGAAGATCACTATAATGCCTTAAGAATATTATTTGATTTACCAAAAATCTGATTTGCACATATGCTTTCAAGAAATTACCTGAAATCATACATATCATTCTCCACAAAGCAGATAGTCATCTTTTCTTAAGACTCTGTGTAGCTGTCTTATGCTTAGAAGTAGAATCCAAACCACTTATCATAACATATAAGGGCCAATGTCATTTGGTCTGGGCCACTTCTGTGATGTTCTCTCTCACCAGTTTCCTTTTGCTATCTATATTCTCCTACACTAACTCATTGATTCATCTATTCCCTTGACAAATAGTTTTTGGGGACTTAATATGTATCAGACACTGTTCTATACACTGTAAATACCACTAGAAGCAAAGGCAGCAAAATCCTTGACCTTGTGGAGCTTACATCCTACTGGAGCACAGGTAATAAACTAAACTATATGTAATACATTAGTGATAGATGCAGTGAACCCTCATATAGCATGCAGTGCAGGGGAAAGATGAAGGGAAGTATCTTTGAAAGGTGTGGATGAAATGAGAGGATTGACCAGCCATGGTGGCTCACACCTGTAATCCCAGCACTTTGGGAGACAGAGGCGGGTGGATCACTTGAGGTCGGGAGTTTGAGACCAGTCTGGCCAACATGGTGAAACTCTGTCTCTACTTAAAATATACAAAAATTAGCCATGTGGTGGCTCACGCCTGTAATCCCAGCTACTTGGGAGGCTGAGGCAGGAGAATTGCTTGAACCTGGGAGGTGGAGGTTGTGGTGAGCAGAGATTGTGCCAGTGCACTCCAGCCTGGGCAACACAGTGAGAGTCTATTTCTCACACACAGAAACAGAGAGAATAAATTTATGAAATTTCGTGGAAGAGATGTCAAGGCAGAGAGAATAGCAAGTGCAAAGGCCCTGAGGTAGAAATGAGTTTGTGAGTTTGATAGAAAACGGGAAGAGGTTGTTACTGGAAGGATTTGAGGGAGGGAAGAATGGGAGGAGGTTCACGAGATTATAGAGATGGGCCGGGCAAGATCATGTAGGAACTTGTAGGCCATGGCAAGGAGTTGGATTTTATTCATCGTGTACTTGGAATCGACTCTAAAACTGTAAGAGAGGAAGCTGGAGGTGAGCATGGGCATTGCTGCAGTCGAATATGTGAGAGATGATGGTATCTGAGATTAAGACAATGGCAGTAGAGGCTGGAGATACATTTGGATTCTAGAAATATTTTTTAAGGTTGAGCTGAAGTAATATAATTGAATTCAATATGGTGTGTCAGAAAAAAAAGAACTTAAAGATGACTCCTGAAATTTTAGGTGATGCACCTGAATAAATTGTGGTCCCATTGACAAAAATCGTAAAGATTGAAGAAGGATTAGAAATTGAGGGGCGATCAAAGGTTTTGTTTTGGATATGTGGACTTTGAGCTGCCGATTAGATATCTATTGGAAGATGTCTAGGAAGTTCAAAATGTAAATCTGGAGCTCAAGGGAGAGCTAGCAACTGGTGCATATGGATGATATTTGATGCTGAGGCAGCAGATAAAATCAATTAGGGAGTTGATATGGATAAAGAAACAGGCAGGGAGCCGAGCCCTGGAGTGCTACAATGTTTAGAGGTCAGGAAGAGAAATTGCCCACATAGGAGACTGTAGAGGAATATTTGCTAAGGCAGAAGGAAAACCATGCCATATAGTGTTCTGGAAACCAAGTGAATAAAGACTTTCAAAATGGAAGAAATAACCAACAGTTTATCAAATGTTATCAAGCATGTTAAATGAGATAAGGACTCCCTTCATAACTGGATTTGGCAAGATGGAACCACTGGCCACCTGGGCAAGGGTGACTGAAGTATAGTGGTAGGGATGAATTGAGCAAACATATTATTTAGCAGCTTAGCAGCTGGCTAACAAATACGCTGATGCCAAACCCCATGACACAAGTTTACCTATGTAACAAACCTGCACTTGTACTGCTGAACTTCAAACAAAAGTTAAAAAATGCATTGATTCAAAAAATCACAAAAACAAAAACCCAATAATATTCTTCCTAAGCTTAACAATGTACTAATGTTAATATTAAAATAGCTGAGTTGCCAGACTTTAAGGTCTTGGTTAGGTTGCATGAAGCTCGAATTCATAAAATAAATGAATCCTGGAGATGGTTCTTGAATAAGATGGTCAGGCCCACAGGTAGTAAGGGGATAAAGAGATTACCCAGTTTCCAAGTCTATATGGTCTGAGTCCAAATCCTTGCTCTTCCAGCTGTGCTACCTTCACTAAATCAACCTCTTGAATTTTGGTTTCTTTGTATATGAAGTAGAAATATTAATGACTGTGTCAAGAAATTACTGCTAGAATTTACTGAAATTGCATATGCAAAGGGACTGATAAATAGTATTGTCACTTGTCTTCCTTCCCTAAAGTGTTATCAGAAAGTTGTGTGGACACATATGTCATTGAACACTGAAGCTCATGCCAAAGGGATGAACTTCTATCTCCTTGGATTTCTTTTATCCTGGAGAAATAAAAAGTAGCTCAATTTTAAAATGTTGGCTTCTGCTTTATCCAAGTTGAGTGAGGTTAACAGCCACTGTGCTCAGAATTCTTTTCCTGGAAGAAATTATTTGATTGTTTTCTTTTTAAAGAGTTGCACTCTCTCTCTCTCTCTCTCTCTCTCTGTTTCTGTGTTTCTCTCTCTCTCCCTCTCTTTTACTCTGTTCATCTTTCTATTTTTAAATTTTATTTTAATAGTTTTTGAGGAAGAGGTGGTTTTGGTTACATGGATAAGTTCCTTAGCTGTGATTTCTGAGATTTTGGTGTCCCCATCAACTGAAGCATGTACACAGTACCCAATGTGTAGTCTTTTATCCCTCATCCCCCTCCCACCCTACTCTTGGGTCCCCAAAGTCCATTATCTCATTCTTATGCCTTTGCATCCTCATTGCTTAGCTCCCACTTACAAGTGAGACATATGATATTTGGTTTTCTATTCCTGAGTTACTTCACTTATAATAATAGTATCCAACTCCATCTAGGTTGCTGCAAATGCCATTATTTCATTCCTTTTCCAGGCTGAGTAGTATTCCATGGTGTATATATACCACATTTTATTTATCCACTCATTGGTTGGTGGGCATTCAGACTGGTTCCATTTTTTGCAATTATGAATTGTGCTGCTACAAACATATGTGTGCAAGTGTCTTTTTCATATAAAGACTTCTTTTCCTTTGGGTGGATACCCAGTAGTGGGATTGCTGCATCAAATTGTAGTTCTGCTTTTAGTTCTTTACGGAATCTCTGTATTGTTTTCCGTAGTGGTTATACTAGTTTACATTCCTACTAGCAGTATAAAAGTGTTCCCTTTTTACCATATCCATGCCAGCATTTATTTATTTATTCATTTTATTTTTTAAAATGATGGCCATTCTTGCAGGAGTAAGGTGGTATCTCATCGTGGTTTTAATTTGCATTTTCCCAATGATTAGTGATGTTGACCATTTTTTTCATATGTCTGTTGGCCATTTGTATATCTTCTTTTGAGAATTGTCTATTCATGTTCTTTGCCTATTTTTTGATGGGATTCTTTGATTTTTTTTTCTTGCTGATTTGTTTGAGTTCCTTGTAGATTCTGGAAATTAGTCCTAATGTCAGATGCATGGTTTGTGAATATTTTCTCTCACGCTGTGGGTTGTCTGTTTACTCTGCTGACTATTTTTTAGTTTAAGTCCCATCTATTTATCTTTGTTTTTGTTACGTTTGCCTTCGGGTTCTTGGTCATGAACTCCTTGCTTAAGCCAATGTCTAGAAAAGTTTTTTCAATGTTATCTTCTAGAGTTTTTGTGGTTTCAGATCTTAGATTTAAGTCTTTGATCTATCTTGAGTTACTTTTGTATAAGGTGAAGGATCAGGATCTAGTTGCATTCTCCTACATGTGGCTTGCCAATTATTCCAGCACCATTTGTTGAATAGGGTGTCCTTTCTTCACTTTATGTTTTTATTTGCTTTGTCAAAGATCAGTTGACCATAAGTATTTGGCTTTATTTCTGGGTTCTTTATTCTATTCCATCAGTCTATGTGCCTATTTTTATACCAGTACTATGCTATTTTGGTAACTATAACCCTGTAGTATAGTTTGAAGTTGAATAATGTGATGCCTCCAGGTTTGTTCTTTTTGCTTAGTCTTGCTTTGGCTATGTGAGCTCATTTTTGGTTCCATATAAATTTTAGGACTGTTTTTCCTAGTTCTGTGAAGAATGATATTCATCTTTCTCTTAATCCTTCTGTATATCTCTCTTTTCTTCTTTCTTCTTCCTGTTTCCTTTTATTTTCTGATTTTACAAATAATACTTCTTTATTTTAGAGGGAAAGGAGAAGGAGGACACTTTTAATTCTCAAAGAGAATTTCCGACTAGGTAACTTCTTGACTCACTTCTGGGTGCTATAGCCTCCATCTGGTTGAGGGAAGGGAGAACGCATTCCTATTCTCATTTACCAGTGTGTAAACAAAGTGAAAGACCTCTGTGGAGACTGCTATGGATCTTAACTTTGAGATCTCTTTTGAGCTTCTCCGTTTTCCCCATTGCTCTTTTCTTTCTGCATAGTATCTTTTTAGCTGGGGAATTCAAGTCCTCGACAACTTTTGGAGTGGCTGAGCTCCTACCCCTTTTGCCTGATTGACCAGGATGTGATTGAGCCCTCGCTGTTTTCCACAACCAGCTGTGAGACTCTTTCCAGCAGCCTGTCCTGTTGTGGAGCACTGTTCCTCCAGGGCCATTGCTCAGGAGGACTTCTGTGCCCAGTGACAAACAATGGCCTTTTAGGAAGCTACTTCCCTGAGCACTTGTGGAAGCAATTTCTCTCCTGAGAGAGTTGTTGGTTGGGCTGCTTCTTTTGCTTATTGTTTCCTGGAGGTACATGAATCTGTAGACACAAGATGTGCTCCAAGGCATCCCTTGAACAAGGTTACAACCCATTTTTGCCTAAATTGTGTTTGTTACATTCAGCTGACTCTCTGTGAAGAGGGAGGAGGCAGGCTTTGCTTAGGATTGTCTGAGTTGTGCAGAAGGAAATCAGACCTACACACTGGGCTCTCTTTCTGCTCCTGGAATTAGGCAGGTTTTCTGTGCATGAGCTCCTGGGAGAGCCTTCAACTGCTTACATGAACTTGACAGGCACCTGTGATTTATATTTTGAATCTTGCCCAAGTTTGTGAAGCAAAGTTTTGGTTTAGTCTGTGGGGAAGATTTTGAGCTTATGATGAGAAGACTACTTGAAAACCAAGTCATGTAAATTCATATGCAATTGCTCTAAGTTGTTTTTACATGAAGAAAATATGAAGTTCTAGAAACACATGTTCAGAGCCTGTATTGATGTTCTTGGCTAAGGAGCAGAGAGGGATGGAAAAAACTTGTGAACTCTGAAAAAGCCTGTCTACCCACTTTTCATTTTTTGTCTGTGCTTTGAAAAGAAGTTATTCATCATATAAACTATGCAAGTCCATCATGTTACTAAATCCTGGAGCTCAGATCACAGTGAGGTGCAGGGGCAAATCCAGTGGCAAATGCTAAGTCTTGATATCAATCAAGTCCTATTCAAAGGACTCATCTTTACAAAGCATATTGTGTGTTTGGAAGAAAATCACATATTGCGTGTTTGGAAGAAAAACTTTTTTTTATTCCCATGGCAAATTATAACTAAAGGAAATATTGGAATTTCTAAAAATTTGCAGGCTTTTACAAATACTAATGTGCTGGTGTTAGCTTCTTGACATTTTCTTATAAGAGTCAACTAAATGTATTTGTTGTTGTAGGTGAATCAATGAATCACATGAAATTTTTAAAGTCTAGTTTTGGTCTTCATTTCATTTGCTCTTCAGCTTTAAATGACCAAAGCAAATTCACCAAACTCTCTACAGAATGATAATCAACAACAGTTTGTTTTCAGAACCTCACAATAAATCAGTTTTATGTCCTCCATGTGAAAGTTCTAAGGTTTTAGAGGAGAATGTTAAAAGCAAGATATCAAGGGCCACTCTAACTGCATTTATTCTACATAAAATGAACAACAATAACAACAACAGAGAAACAAGACCCAAATGCCAAGCCCAACTGTCCGACAAATGCCAGATGGTTCTTATCACATAAAAAGTCACATAGATATCAGGAAGTCACATGAGCAGAGAGGCCTGTTGGTTTTGTTTTTTTGTCCTGTCTCTACTACTTATCTTTTCTCTAAATTTTCCTTAGAGGGGAAAATAAATAAAATTCTTTTTTCCACATTTGTGTCTACTCGAGGAATTGAGGGGAATCCTGCTATCTTTTCTGATGAGCTTGTGAAGCATAATGGCTGGTAAAAAGAACTCAGCTGCAGAGCATCAGATTCCATTAAACATCAGCAAGACATGCTTTTGGGGCTCTTGAAACACTGTTGAGGGAAGAGTGTTGGGAAAGCACTCTGCTCTGAAGTTCCTGGGGCTACCTGAGAGCTACAAGCTTCTGTAGCCTGAAGTGTACCCATACGTGAGCAGTGAAACTTTAATTGTTGCTTTGTTTTTCTGGGTTGAGATCAGAAGTCTTCCAGCACAGAGCATATTCATCCTTGGGAAAACCCACCCTCTAGATATCAGAAAGAAAGAATATGACCTAATTCTAGTTGTTGCTGACAGTTCAGCCACATAGATTTGGTCACTGTACTTTTCTCATTGAGCAAACAAATGCTGCTTGAGAATTTGAGGCTATTTAGGATGATGGCTATAGCTGAAATGGTTAGAAATGACCAAAAGACTACATATTCTCTAGAAATTCCCTTATGATTGTGGTAATTAATGTAATAAATAGCTATTGCCTTTCTAAAGGATGATTATATACAGAGTTAGTGTACACCATGATGGTAGTACACCATGGCATGATGCAACATATAATAATATGTTCAGCCTTTGCAGAGGGTGGTGAGCTTTCCCATTGCACAGTAGTAATTTTTCATTTTTTCTTGTGCATATGTTCTTGTCTCCTTAGTAGTTATCAAATACCTGAAAAGGAGAGGCTGTATTATAGTTCTTTTCTATTGCTTTTTCGAGAAGGGGAAATTGAGTTCAGTTGACTCTATGTTGATGAAGCAGCTTCTACTGAATGAGTGGACTGAGGATGAACCCACTTCAGTCCTAGTTTTGTATCCCGATTAAGAGTCTGGCTCTTTGGAATATCAGGGCTTTGGAGTGGGCTCTGGAGGTGTATTGATGACACCTTTAGGTACTTTGATCACAGCCCCTGCTTTACGCTCATGCTCAGAGAACAAATCCTGGCTGCCTCTTTAGGGAGTTAATATTGCCCACTTTCTTGCTTTCTGCTTTATATATTGGTTCATGGCAGAACTTAGGAATTTTAAGATTTTTTTTTTTTCCCTCGTAAGAGTGGTAAACATAACTGTATGCAATCTCTTTTCCAATCTTTACTTAAAAATAGTACAACACAGTGATTGACATTTACCACATACGACAACTGACTATATGCTGAATACAGAGCAAGTGACATATATATCTTCTCTCTTTCTCAAGCCTTCTGTCCCCACTCAACATAATCAGCCTCAGTGGCCTGCTTTCTGTTGTTTGATGGTAACAAGTGTGTTTCCATCTCATAACCATTTATTTGCTAATGCCTTTACCTAAACCACTCTTCCCTCTCTTTCATATAACTGATGCTACTCATCACTTCGGTCTTAGCTCAATGTTACCTTCTCAACAAGACTCATGCAACCAATTTATCTATCACAGCCTTCATAGCATTTACTACTATTTGAAATTATCTTGTTTGTTTATTGGTTACTTCTTTATTTTCTGTCTCCCCTCATAAGAATATACATTGAGAGGAGTAGGGACCTTTCCTGTCTTGTCTTCTGTCCTATGTTCAGCATGTAGAATAGTTTGTTATACATAGTGTAGTAGCTACTCTACTAGTAGGATAAATGAATGAATTATCTCATCTAATATTTACAAAAAATATATTTTTTCTCACTTAAAAATGGGGAAATGGGAGAACTCAGGAAAGTTAAGTAATTTCCTTGTCATTGCAGAGCCAATAATTGAAGGAATTTTGTGTCATTGGCTTTATCAGGTCTTCGTAAGGCTCAGAATCTATATCTTCATTTTCATCCTCATCTTTGTCATACCTCCATGAGAATCACCTTGGAGTGTGACTGACAGATAGGCTTAACCCTAGGACATTTAGCCATTCATTTATTTATACCCTGACATGCTCTATAGAAATTTCACGGATACTATTCTTGGTCGAGTAAGTGGAAGAATAGAAACATCCCAAGAGTAGATCAGATTAAAAATGTTGTATGAAGCCAGGCAGGAGATCAGATTATACAAAATGCCCATCAGAATCTTTGTTGCATTTTCTAGGAGTGAGCTGCAATTTTGGCATTCCATTGTATAGAAGAGGAAGAATAATTACAACCATCACAGTATTCACCAGGCAAGAACTAACCAGAGATTCAAAAGCAAAATAATGTTGGGACCCCAGAGAAGTATTCTTGGCTTTTCTCAGAAGGAGGACACTGTGTGATGTGAGGAATAATATCCTCTACAGCATCTATATGGTAAATATCATCAAAATTTTCATGTTTTCCCTTATAATGTTATAGCATATATAAGCCAGAGTGGGTAAAACATAAACTTACGGGGACCCTGAAAATGATGTCATGGGAACCACCAAGAACAATTCTACAAGGACCCCAGTTTGGTTGTCTAGCTTGGTGCTGGGATGCCTTAGCCCAAACGCTATATTTCAAATCATTATTTGAAGGATCACATTTATATCAGGTCAAAAATATTTTCTTTAACCAGGCTGACCAGTAGTGATCAGCATTTGATGTAAAAAAGTAAACACACACTCACACACACACACACACACACACACAGAGAGAGAGAGAGAGAGAGAGAGAGAGAACCTTGAGCAACTACCTGGAGTGCAAAGACTCCAATAGTGGTTATATATGTCACCATAAGCGTTGAGAGTGAAGCTCAGAATAAGCTAGTATACTTGGTATAGGTCATATTTTAGATAGGACACATTTTTTTAAAGTCATACTCTCTTCTACCACCTCGTGGCAGACTTGAGGCACTGAGCTGTCCCCTTGGCTTTCCATTTATGAATGGTGGCTTATTCCAGCCATAGTTTACAGAAAGTGAGACATTTAATTGTAACACTTCATCCAATCTCATGTAAGTAATGACTTAATTTTGTCTAAATTTATTGAATCACCTGGATGGCTTAAAGTATTAAATGGCCCTAATAATATTTCCACACACAAGCAAGTCATTTTCAACAGTGGATTGATTGTACAAGATGGAAAACCTTTGGCTTGTCAAGCATATGTACAGTTGCTGGAAAATAAGTCAATGAAACACTAATCACTTCATTTAGGAACTAATAACATCAGCCCCAAGGCTACAAGAGCCATTCCAATGGGGCTTCCTCTGTGAGGGGCACATGATCTCTCTGAACTGGTAGTAGAGTAGATTTCATCAGATAAGCTGTCAAATGCTTCATAGAACATGCCTTGGAGAATTAAGCCTCTACTGTTCATACAATTTTATCAGACACTAGCAAAGTAGATTTTCCAGTAAAACAGGAAATTGCCCTAAGGCTACGCTTTTGAACATTTATTCAAGATGTACTTTAAATGCTGTTTCAGCTGTCACTTCTTGCTGTCGGCAGAAATGTTTTTGCTTTTGTTGCAGATGAACAGTTCTCTTTAATCACCAAAATCAACTAAAGTGTGGGGAAAACAAGAGCTGTAAAATTAGAGCATTTGCAAGACAGGGTGAGGGTAGGTAGGTTTTGACACAAAAGCAATTCGAGCTCATTTGGAACTATGTTTGGGACTTTGAATTGGCAACAAAGAAACTTATGTTTCTTTTAATAACTGAATAAATATACTATATTATCACATATAAAGAGGCAGTATATAACACAGAGATTAAAAGCATATACTCTGAAGCCAGGCTACTTACTTTCAGATGCCAGTTTCAACAATTCAACTTTTGGGCTTTGGACAAATCACTTCACTGCTTTGTTCCTCCATCTCCTCATCTGTAAAACAGAAATAATTACATAACCCATAGGGCTGTTGAGAAGAGTAGGTATAACACTTAGAAAGCATTATATAATTATATGTACATTATATATTATTGTTATTGTAGTACTCTATAAAATCAGTAAGGGATCACCTGAAAAATAGAATATAAACAGATTGATTCTATATAGTAAAGTATCAGAATTAATAACTTTTGGAAGGAATATCAATATAACACTTTAAGAACTAATATAAAATTTTCAATTTTGTTTAGGAAGCACAGAATGTGTATCTCAGAAATATGTAATGAATGAACATAATGGCAAATGAAACAGTCAATGTTCAATGAGTGAAATGCAGGACAATGACAACCTTCATATCTTCCACTAAGAAATAACTTCCTAGTAGATGGTACATACATATAAAATATCTTATTATGCAAATATCTTTATCATAACCAATAAATGAAAAAATACAGTTATTTCCCATTTTATTATTCGTGAATCCAAACCAGAGTCTCAGGAAATGACTAGCTGATCTCATGTGGTACTCATGTGGTCTTCTACTTTCTTCTAATCTGAGAATAGAAGAACCATTAATGTCTTTTGCCTCAAGTCATTTTTGAGGAGAATAAGTTCATTTCCTCAGTATAGGAAAAGAAAATGAAGTTGGCTCCTTGACATTTATCTTAAAAGGCAAACCTAATATTGAATTGTAGTCCAAATCTTTAAGTTTTTTCTTGCTGAAGAAGTAAGTTGCTTTAGTGCACTTCATTGACCCGTATGGATAACACTAGCAACACTGACTTCTCAATGCTTGGCTATTGGTGTGAAGTAATTGATGTTACAAAGTTATAATAAGAGGAAATGTATAACAGACACACCAAAGAGATACACTGTGTGAAGTGTCATTATCTCAAAAAATGCTTTCCATTTTGTTATTTACACATAACTTCAAGGTAGCCATTAAAACAATTAATTGAAGGAAACTATTAATACAATTATAATTAAAAATTTGAATACTTTCTTATTTTACTAAGCTGTTATAGTTATTTTGGTACTTGTTACCAAGCCCTACAAAATTATACATTGAATAAAGAGTGAACCAATGAATAACTGATGTTTATTAAGCTTGAGCTTTGGGTCATTTTAGTCTCAGTGGCCCCATGAACTTCACCAATGCTCGTTATAAAATGAGAAATCAGGAATTGATTTTGATAATGCTACAATGTATAGGGGAAATTAAATGGTCTAAAAATATATGACAGATGGTTAGATGTTTCCCAATCTCATTCCCTCTTCTTGGGCTGGTAGGAAGACCACATTTCCCTGCCCCTGTGGTAGCTAGGCTGGACCGTGTGACTATATTATGGTCACTTGGTGATCACATGTGACACGTCTTCACTCTGGGCCTTTTCATAAACCTCCCTCCATATCCTCCGTGTTCTCATTTCCTCTTCTTGTGCTGACTACAGAGACCATGTGTTAAGAATGTAAGAGTCGCCCAGGCGCGGTGGCTCACGCCTGTAATCCCAGCACTTTGGGAGGCCGTGTCAGGCGGATTACGAGGTCAGGAGTTGGAGACCAGCCTGACCAACATGGTGAAACCCTGTCTCTACTATAAAAAATACAAAAATTGGCTGGCTGTGGTGCTGCACGCCTGTAGTCCCAGCTACGTGGGAGGCTGAGGCAGAAGAATCACTTGAACCCAGGAGGTAGAGGTTGCAGTGAGCCGAGATCATGCCACTGCACTCCAGCCTGGGAACCAGCCTGGGCGACAGAGTGAGAATCCATGAAAAAAAGAAAAAAAACAAACAATGTAAGAGTCCTGGAGTCATGGCTCTGAGGGGAGCTGCTCAAGAAACCTCTGGACTTGCATTGGGTTGTATATTAACTCACCAAGATCTCAAGGTCTGCTTGTGTGTACTTGAGCATGTCTTAGCTTATCCTGAGCAATGTCTCAGAATAGCTTGATAGATATTCAAAGCAAATATCCTCATAGATATAGCACACAGGATTGGGCTTTTCCAATCGCTGTGAAAAAATTCCACAAGGAGGTGAGACAATGATTCTGGTGTGTTCCAAAACTTTTGTTTTTAAGGAAATAGTTTTCAAAAGAACCGAATTATAAACCATCAAGTAGACTAAAATGTAGTATTTATTTTAGAATTACAGAATATTTTATGAGTAGGACCTCAGAAGTTGTCTGGTCAGTGCATACTCCAATCTCACCCACATTCACCCTCCACTTATTCCTTCCATAATTTGGATTGTTACGATAATTTCTACTTATGAAAATTTGGGAGATTTTAAAAAATTTATTCTCTTTCTCTTTGTATTTGCTTGAACAGAAACATGTATCAAAATTTTTTTAAAAACTAAAAAAGGCAATGAATGTTAACAAGAACCAAGATAAACACATGCCCCATGTAGCTTGGCCTAAGATCTAGAAATGGATGTATGTGTGCAGGTGCATTCTGCGGGTGGGGTGAGGTTTCTGGAGAAATTAAGCACTATATGGAGACTTGACAGATGAGAAGAAGTTTCAGTGGCCTGGAAAGAAGATGAAACCAGCCACAACGTTTCCAGGGGTTAATGTACCTGGTGACTTTAAAGTTGAAGCCAATCAATATTCATTTACCACTTAAAAAATCATAGGGCCCTTAGGAATTATGCTTAATCTACTCTGCCTGTACTTTTATAAATGGAGCAACAAAGCCTGGATGACAACACATCTGTTTATAGCATGGATTACTGAATATCGTAAACCCACTGTTGAGATTTACTGCTCAAAAAAAAAGATTTCTTTTAAAATATTACTGCTCACTGACAATGCTCACTGATTAGGCTCTTGGTCACCCAATAGCTCTGATGGAGATTTGCAAGGATATTAATATTGTTTTCATGCCTGCTAACACAACATTCATATTGCAGTCCATGGATCAAGGGATTATGAAATGGTAAGAAATACTATAGCCTTACGAAATATAAGAAATACATTTCTTATATGTATGTATTACATATATATATATACACACACATATATATACATATACACACACACGCATATACATATATATATATGAAACACATTTCTTAAATGCCATAGACAGTGATTCCCTTGATGGGTCTGGGAAAGGAAAATTGAAAACCTTCTGGAAAGGATTCACCATTCTAGATGTCACTAAGAAAATTCATGATTCATTGGAGGAGGTCAAAATGTCAACATTAAAAGGAATTTGGAAGAGGTTTATTTCAACTCTCCTGGATGACTTTGAGGGGTTTGAGACTTCAGTGGAGGAAGTACCTGCAGATATTGTAGAAATAGCAAAAGAAATAGAATTAGAAGTGGAGCCTGAAGATGTGACTGAATTCCTGCAATCTCATGATAAAACTAATGGATAAGGAGTTGCTACTTATGGGTGAAGAAAGAACATTGTTTCTTGAGAAGAAATCTACTCCTGGTGAAGATGCTGTGAACACTGCTGAAATGACATCAAAGGATTAGAAGATTGCATAAGCTTAGTTGATAAAGCAGCAACAGGGTTTGAGAGAACTGACTCCGATTTGGAAGGAAGCCCTACGGTGGGTAAATGCTATCCACCAACATCTCATGCTACAGAGAAATCTTTCATGAAAGGAAGAGGCATTGGGTGTTATTCATTGTTGTGTTATCTTAAGAAACTGGTCAGGCACGGTGGCTCACGCCTGTAATCCCAGCACTTTGGGAGGCCGAGGCAGGTGGATCACGAGGTCAGGAGATCGAGACCATCCTGGCTAACATGGTGAAACCCCATCTCTACCAAAAATACAAAAAATTAGCCAGGCGTGGTGGTGGGCGCCTATAGTCCCAGCTACTCAGGAGGCTGAGGCGGGAGAATGGCGTGAACCTGAGAGGCGGAGTTTGCAGTGAGCTGAGATAGTGCCACTGCACTCCAGCCTGGGTGACAGAGCGAGACTCTGTCTCCAAAAAAAAAAAAAAATTGCCACAGTCACCCCAACCTTCAGCAACCACCACCCTGATCAATCAGCAGCCATCAGCATTGAGACAAGACCCTCCAGCAGCAAAAAGATTATGACTCACTGAAGTCCTGGATGACCGTTGGCAATTTTTAGCAATAAAGTATTTTAAAATGAAGGTATGTACATTGTGTTTCAGATATAATACTATTGCACAATTAATAGACTACAGTATAGTGTAAACATAATTTTCATATGTACCAGGAAACCAAAATATTCAAGTGACTCACTTTATTGCAATACTTGCCTTATTGCGGTGATCTAGAACAAAACCCACCATATCTCTGAGGTAAGCCTGTATATGGATATGTACATGTACATACACATCTACATAGGCAGCAAGATGCTGAAAAAGACAAGTGAAACTGATTTTGACTTCTAGCCTCCAGAACTGCAAGACAAAAAGAGTTTTGCTGTTTTAAGCCACCAAGTTCATGTGTATTAATTTGTTACAGCAGCCACGGGAAACTACTGAGGAGTTGAATCTTGTGGAAGTGGTGTGGTTCTGGGTTAGGAAATGCCATTCGGGTTTGGAATTGAGTATAGAAGGTCAGCTCAATTTCATTGAAATCAGAGGTTAGGGCTCTGAGGCAAAGGTATAAACGGATTGTCCACTTGCTTGTTCAGGTTCCCTGGGACAACACAAAAGCAGGAGTACAGAGATATATTTTGGGCTTGGGCACCAAAGTCTTGAATTCAATGTGGAATTAGTGTCAGAAGGTTCAGTGGAAGACAAGGGATGTGGAGTAAAAGAGGCTGGAACCAAGTTTCATTAATGTCAAAGAAGAGGGATAGTTACGTGAGGTGGAAGGAATACCTTCTACTGCGTGGGGAGTGGAAATGCCTCTTGGACATACAGATAGCGCAGAATGGGGCACCAGGAGAAAAATCAGTCTCATGGTCAGGGGCTGCAGGAAAAGTGAAGTTGCAGGCAGTAAGCCAGATTTCAGTTCAGAGAAGAAGGTGGAGAGTGGATGTCTTACCTGATGTACATTTCAGTTCATTTGCTTATTAGTTTTCTCATAGATAGATGTTTTCAGAGTTAGATTTTATATTTCTCCTCAAATCACCTACTTGATATCTCCACTTTAAAACACCTTTATTATGTCTTTTTCTGTCAAGTGTGATCATTTAAAACATCCTTTAAAAATAGTGTTAAATGGAGTAGAAACTTAAGGCAGAAGAAGCTGTTGCATAACCATATTGCCAGCAACATATAATGCCATTTCCTTTTTTTCCCATCTTCTTATTTGTATAAATGTAAGGGGTGCAAGTTTAGCTCTGTTACATGGATACATTGCATAGCAGTGAAGTCTGGGCTTTTAGTGCAACTGTCATACAAAAAATATACATTGTACCCATTAAGTACTGTCTGATTCTTACTCCCCTCCCATCCTCCCACTCTTCCAAGTATCCAATGTCTATTATTCCACACTCTATGTCCATATGTACACATCATTTAGCTCTCACTTGTAAATGAGAACCTGCAGTATGATGTCACTTTCTCACTCGTTTGTTTTATTAGGGCCATAGGAACAAGTTGGGGATTATTTTGCATGAACAGCTGGCTATTGCTAGACATGAACAAAGTAATTGGAAGTGATTTCTCTTTAAGCAATGCACCACTGGACCTGTATACTTTATATGAAAATGTTGACTTTCATTCAACTACTAAACTTTTTATAGACATTACAAACATATCTGTTGACAAAGCTCAGTCTTTGATATGCAAAGAATATGACTTTGTTATGAAGCTTATAAAAGCTTATTCCTCAGAGTTTATCTGAATGACTTTCATCTTCAGTGGTCTGTGGAATATTACAGTGAATTCACACTGCACCTGTCTGGTAAGAAGACAACATATTATCTCCATTTTAGAGAATGAAAAAGAAGAATTGGGTGAGTCTAAGTGACTTACCTACATTAATTACATCCTGAAAAGAGATCATAGCCCTCATTTTTGATTTGTAACCTTGAGAATGTGTTTTGATGTAAAGCTTTCTGACGATTTTCTATTCAAAATCAATAACATTTCACACTGTATATAAAATATGGTAAGTCGATTCTGCTACACTTTGAAAATGTGAATTGGCTTCAACACAATTAATATATAAAGGAAGAATTTGAACATTATATGAAGTTCATGTTCATAAATGTACAATTTCATCCTCAGAAGCACTAGGTAAACACAGAAAACTACAGCCCTTGCAGCTGGCCCTTACAGCAAAGGAGTACACAAAGCCCACCACATGCACCTCAAATGTCTCCCGGTTAACTAAAGTCTTTGGGTCTATTATGATCCACTGCCCTCACTCCCCTTCACATCTACTGTTAACAACATTTTTGTTTTTCTGATTTCGGAAAATCCTCTTTCAACACTTTACAATGACTCACAAGCTACAACCCTTCCAGACACCCACTTCTGCAAGCAAACTTCGGATTTTGTTCAAGTAAAGTGCAATAGTTATTGCAGTATTTGTGTATTTCTTAACCACTTAGTGTGTGCTACTCTTTTTTCCAGGTTCTTGTCTTGTTTTTATGTGTCACTGACATGTGTGGCACCTAATCCCATATTTTCTCAGATGCCCTGTGGTTTATATTACAAGATATTGCATAGGGCAGTGATTTTTAGGAATGTGTATACCACATTATAGAAAACTGTATGTGTAATATAGATCATCACACTCTTAAACTCCACAATGATCTAGCACTTGTTATGTTTCAGACACTATTCTGTACATGGCAGGGGATACAAAGATGAACAGTTCTGGTCCCTGCCTTCTAGCATCATAGTTTGTCAGAGATTGTCACACACATAAATATCTCTAATGATAAATTATAATGTGCTCATAAATGAAGAGTTACAATGGTAAGGTGGGGGAGAGAATAATTCTACCCCAGAGGATCTAGGAGAGTTTCCTGGAAGACATAGGGTTTGACCAGCACACTGAGGAATGAGAGGTGCCTTTAGTAGGTATGAGGGAATGAGATAGAAAGAAGGGTTTTCTGATGCATCTTAAATGGCACTTTATTGTAGCTATTTTTTTTTTCTGTTTCTCTTCCTCTTCCCACCCTCTGACAGGCCCCAGTGTGTGTTGTTCCCCTCTGTATGTCCATGTGTTCTCATCATGAAGTGGCACTTTAAAGATGCTTCCGTTAATTGACAATTCTGAGTCCGTGATGGTAGAACTTTTGAGAAACAAACTGACTGCCAAGGAAAAATCTCCATGCACCACAAACAGTTTTGGCTTTTTTTTTTGAAGAGATTGACAATCAGGAGTTTGAATCAGGTAAACCTAATTTTTGGTATTCATCCATTTTTCCTGAGAACAACACTTTTCTCATTCTTGCTGTCACTCTTCTCTAATCTGTAAATAATTTTCCTTTTCAGTGGTTTGTTTCCACCTGAACATTATTTGATAATATAGCTGTCACCTAAAAAGAATGTGGGCTCTTCCAGAGAGGCTTAAAACTGCAGAGGCATTTTTAGGGAGGAGTCTGGAAGGATGCAGAAGAATAGGAAAACACATTCATTGAGCACCTACCATAAGCCAGGCACTGTGAAAGTCAGTTTTATACATGTGATTTATTTGATGTCATAATAACCCTATGCGTTTATGTAATTAATCACACCCATTGCAGAAGGGATGGAGACACTTGCTGAGACTATAGTAGTAGTTCTTAACCTTGACTGTTCCATTAGAATCAAATGGTGGGAAGAGCTTTTAAAAATCCCTTTACCTAGACCATACTCAGCACAGTGGAATTAGAAACCAGGGTGGTGTGACCCAAGCTTTGATATTTTTTTCCCATAATCCTCTGGTGGTGCCAAAGTTCAGCCCAAGTTGAGAACTACTGACCAAGAAAGTCTCTTATCCCTGCTATAGTGGCCTCGCACAGGGAAGTTTGAGAGCAAACTCGTTAGTTTGATTTAAATGGCAACTTTGTGTAGATGCTACCATTAGCATGATAATAGAAGGGAAAAAGAACTCACAACATTTTTTAAAAAAACTATTTTAAATTAGAAATTTGCTTATGTAGAATCTATGGGATTTGGGAGCTGGTTGGTTTTGGGAGGCAATTGTTCAGTTCTGCTTATCTAGGCTGGAGCAAACTTGGAAGGAAAAATCAGATATATGAGGGAAGTTTCTGGGTCAGTCCAGACAGGGTATTTATTACCACGGAGACACCGAAAACAAAGAATAGTACAGATGGCAGGTGTAAATGATGCCCTCAGTTGAATCAAGGTGTCTTGAAGCCAGGTCTTGAATTAACAGATATAACACAGTCCTTGGGATCTAGAAGTGAAAAAGGAAATTTTAAAATGAGAAGGGCCAAAATGCTTCAAGACAATGGGGTGAGCTAAGCACAGTGACTGGTGGTCACTCTTGGCAGGTGCCATTTCGGGGGAGGTTGGCTCTTACGGGCATCAGACTCCAGATGTCAGTAGACAGGGAGGAATAAAAAATAATGACATGACAATAAATTCCTTAGGTGATAGTATTGTAATGTCCTTTATTACAAATAAGGAAGACTGAAAGAAGAATAGACTCTTGGTTGTGGGGGAGTGTGTATGTGTCAGTTTAGGGTAAGGCTCAGGTTGGGGATGATATGGGAGGGTCTAGGCAGAAAGAGAAATGGTAAGTTTGCTTTTGGTACATATTTAGTTTGAAATGCTAGTACTTTATTCCATGGAGGTGTCTGGAAGCCAGGGAAAGACATAAAGTTGTTCTGAGTTTCAGTAGGTCACTGAAATGTGCTGTCAGATACACATTCATCCAGGTCCTTGGTTGATCAGTGTTCCCCAAAACTCTGGGCTCCTGATTCAGCCTCCAGTGGACTATATTTGTTGGCTCTTTCTGTTTCTGTAAGTCCTGATTAAAATCTCCAAGTACTCCCTGCGTGTGTAGGCCAGAATTATTTGGAATGGCTTCATCAGTTTTCTAGAGAAAACTGTACGAGTATATAGTTCTTTCAATAATTTACTCAGAAGTGTCTAGGAGTTTGGAGAAAGCAGCCTGGAAGACCACGCAGTTTTTGCCTTCTCTTGGTTTTCCTGCTCTTCAGTGGTCATGCTGGTTCTTCTGTGTTTGTTTTTCTCCCAATCTATACTTATACTGCTTTTTACCCAGGAGACTGATCCCTGAAAACTGCTCCCTTTCTAGATTCTGATTGGGTTCAGCCAATGAGAAACCCTGGCAGGAGATCAAAGGACAGAAGGAGAGATAATCAGGGTATTTCATCTCCACCTCCTTCCCTCTTTGGTACCACATATTTGGCAGTTGCTGAAACACAGCCCTTGCCTGTCAGACCCTTCTTTGTGGCTCCAGTTTTCATTGTATCTTGATAACACTATTTCCTCCCTTTTCTTCTTTAACCAGATACATAGTAATGACTTCCTTCTGTTGCTTGTCAGTGCCTCAACATACTTTGTTGGTTCCTTTAACCTTTCCCCCCGCTCTGTAACTGTTCCCTTTATTAAAGTCTCTTCGTTTGAATAATTTTGGAGGAGGTGTGGTGACTTCTATTTCTTCTTGGGATCCTGATTTATGAGTTCTGAAGAAGGACACAGGTCCCAGTACATCTTTAGCTCCAAGTGAGATCCTATAGCCTAGAGGAGACCAGGAATTCAAAACAAGGCCACCCCCTGCCACTAGGGGTTCCACAATTTGATAATTTAGGTCATTTAGCATACCAGGATCTCCTATTATATTTCCTACTTGTAGACTAAAAGGATCCCTAAATATTCTTTGTGTTCCAAGATAAATGTTAATTATACCACTCATGATTATAACAAGATGAGGTTTAGTAGATAAAACAGCCACTCTACAGATATCAGAAAGGATAGTTAAGGATCTGAAAGATCTTTTCAGTGACATACTGTTTAGTGACTTGAACAGGAACAAATTATTAATATATTTTACTTTTAATGATGTGCTAACACTTTGTTTGAACTGAAGTTTCAGGTTTTCAACTAAGCATAGGCGTACCCAACCTTTTTTTTCATAATAGTTATTGGAAACAAGGTTTTTCATCTTATTTGATGTGACAAAATGATACTCTTCCACCCCCACATAATTACAACGAAGGAGCCTCATTGATGAATGTGCTATTTCCTTCATTTGCAGGTAGGTACTTACATTGGGCTTATCTAACTCAATGAGTAATCATAATTACATAATTACAGTGAGAATCATAATTATTGCACACACAAGAACTGGGACTTTATTTTCCTGCAATTAAAATGTATTGTTTCATATTTAGAGTTGTGAGGAGGACTTTTAAAAGTATTAAAGAAATATACAAAAATGACTAAAATAAGTAGGAGAACTTTCTGGGGCCCTTAAAAATAGGATAGTGTTAAATAAAAATAAAAGATTGAAGGATCAATTAATAAGTACTTTATGGAGTGATGGGTACTGCTTATTCATCCCCACTGGGGAAATAACATAAGGTTAAAAACCCTTGTTCTTTCAGCTCCTCTCTGATCCCTTGGCTGGAATTTCTCATATCTGAGGTGTCTTTTTTACCTTTGTCTCAACAATTCTTCTGGGCCAGGCTTAACTACATGGCGTGACAAAACTCATCTTGAAGGACAAACATGACAGATTATTCAACTAAGACAACAATCAATAGTGGCTGAGCAAAGCAGCTACATCCAGCAACCTGGCCACAGGATAGGTGCTAGAATACCTCATTAGAGCCAGAGGGTTCAGTGCTGAGGGTAGCAAGTTCTTTTTACAACTAGTTATGCCTAATGTCCTATGTTTGCTCTGTCTCTGTCATTCTGTAGTAAATTTCTGGAGGCCAGGAATTATGTCTTCATTTTAATTCCCCACAGCATCTCATAGGGAGCTTGGCGCCTATATTATTCATCATTGACTTATAGTCAAGTCAAGGTTAACCTACAAGCACTAATGCTGACAGAAATGAATGGAATCCTTTCTTATTTTTTTGAGCATAACTCATCTTCCATTGCATGTGATTGAAGAAGAGAGTATTTGCTTTGAGATGAGGTTTAAATTAGATTATTCAATAGGATTCATTCTGGTTCTAGGATTCCAGAATTAAGTGCCAATTAATGAAGCCTCATAATGCTGATTGGCAAAAGAATTGATTACTTTGACTCAAGGTATATGCTAAGGAGTAGACCTTATGTTGGATAGTGCCTCATGGTATGAACAAGCATTCTTTTCTCAAATGTCTCCTGAGTCATTTACATGTGTTTTGGGTGAGACTGGTCTTTTTAATGGGCACAAGAGGCAAAAAGTAAAGTCTTCCTTCCCAGTATTCATGTAATTGTTACCGATCTTCAGGGCTCATAGCAATAAGCAGGCTGTGGAGTTGATGAGGAGGCTGGTTGAAAAGCCCTATTAGAGGTGAACAGGGTCTTCTCCCTCGTACTCATTTGCACCGCTGGTAGAGTTAATGTTTTGAGTCTGAAGGACACTATGACTGTTATCAGTTTTATTGGACAAGTGAATATAAAGGTAATTAAAGAGACCATGCCTAATAACCCAACTCTTACAATTTAAAAGTAAGAAAGAGGCCTGATAGGGTACCAGGGATATACCTATCATCCTAATTAAGTGCTAACAAGACAGTTGTCCTCACTTTGGTAACTTCAGTGTATTCCCTGTGTTAACTATCTCCAACCAGCGGACTCATCTACAATTCTTAATTCTGCTCCATGGTTACCCTTCTTCATTCTCCACAGGAGCAATGTTTCTATAGGCTTCAGTGTTTAGCGGGTAGTGTCCCCAATGCACTCACCCCAAATTGCCCGTCCAGTTTATTCATTCATCCACCTTTTCACGCCTTCCCCCTGCAGTTCGGATTTGGCCAAACTGCCACACAATATGCGCTTACCATCTCCTCCAGCGTTTCTACTTTATTAAGCAAGCACATCTCATAAATGAAAACAAGAGGAGATGTGTGGCAAGCCTATTCTCTTATTTTACTAAAAATTTTAAAAATCACCTACCCAACATGTAGTGCTTCAGGAATGTGAGTAGAGATAAATCCAATGAATCAGTAGACATAAATCCAATATTTAAATGAACATGCATAATCAAGTGGCAATTTTCTAAATCAGAGAAGCCTCTGGCTCTAGCTGTATTTAAAGACACCTCAGTATTTTGATTAAATGTGCCAAAAGGCAGAAAGTGTTTTTAGAAATGTATAACAATGGTTTATGATGTACAAGGCAAAGAACAACTCTTGTATAATTACCTAAAACCTCCCAATTTTATTGAGAATTTGTTTAGCAGCTGTTTTTAGCCTTGTTAACTGTAAGTTTGAGTTCTGAGAATGAATGGCATTGACATTTTCTGTGAGTTGGATTAAGAAAGTGAAATCCGGAGAGCCTGATTGATCTATCAATATTTGCTGAATGTTAATTCTAAGAAAAAATGGACTAGCCATTTCTCTATGTAGCCAACAGGCCCAGGTATAGTTACACTAACATGACACTAACCTGAATAGAGAATTTGGTGGTGACTTTATGACACTTTACTCCTGATCATAATTTACAAATAATAATTTTCTTTATGCATAATAAACTTTTACTGTGCACAGCAATGTAAAAGGAGACTATTTGAAACACAGGAAATGATTATTCTGTATTCAAATACAATTTACTGAAACTACTGTATCTTTTCTTTGTTCACACATTTTTCCCTTGACATTATTTCTTAATTTCTTCTTTATAAGACCTTTTACCAAAGTAGTTTGTTTCTGTAAGTTTCTAACTTTCAGTATGTATATAAAGAATTACATTTTTAAATCCTTTATAATATTTTACTTGGAATTTTAAGAGATAACTTCTGGTCAAGTCCAATATATTTCTTCAAAACTCAGTCTTTATCAAAGAAGAGAGGCATTTGATTCTGTGTGATAATTGCTTATGGATACAAAATAATCAGTCAAGATCAGCTTGGCTGGGCACAGTGGCTCATGCTTGTAATCCCAGCACTTTGGGAGGCTGAGGCGAGTGGATCACCTGAGGTCAGGAGTTTGAGACCAGCCTGGCCAACATGGTGAAACCCTGTATCCACTAAAAATACAAAAATTAGCTGAGTGTGATGGCGCATGCCTGTAATCCCAGCTACTTGGCAGGCTGAGGCAGGAGAATCTCTGGAACCCTGGAGGCGGAGGTTGCAGTGAGCCGAGATCGCACCATTGCACTCCACTCCAGCCTGGGCAACAAGAGCGGGACTCTGTATTAAAAAAAAAAAAAAAAGATCAACTAGATACTTGATGAATGGCAGGGTTAGAATCATAGAAGCTAGCTGGCCCTGAATTGTTGATCAGTTAAAAATGATCATAGGGTTTTTAGAATAAAGAAATGACATCATAGAAGTAGTCTTTTTATACAATGTGTTAGGTAGTGTAGAGAAAAGACTTTTTTAATACACAGAATTAATTCAGCATGCAGAAAAGGCAAACCAATGGCATTTCCCTGATACAGTTGGAATAGACAATTCAGGATTCTCATCAGAGCTATCAGTGACTGAAAATAGGCAGCAAAATTGGCAAAATCCATTTGTGTGTGTGTGTGTGTGTGTGTGTGTGTTGAAAACACTCAGTAAAATAGGAATGTATCTCTATTTCTTTACAATGATAAAACATACACTTTAGACCAAAAGCCAGCATCTTACTTAATGGAGAAACATTAGAGGCTTTCCCATTAAGGTTGGGAATAGAATAAGATTGCCCATTATTTTCACTATTATTTCACATTGTGTTGATAGTATCAGCCAAGAAAATTAGAAAAATGAAAGTAATTAGAAGTGAAAGAAAGAGACAAAACCACTTATATTTGTTGGTGACATGGCATGGAGGAAAAACTACTACAGAAGATATTAGCAATCATAAATAAAAACAAAATCCATGTTCAACATTCTCAAGAGCCAGTTGAATAGACTCTCACTGGCCAAAAATGGGACAGTTTAAATATCAGTAAGAATAATGAGCATAACTGACTGAAACACATGAAATGTGTTTAAATCCATGAGTTCACAATAATGCTAAAATTTAATATTCCTAACTGGTCACCACTTACATTTAAAATTTAAATTCCTAATTGGTCACCATCTAGTATTAAAGGATACTAGAGAACCAATTAATTACTGGCAAACTGGCAAATAAAGGGAAATAATCAGGCATTTATTCTGCCTTTCTCATGTGAATTGTAACCAAATAGTATGTAAGAGGAAGTTTCTGTTTATGGAAGAATTCCAACTAATACATAAAGAAGGAATGATAATTAGAAGATCCTTATTTTGTAAGCACTGAGGAAATAACAGATCTAGGCATTGGTCATCAATAGCTGCTAACAAAACAAAACAAAAATAAGACAATCAGAAATTATGAACCTCCTGGTGGAAGAATACAATAGCATCCATGAAGCAGTTTTGCATTAAAAATTTTTAGCATGAACCTACTTAATCTTTAAAGCATCTACTTATTTGTAATTATTGAAGAAGATAGAGACGCATTTAAACTACACCATGGGGATGCATTCAGTAAAATCCAAACTTTGAGAAACTCTATGTGGCAAACATTGTTTTTCAACTTAAGTTGCAAAGAAATAAAAATGGACAAAGAATGACCCTGTGGATTAGATGAGATATGCGTGATATATATGAACCAATCACAATGGATGAACTACATCTGGGTCCTGTTTAAAGAAGAAAATATCTTTGTGGTGATCCCTGCAAGACCTCACTGTCCCCACCACTGAGTAAAGGTGACAATGGTACCTGGTTCTAGTATTAGAGTTCAGACCTCACCTTTCTCGCTACTGCCTGTCCAGAAACAGCCTCTGTACATTGCAGTGTCTGCACCCTCACGGTGCTCTTTCCTGAGTCTCCATCTTGAGAGGGTTGGCAAAGCCCAAGTCACGTTCCTCGACCTCAGCTATAGGAAGGCCAGGAAAGTGAATATGTGGCTGCTCCCATGGGGAGAAAGTCCTCCTAGTGTGGGAAGTTCCCCAACATAGGAAGGTATTCAAAACACTGGATAACTACAAAATGTCACAAATGTCTATTCCAGAAGTTTTTATTTTAAGAAAAGTTAATTAGAAATGTATGATCACTAACAACATCATGGCTTCTAGACTGATGTTAGTTTGATGAAAGCTGGATTTCTGTCAGTCATACAGAACTGTGGTTAAATTCAGCCATAATAGAAATAGAGTGGGATTAGTGAATGAAATACAAATCCTACTTTATGTGCTATTTCTTTAAATCTTTATGCATACTGAAATATTTTAAAACATGGTAAATAGATGTTATGACTTTCTACTTAAATGTTTCAATAAAGTAATTTTAAATATTTTAAAGTCTATTAAATTCATTTTTATTTTAGTCAAAATAAAAATACTAATTGTATTAGTACTAAAAGACAGTGCAAAGGAGCTTTATGCTCTCCACCTACTACTGTGCTCACCTTTTAGCAATGTATTCTGCTATTTGTATCCATTTTCAAAATAATGTGCATGTACTGATTTGATTCTTCTGTTTTATTTTATTTTTTACTTACTTTTTTTTTTTTGTTAGAGACAAGGTCTCATTCCACCACCCAGACAGGAGTGCAGTGGTGGGATCACAGTTCACTGTAACCTCAATCTCCTGGCCTCAAATAAGCCACCCAAGTAGCTGACACTATAGGTTTGTATCACAATATTCAGCTAATCTGTTTTGTTGTTGTTGTTTGTAGAGACAGAGTCTCCGTATGTTGTCCAGGCTAGTTTTGAACTCCTGACCTCAAGTGATCCTCCTGCCTTGACCTCCCAAAGTGTTGGGATATAGGCATGAGCCATAACACGCAGCCCACTATTTAATTTTAGACTTAATTGATCAACTGACTTCAATTATGATGAATTAGGATTTTAATCTCCCAGTTTCTTTTTCCTAATCCTCTTTTACTTCTCAAAATATAGTTATATTAGAATCTTAGGTTAACTTTTTACCTAGTAGTTTTTTTTTAAAAGTGATCATGTTCATTTTTAAGCCAGTAATATATATAAATTATATTTCCTTTATTTTATGTCTTTTCAACTATTACTGTAGCCTAAGTTTGCTTTTTAAATTTGTTTTCTTAATTTTCGAATCTAAGCCTAAGTCTTCTATACTCCGATAACTCTGTGCAATGCCTCTCAATTCAATTTTGCACATAGTCAAAACTATCAAAGAGTCGCTTTGCTTCTCTTCTGAATAAATTCTTCCTGAAGATTCTGAAGCAATCTGGACTGGTTTCTTTCCAGGCCTGCTGCCAAGTGCTCCTAATTGTTAATACTGAATATATCAAAAAGGAACTGAGAGACTTTCATGCCAAGTTTTATATGAAGTACTCGACATATATAACTTCGCTGAGTCCTTACACGTTTCATTCATTCAGTAAATATTTATTAACATTTACTAAGTGCCACATGCTGAGTTAGTGGATGGGCATATACTATTGAGTAAACCGATGTGGTTCATGGCCACATGGAACTCACAGTCTCGGAGAAAAAGCAGGTGGAAATCACACCCTGAGATACGCGGAGGGTGCAGTGAGCACATGTAAAGTTTGGGAAAATCTCTGAGAAACTGACACTTGAGTTGGCACCTGATGGATTTGTTGAAATCATTTAGGCACAGCGGGTGATGAGAAGAAGGGAAGTGGGAGAGGATGTTCCAGTGAGAGGATGACGGCGCATGCTCAGATCCACTGGCTGGGTAGAGTTCCACGTTTGCAGCTCTGGAGGTTTTAGGTACAGAAGCATATGATGTGCCTGGAGTGAAGGGGTCCTATCAGTCAGGGGCCCAGGTGCTATGCTGCAGATTTCATTTAATATCTACTTCTGGCTCCTGCAATTTGACAATCTCTTTAGGTTTATTACACATTGGTTTCCTCATTTTGGCTTTATTTTCCTACTTTTTTAGGCATTGGAAGCTCTCAGAAGAATAACTACTTGCTCTCATCTTGATCCATAGGAATTGACCAGCTGACCAGCTGGCTATGCACCCAAATGTGTGTGGTGAGGGTGAGACTTAAAAACAGAGCTCAACATCTGAAATCTAGAAACAATTTGGTGCCAGTGTTCTTCACATGAAGTTAGTGATGTGCTGCCAGTATTGCAACAGCATCCTCCTAGGACACATTTCTAAGTAGGTGCTCTTTATTTATTATGGACAACTCTCCGATGAGGGACTAGGGGAAGGTGGCAGAAGCAGAAGAGATATGGTGTTAAGCTATGAATCACGGTATCTTTCCCAAAGAAAGAATTCAGTGCAGACACATGGCCTGGGACAATGCCATACTCACACTCAGAAAACTTGGTTAACAAATTGTCAGAAAAAAAATCAAGCAGATCTAAAAATCAAGCAGATCTATTGATGCTACAGAAAAAAAGGATTAGAAGAACTTGAATTGTTCAAATTCAAAACAAAACAAACCTGAATACCAAAAACAATTGTTGGTCCAGAAGTAGCTGAATCATAGTGCTATTTCAGAAGGTGTAGATCCTATGAGAATCTTTTCACTCTTTGTTTGTAAGACAATCTTTTACTGGTCCACTTATGGAGAGAAAGCATTTGGAGAAAAATGCTAGCTTGATAAATGTTTGAACTATTATAGTATTGGATTCATGCCCAAATGTCATTTATCACATTGAAATTAAGCTCTTCTTTGCATAGGTAATTGTGATGCCTATAGTTGATAGCTGTTTGCAGGAGTGATCCAGTCTGAATGATGTATTTTCCCTCACATTCTTCCCAGTGATGGACAGTCTGTATCTGCCTCCTGCCAGCCGCATTGCAAACATAATATGCTCTTTGCAGCTTCAATCAAAATGTATGTTGTTTTAACCTGGATGATGTTTGGTGAAGTTCTTTAGTTTAAGGAAAAATATTTTGTGCTCTGTCACACTTAATAATAACCCCCACATGCTTGAGTTATGTCCATCACATTCAGGGATTTTCAGAAGAGTTTGTTTTTCTGTGACCGTAGTCAGTAACAAGATGCAGGCAGAAAACAAGACTCTTAACCTGAATTCTGCTCTTGGAGGCAAAATAATGGTGAAGGAAGAATATTCTACCTGAATTTACGTCATGTTGTAGCCTGGATCCTTGCATTTTGGTTTTATTTTGTTGTCTCCATGCCTTTTTTTTTTCTGAGACGGAGTCTTGTTCTGTCACCCAGGCTGGAGTGTAGTGGCATGATCTCAGCTCACTGTAAGCTCTGCCTCCAGGGTTCACGCCATTCTCCCTTCCCAGCCTCCCAAGTAGCTAGGACTACAGGCGCCAGCCACCATGCCCAGCTAATTTTGTTTCTGTATTTTTAGTAGAGACGGGGTTTCACCATGTTAGCCAGGATGGTCTCGATCTCCTGACCTCGTGATCCGCCCGCCTCAGCCTCCCAAAGTGCTGGGATTACAGGTGTGAGCCACCACGCCCGGCCTGCTGTCTCCATGCCTCTTATGGATGTGTCTGTACCGACTGTCTCAGAGGATGACTGCTAGAAGGCAGGGACCTGGTTTATGTCATTCTTTGTACAGACCCAAGAACAATGAAGAACTCGCTAAAGCTATTGGATGTGACGCCCAGAATTTTTAATCTGAAGCTGTCATTTAAGATTTTTATGGCTGCTTGAGCTGATAAAGTAGGGGTAGTTTATTGATTGGAATATTGGAGCTTAAGTCTAGCCCTTGGACCATAAATCAAAATTTGCCTGATTTCAGAGACAATTTTTGATGGACTTACCCTAACCTATCTCAGATGACACTCACATATAAGTCAGAATATAAACTTAATAATGAAAATATACATATTTACCTCTTTCTTTCTTCAATCTCTCCCTTCCTTCCCTCCTGCCTTCCTACCCTTCCTTCCTTCCTCCCTCCCTCCCTCCCTTCCTTTCTTCCTTCCTTCCTTCCTTCCTTCCTTCCTTCCTTCCTTCCTTCCTTCCTTCCTTCCTTCTTTCCTTCCTTCTTCCTCCCTCCATCCCTTCTTCCCTCCCTCCCTTCCTTCTTCCCTCCTTCCCTTTCTTCCTTTCTTCCTTCCCTCTTTCTTTAAGTTGTTTAGTAAATTCCTCCTCTTTGCTTGAACTTTTATATAGTTTCTCCTATTTATGAATGCTCCCATGTTAATGATGAAGAAATTAAAATTCAAAAATGTTCAATAACCCATTCATGTTCACAAAGCTCATATATAGCAGAACACCAATATGAATTGAGATCTGTATAGCTTCAAAGCTACTACTGTTTTATTTGTTTATTTTTACTACATTGAAATACATAGTCTTCTGGTCTACTAATTGCCTTTTTTTAATAGGAAATTCTTCATGGAAAACTGTACTGTAACTGGAAGTATTTGAAAATCAAAGTGAGAGATGAGCTGAATGATACAACACAGCTGCTGTAATTGAGCAGTTTAGCTGGATTATTTTATTTTATCTAGGGATATAGCAACCAAAGGAAACCTGTGTTTAATTTTATAAGTCAGAGTACCCTTTCAGTTGTGCAGTATTTGAGATATCAGAATAATTTATTTCTCTTTGGGCTCTCCCTTTTTCTAAACCTGTTGTCCTTCAGATAGGACACAGTATTACTAACCAGATGAGAAAAGACATTGTTGACATGCTGAAAATGGCAGATCAAAGGAGCCAAGGAGCCTGGGTCCTTAAAAGCATAATGGAGCCACTGACCTTATTTTATTTTTTACTTTTTTTTTTTTTTTTTTTTGAGATGGAGTCTTGCTCTGCTGCCGAGGCTGGAGTGCAGTGGTGCGATCTCTACTCACTGCAACCTCTGCCTCCCCGGGTTCACGCAATTCTCCTGCCTCAGCCTCCCAAGTAGCTGGGATTACAGGCACCCACCACCATGCCTGGCTAATTTTTGTATTTTTAATAGAGATGGGGTTTCACCACGTTAGCCAGGCCGGTCTCAAACTCCTGACCTCAAGTGATCCACCAGCCTCGGCCTCCCAAAGTGCTGGCATTACAGGTGTGAGCCACTGCACCAGGCCCACTGACCTTATCTTGACACTGCCTATCTCCAAACTACTTAATTAAAAAAAAAAAGCCCAAATATATATATTTATGGTTTACATAACTATTAGTCAAATTGTTTTGTGACTAGCAACTGAAAGCATTAATGATACATTGAAGTTGTTGGAGTGCTGCAGGCTCTGCCTAAGTTGATACAAATACTGGAAAAGTACTACTAAATACGAATACTGGAAAATCACATTTGTGATGGTTTTGGATTGTTTATCCCTTTGCTTGGCCCACCCGTAAAATCAAGTGTCAGGCTAAAGGAGAAAAGTCTCAGTACTTTTTCCAGTATCTAAAAATGCTTTTAGATTAGGAGTGTCCTTACCCTTGAAGAATCTGCTGTTTCATGAAGAGGTGATCTTCCCGTGTCTGAGAGGAGGCTGAATGTCATGGATGCTGTGAAAGGATGGCTGTGCTGGCTGGGACATTGGATAAGGTGACCTCTTCTAAGTCTTAATGTCTGTGATTTTCTAAGTGTTGCTGCATTTAAATGGAAGTGGCCTCTTCATCACAGAGTCTTCATTGAGAAGGGTTTGGGCAAAGGACCCAAATCCATTGTTGGTTCTGCCTCGACCTAGCATTGTGATTTTGAGAAATTAGCTTCCCAAGTTTCTAGTTTTATTTTCTCTAACACCGAGATAATTTTCAATTAAAACAATTAGTTGTATACTCCCTCCTCCATCTCCTTCTTTCTCTTTTTCTTCATTTTTATGGCTTATTACATGGAGCCCCATATTCAGACCCGTAGGAGAAGAGACGTTCTGGTCTTCCAGAGACGAGGTTGAAGTTCTGCTTTTCTGGCTTCCTTCTCATTTTAACCCTCTCCTCCCTGTGGAGCTGAGGAATGTTTAGAACATAGTTTGACAAACTCTTTGACTAACTCTGTCTTAAATGTCACTGAGTTCTTTTAAATCAGAACCTTCTATGATTCTACCACAGATTGAGCACAGAGTCATAACAAGAAGATCACAGCATTTACATCTGCCATGAGGAGGCAAACTGACCTGTTGCTTTTTCCCTCTATTGTTGAGTTAATATTGACTGAAGCTATTGTACCCATTGGCCCATGAACGTAATTATCAAAGAGCCATTAAGAACATGGGGTCATTTTGCTTACTTCTTAGGACTTATCCAGATTTTAATATATGGTAGCTTTGAATGCAAGATTTCAGACCATTCTACTAAACTTCCAATCTCATTATACAAATGTTCTGATACAAGAGTCTTTGGTCACTTTTCATACAATGAGACTTTTTAGGCCTCATACAAATGATGCTATTTTTATACTGGGGCAAAATAACCTGATCACATTTCTTCTTTGTGTCTGAACTAAAGCTTGCCTTCTTCCTGAATGTGTGCCTTGAAATAAATGTGTAAATTAACGCTAAAAATTTCATTCCTAAAGAGATTTCTTTATGCTTGTTTTATATCAGGTTCTTACTCTGCTTACACATTAAAGTTATAAAATGCATATATATGGCCGTTATTAAACTTTGAAGATCTGGCATGCTTCTATGTGAATATTATTTCATCTATAGCCTTTGAATTGGGAAACTCCTTTGTGTGATTTCAACAACCTTTTGTCCAGAGTTAAATGCACTGACAGGGCTTTTAGACAGAGCCACAGAAAATTCTCTGCTGAATACTTAATCAGTTCCTAAGTTGGCAGGCTTCCTCTTTTCCTTTCTTCAAGACTATGTGGCTAGACTACTAGAGTTTTTTATTTGTCACTGAAAGTTTAAGACTAAATAATTTGGATATACTCTATATCATATTATTTTCATCACATACATTCAATGTTTTATACAATGTGCATGCACTGAGGTATGTTGAAATTTTATCTTTACATTTTTGAAAAATGGGCTTACATTTTTACCAGTGCATTCCTTTACATTCAATAGCTTAATTCTTAATTATTTCACCTAATAGGATTATTATAATCTCTTTACATTTTAATACAGAAACCTGAATCAGATGAGATCCTATGTCTAGCAATTAAACAGAAGATTATTGGGCAATGAAAAATGTATTGAAAATTGCTGTTATACTGAGTAAACAATGATGGAGGGAAGCCAGTGACATTCAAAATTTTCTCTTTGTCTAGTGCTTCACAGCAGGAACTGTTTCTGGCAGCTTTGGTGAACCAAGAAAGGCAATATTCTTCTGGGGTGAGTCCTCATTCATTGGCTGTCTGGAGTGCATGGAGAAGAGCTTGACTGGTTGGCTGATTCCTGTTCCCCCACTTTCTAAACAATCAGTTCAACCACATGTTTTCTCATTGTCAATTTTATACAAATAGACTTCCCTTGGCTATTGTTGGTCTTTTGAAGAAGGATCGAATCTTGCTGAAGTTTCTTTCTTACAGACGTGGAAAATGCTGGTGGCCATAACACTCCAAACTATTTTTCTGGATCTTAATTTGACCAGGGAGAGAGAAGGTCATTTTTGTTTAAACAGGGATTGCATTTTACAGAAACATTTCCTTGAGAGACACAACATGCATTACAACATCGTGATGTATTCAGCCAGATGTCTGCAAGACAGAAAATCACGTGACTGAGCAAGGCATGTGAATGTTCTTAAAGGGGGAGAAATCGAAAAGAAAAACCAAACGTGTCAGATATTTCCTTTTTGCATCACATTATTCCCAATCATATGGATGCCTCATGTTTATAACTTGCCAGTTATGAATTTCCCCTCATGTCTATTAAACTTAAGGATCACTATAATTTTAATCTTGTTAACAAACTTGCTGTTTGTCTATACCTATTTAGGAGATTAACACCCAGGGCTCATTAGGTATCTGTTAGGATGGTTGTTAGGGCATAGTGAGAAATTATTTTTTGGCACTCACAACAAATGTATATGGATATACATTTAGTTTCTTGGGATCCTAGTCTACGTATTTGAAAAGTATATGTACTTGACGATCCTGAGCAAAACTGGAATCATTTGAATTAATTCATCTTTTTTTTCACAACTGGCAATCTCATGCTCAGCATGTTAATACATATTCACTAAATAATCATAGTGTAGATTGTAGTTTCTCAGTTGCACAGGAATGGTTGGGTTCTTTCAGGGATCCTTACTTGAAGATAAGGATCAGTGCACTGTTAAGAAAAGGGAGGATAATCCTGAGGTGTGGGAGGGGATGGTCATGGATTTACCTATTTTTACTATTTGCTCTATTTACTCTGTTTCTAACAATCCAATCACTTCTTCAGTGGCACAGGCCTCTGGCATTTGGTAGGCACCCAATGCATAATTGCTGATGAAAGAATGAATTCTATTGCCAGGGCATCCATTTCATTTTCTCTGCAGCGACACCATCAGCATGGCAACTGCACCGACAGCACATTCTTTTCATGATTGTTTTAAATTTCTTATGCTATTTTCCGTGGGGTAGTGGTCTATATAATTTTTAGTCATGCACTCCTATCAATTAAGTTTTGTGCATGCAGTCTCTAAATACATATTTTACAAACAAGATATTCTGTTGCTTTATAAAATATAGTTAATCAGTAGAAGAATGAGATTGTTAATAACAATTCTAATAATTATTTCTCTATTTTCATGGACTGTCTTGCTAACCTTCCTTGCACACTCTATTCTGGAGAACCTTGGCTGTTGAACATATAAAGGAAGAAGAATGCAGTTCTCATCTTGGGGAGCTTACATCTTACCTGGTATACCAGATAAACACAGTTAAGGACAACACAATGGTAAACAAGGTATTTCATGTCGTGGTGGACTAGAAGACAGTCCCTGTACAGAATTTTGCTGAAAACATAAAATTTAAAACATATTTCAGGCCGGGCGCGGTGGCTCATGCTTGTAATCCCAGCACTTTGGGAGGCCGAGGCGGGCGGATCACGAGGTCAGGAGATCGAGACCATGGTGAAACCCCGTCTCTACTAAAAATACAAAAAATTAGCCGGGCGTGGTGGCGGGCGCCTGTAGTCCCAGCTACTCGGAGAGGCTGAGGCAGGAGAATGGCGTGAACCCGGGAGGCGGAGCTTGCAGTGAGCCGAGATTGCGCCACTGCACTCCAGCCTGGGCGACAGAGCCAGACTCCGTCTCAAAAAACAAAACAAAACAAAACAAAAAAAAAAACATATTTCAGTCTGCCACCTTTGATTTGTAGTAAGGTACTTCTTATGTTGAATTGAGTTTAAGCACACTCCAAATTTTGCAATAGATACGTTCTATTCTCTTGGAATCATACAGATTTAATATTAGGAACAATTTTTGTTTACTTCAATGTTTCTCTTTTTCTTCTATCGTGAAAGCCCTGACCACTTAAAACTGTCCTTCTAATCCCCAGCAGAGGAAATTTTACTTTTTGAATGGATACTTTTGACCTAAGTTTTGACTCTGAGGGAAGGATAGCCTAGGAGGCAGGTGTTTCATAAGTACATTCTAGAAGTTCATTTACTTCAGGCATGCAGGATGACATAGCAAAATGTTTATGGATCACAAACATAAGCGCAGTGATTCTGTAAATAATCCAACAACCTAGCTTGTTTTGGCCAGAAATCTAGATACTGACATCATGGGAAATATCCTTTTAGTTTGATGTATGCGTCTTTCTTCAGGGCTCTTTATCCTTTAATACCTAATTGTTCTACCTCGTTTTTTTTTTTTTTTCATTCCCTCTCCTTTTCTTCTATGACCTAAGGTCATATGTATCTATTTTTGTCACAGTCAAGGTGGCCCCTGCATGGTGGAAAAGGTCACTCCTTTAGTGGGAAACTAGTAAATATCTACCTAAAGTGAATTCATATAGTCATTTGTGGAGTCAATCATCTTAAGAAATGGTACAAGAATAAATTATTTCTCAATCTCTACTGAGTGAGGTATATTTGCAGGGAGATAATGGTATACTATTTTTCTACTCATTTGTGCTATAACTTGACTATTTAAAATGAATATATTAACATAAGGATTGTGCTCTGTATACAATCTAGGAGAAAAAGGAGAAGGTCAAAAGCTAAGATCGGTGAATATGTCTCTAGGAATAGTTGTCCTGGGTCCTCTAGACAGCATGATAAGTATAGAAGTCTTGGTAAATTAACATATTGCCATTTAGGTTTACAAATTCATTTCCTGTGATTTTGGTTAATATAAGTTTTAGGTCACCGGAGCAAAGTCAGCTTTGGATCGATGATATAGAGAGCTAAAACCTATACTATGATGAGTCTACTAAGACACCACACAATAAGAAGCTCTGTCTCAGGCCCCAGCTGGCCGCTGTGACATGTTTTTAGCTTCCACGTATTAGTTATAGTAATACTAGCTGCTGTAAAATACAAATCTCAAAACTTTAGCCACGTAACAAGATAAACTATTTATTCTTGTTTATTAACACTCTAATACAGATGTTCCCAGTGGGGGAGTAGGGAGGGCTTTGCCCTGTACAATGTAGGGTCCAGATTGCTGGTGGGGTGGTCTATCATCTTCAATATCTGACTCCTCAGGTTGCCTTGGGTGTTGACATCTTACAGGGAAAAGGAGTTGGTGTGGGTAAGAAAGGCATACTCACTTTTTAATCATGTTGAAAAGGAAGTGACATCTATCTTTCCTGCTTTGGTTCTACTGGGACAAGTCAGCTATATGCCCATATGTAGATGAAAGGAGGAGGGGATTACGAAATGTAATCTCTCATAGAGCAGCCAGTTCCCAGCAATTACTCCACAATAAGGAAGGAGAAGTGAAGCTCTGAAGAACTAACTGCTAAGACCTCTCTGCCGTAACTCGTAGTATTGTGAAATGTTCCTATGGACAAGAAGAATGTTAATCATTTTAAATCTCTCAGTTTGCAAAGCAAACCTTTGCTGCAATGTTTTATCTTTAAGAACAAGGCATGCATCTTATATTAACAGTGAAAGTTTAAATTATAAAGTACAGCATTTAGATTACATTCAATATACAAAGTGATGGTGAATCCTGACAATTACCTACTTAATTTCATTGCTATAGACAACTGACTCATCTAGACCTATCATAGGTTTGTCATCTAAGTTATGTAACTTGCTTTACTATTAATATTAAATAGATAAATAAAACAAACTCTTAGCTTGTTTTATAGTCATAAATGTAATATGAATTGTGCATTTTATTCTTTTCAAAACTGTTCCTAATTGGTTGGAAGTAAAAAAAGTATTTTTCTGTATATGAAATTTAAAAAACCTCAAACATCTATTTTATAGTTTTGATGGAAATACTGTTCATGGAAATACTCAATGAATTGGAGAGAGATTCTCTGTGATATATCAGATTACAGAAAATATCACCCAAAGATAAATACGTATCTCTTAACACATAGTACTTTAGAAATATAGAAATATTTAATGGGCCAAAGATGGACTAAAGTAAATATTCAAGCTACTTTTCCATAAAAGAGCCTGAATTCTGTTTTAATATGTAATCTAATGTAGGTCTAGTCTTCTTGTTAATGACGTTTTTCCTTGAAGATGCTTTACCTTTATTAATTCTATATTCAGTGAAATGAAAAGCAAACACAAAACCAAACAAATTATTTTAAACTAATTCGACAAGATCTCACTCTGTTGCCCAGGCTGGATTGCAGTGGTGCAATCTCAGCTCACTGCAGCCTCTGCCTCCTGGGTTCAAGCGATTCTTCTGTCTCAGCCTCCCAAGTAGCTGGGACTACATGCACAGGCCACCATGCCCAGCTAACGTTTATATTTTTTAGTAGAGATTGGGTTTCATCATGTTGGCCAGGCTGGTCTCGAACTCCTGGCCTCAAGTGATCCACTGGCCTTGGCCTCCCAAAGTGCAGGGATTACAAGTGTGAGCCATCGCAACCTGCCTAAAACTAACTTTTGAATGCAATTGCAATTGTCTTTTTTCTTTCTCTTTTTTAAAAACAAAAATTTTGTTCTTTTAATAAACGGAATTACTGTCAGTCCTATAAATAGATCTGATTTAGCTGGATGTTTTATTGATTTCCAATTAGCAAGAAGGCATAGATTTGGCCTCAAACAGTGAGCCTAAGTATGTAACAGTGATCAGGGAAGATTTTGGGGCTGCTACCTTCCTCTCCAAAACAACATGTATTGAACAATTAGAATTCCTTAGGTGTTAGGATGGTGAGAAAATGAAAGTAATAATACCAATGATTAAGTGCCTACTCTGTGCTACCTGTGTTAGAGGCTTAAAATCACTGAATTTCAGAATAATTCTGCAAGAAAGATTTCATTATTCCCATTTTGTGTATGTGGAGCCTAAAATTCAAGGAGATTGAGTGATTTGCTCAAGGCCACATAATTATTTTCAGGAGAGGCAGCATTCTATTCATTTGTGTCTGATCTCAAAGCTCTTATCTTTTTCCCTAGGTTAATCCTCCTCTCTCAGTAAGGTATCCACAACAAACATTTTGGATCCTTAGATAAGTTTATTATTACACTTCTGCAGATGTCAGTCCTGCCTTACTCTGACATTAGTGACTGCCCTAGGTACTAGCATTTCACTGCACACCATAGCAATTATTTATGATTTGGAGATTTGCAGCCTGGGGCTGGTTTACTGGAACTGTTTTGAACAAAAACAAAAGGAACTCTTTTCTTGGTTGCTCCAGGATTCTTTGATTCTTTGATCCAAAGAACTCTGTTGTCTGTAGGAGACGTGGAGGAGGAGTACACACAGAAGAACAGAAGAAAGGCCTTTTCCAGGCCAGTGGCCTTGCGTGTTTTATATGAGTTTAACTTTCATACTAAATCTCATCCACTTCAGCAATTTCTTTATGGTTAATTAAAGCTCCCTGTAATTGTTGTGGTATGGTAGAGATGGAATGGAGATGACTTAGGAGTGAATAAGATGATTTCCAGGCACTGGCAATTGAAATGTGTACCATTTTTCAAGGTGAAATTATATTATAAATCTTTGTCCCTGGTATATTGAGCAAAATGGATAAAGGTCACTCATAAACCCTCATGCTGCAGTGCCCAACCCCTTTTTAAGACTCAGCCAGGCTGGGCACGGTGGCTCACGCTTGTAATCCCAGCACTTTGGGAGGCCGAGGCGGGCGGATCATGAGGTCAGGAGATCGAGACCACGGTGAAACCCCATCTCTACTAAAAATACAAAAAAATTAGCCGGGCGTGGTGGTGGGCCCCTGTAGTCCCAGCTACTCGGAGAGGCTGAGGCAGGAGAATGGCGTGAACCCGGGAGGCAGAGCTTGCAGTGAGCCGAGATTGCGCCACTGCACTCCAGCCTGGGTGACAGAGCGAGACTCCGTCTCAAAAAAAAAAAAAAAAAAAAGACTCAGCCAGTGCTCAATTTCTCCAGGAAACTTTTCTGATCTCTTCATGCTCCAGGCTAGGCAGCCAAACTCTATGCTCCACAGCACCTTGTTATTGCATTGATTACATTAGCGTTACAATAGATGTTTGTGTTTGATAATAGTTTGAAAAATAGGACCATAACTTTGTCTTATAAGTCTTTATACTGCCAGTGACAGTTTCCAATACCCTAAAAATTCTCAGTATAAGTCTTTGAGAAGACCTGAATTGAGTTTCATTTATTTATTTAATAAATATTTAGTGAACACCTATTATATGGAGACATAAGGAAGAGGAAAATCAGACATTTTCAGCTTTTCATTTTTGCTACTAAAAATCATCAGTTTGATTATATCAGATTGAAAATTTGTTTCAGGATTTGACATCTGAAGCCACTCAGACTTGTCTGTCTATAGAACTAGTGTGCTTCCTTCAATTAGGCACCAGCCTTGTATAATCATCCTGTGTGTGGACAACTGAGAAACAAGATACCCAATAAAATAACATTCTTAATAAATCTTCAAAGGACAATAATTGACTAATTAGTTATCACTGACGTCTGTGTATATATTTAAACGTAGAAACACTGTAGTTAGTATTCAAATAAACTTAAACACCAAGTAGAAGCAAATGCCCTTATATAAAGTTCAGTTATCGTCAATTTCTTTCTTCTCATCACCAAATCTAAGCAGAAAACTTACCATGACCTTTTTCTTATGATCACATTTTTCAGGGCATATATGCAATGTCAATGTAAATTTGATTGGGTGCGTTAATCTTCTGCTTAAAATTTCATACTTAAATCACTGTCAGAATAAATTTAAAACTTTAAAATTTTTTGCATGAAATAAAAGGCCTCACATCCCTTCTCATCCTATTAAAACCCCTTTAGTTGCTATTCATAGGCCCCCAACCGGCTAGCGGTTCATTTCCCTACACTTTTTCATACAGTGTGGATGCTTCTGTTGCTGGAGAACCGAACTTACCTCTCTGAGCCTTTTAGGAGCTTTCTGTGCCTGCCTTTAACCCTAATACACAAAACATGTGTGTATGTGCTACCACCACATTATACATATCTTTTAAGATTACACTCATCACACTGCACTGTATTCTTTGCTTAGCTGCTTGATTTTGAGATCTAAGAAGGTGGGGACCATATTTCACCTATTTTTGAAATTTTACTGGCTGATATGGTTTGGCTGTGTCCCCACCCAAATCTCATCTTGAGTGGTAGCTCCTACGATTCCCACATGTTGAGGGGGACCTGGTGTGAGGTAATTGGAACATGTGGGCAGGTTTTTCCCATGCTGTTCTCATGACAGTGAATAAGTCTCATGAGATCTGATGGTTTTATGAAGGGGAGTTCCCCTGCAGAAACTCTCTCTTGCCTGATGCCATGTAAGATGTCCCTTGCTCTCCTGCCATGATTGTGAGGCCTCCCCAGCCATGTGGAAGTGTGAGTCCATTAAACCTCTTTCCTTTATAAATTACTCAATCTCGGATATGTCTTTATTAGCAGTGTGAGAACAGACTAACATACTGGCTATTGACCAGCACTATGCAGTTTGGCTTGGGTTGCTCTACTCTGATCTGTTTAGAAAGACAATATTAATTTGACTTCTGACTTTTATTTTATTATGGTGAGATATTAGGTGTATAATATGGTATTATTATCTGTAGCCACAATGTTGTACAGCAGATCTCTAGGACTCATCAATCTTATATAGGTGAAATTTTGTACTTGCTGATTAACTATTTCCCATTTTCGCATTGCTCCAGCTTCTTTCAACCACCCTTCTATTCTTTGCTTGTAAGGATTTGACTACTTTAGATACCTCATGTAAGTGAAAGCATGCAGTATTTGTCCTTCTGTGCCTGGCTTATTTCACTTAGTGTAATGTCCTCAAGGTTTAACTCTGTCATCACATTTTGCAAGATTTCCTTCTTTTTAAAAGTTGAATAATACTTCATTGTGTGTTTATACTGCATTTTAAAATCCATTCATGCACTGGTGGACATGTAGGTTGTTTCCACATTTCAAGTATTGTGAATAGTGCTGCAATAAACATGGGAATGCAAGTGTTACTTTAAAATCTTGATTTTAATTCTTTTGGACATGTATAGAAGTGGGATTGCTGATCCCAGTACTGGGTATATACCCAAAGGATTATAAATCATTCTACTATAAAGACACAAGCACACATATGTGTGTATGTGTACTGTGGCACTATTCACAATAGCAAAGACTTGGAACCAACCCAAATGTCCATCAATAATAGCCTGGATAAAGAAAATGTGGCACATATACACCATGGAATACTATGCAGCCATAAAAAAGGATAAGTTCATGTCCTTTGCAGGGACATGGATGAAGCTGGAAACCATCATTCTCAGCAAACTATCACAAGAACAGGAAACCAAACACTGCATGTTCTCACTCATAAGTGGGAGATGAACGGTGAGAACATGTGGACATAGGGAAGGGAACATCACACACTGGGGTCTGTCAGGGTGGGGGGCTAGGGGAGGGATAGCATTAGGAGAAATACTTAACATAGGTGACAGGCTGATGGGTGCAGCAAACCACCATGGCATGTGTATACCTATGTAACAAACTTGCACATTCTGCACATGTACCCCAGAACTTAAACTATAATAAAAAATAAAATAAAATAAGAAGTGGGATTGCTGGATCATATGGTAGTTCTATTTTGCATTTTTTCGAGGAACCTGCATACTGTTTTCCATAGCAGCTACATCATTTTGCATCCTCACCACAAGAGTTCCAATTTCTCCCCATTCTCACTAATACTTGCATTTTATTTTTTTATGATAGCCATCATAACAGGTGTGAGGTAATATCTCATTGAGTTTCTGATTTGTATTTCCCTGATGATTAGTCACATTGAGTATCCTTTCATATACATTTTGACCATTTGCATGTCCTCTTTGGAGAAATATGTAAGTCCTTAGCCCATTTTTTATATTAGGTTATTAGTTGTTTTGCTATTGACTTGCAGAAAGGACTTCCTTATATATTTGGAAGTTACCTTTTATCAGATGCAAACATTAGAAGTGACTTAACTTCTTTTCATCTTCTTTTATCATAAAATACATTCTGCTATTTAAGATTCAGCTAAATCAGAAATAAAGAGATAAGGTGCCTGCTTTATGCTCACCTCTTATTTGCAGTCCTAAATACCCCTCCCCCCACACATGCCCCCACCCTTTAGGGAAAGAGTTCTTTGGCAATAGTACTTCAAAGTTCACTCTAATAAGCTGGGAGCTAGACAGAGCCGATTCAGAATTTATTCTATCACTATACTTCATGATATGGTTTTGCTCTGTGTCCCCACCCAAATCTGACCTAGAAGTGTAATCCCTACCTGTCAAGGGAGGGAAGTGATTGGATTATGGGAGTGGTTTCCCTCATGCTGTTTTCGTGATAGTAAGTGAATTCTCGTGAGATCTCACTGTTTTATAAATGGTACTTTTTCCTGTGCTCCCACTTCTCTCTCTTGCAGCATGTGAAGAAGGTCTTTGTTCTCCCTTCGCCTTCTGCCATGATTCTAAGCTTCCTAAGGCCTCCACAGCCATGTGCAAATGTGACTCAATTGAACTTCTTTCTTTTATGTATTACCTAGTTCTGGGGAGTATTTTTATAGCAGCTTGAGAATGGACTAATATACTTTATTAGTCATTCAACCTCTCTAAGCCTCCATTTGCTTGTCTGTAAAATGGAAATAATAACGTATTCTTCATGGAGTCTCGATTATTAGTATTAGAGGATCCGATGAATGGAGAACACCTGGAATAGACCTGGGTTCCTGTGCATGCTTACCAAAAGTCCTTTCTCTTCTCCTGCAAATTGTTTAATGTCTATGTTGATTAATTCTTGTTGTATTTATATTATAATGTTTGAACTACAGGCATTGGAATCAAACTTCCTAAGTACTCGTCTTCTCTGGAGTACCAACTAGTAACCAAGTAACTTAGTAAACTATGACTCAGTTTGTTTATCTGTAAATTAAAAATAATAGGCCAGGTGCAATGGCTCACACCTGTAATCCCAGCACTTTGGGAGGCTGAGGCAGGCAGATCACAAGGTCAGGAATGGAGACCATCCTGGCCAACACGGTGAAACCCTGTCTCTATGAAAAATACAAAAAAAATTGGCCGGGCATGGTGGCACACGCCTGTAATCCCAGCTACTCAGGAGGCTGAGGCAGGAGAATCGCTTGAACCCAGGAGGTGGAGGTTGCAGTGAGCTGAGATGGCACCACTGCACTCCAGCCTGATGACACAGCTAGACTCCATCTCAAAAACAAACAAACAAAAAATAGTAGTATCACCCCAAGGAGTTGTGGAGACTAAATGAAATGTTTACTTCTTTAAGGAGTAGCCATTTTGTTATGATTTTCACCCTTGGACTTGTATTTTCACCCTTGTACTTGTATTTTAATACAGAGTTTAAAACATAGTGGTATGTTTCCATTTTTATGTGTTGCTTTTGTTTTATTGAGGACTATCAGAGAGGATGATTTCTGAAATTTTTCTGTTTAAAGAAGATTTAAATTGCTATGAACACCTACTAACCTCCCTGCCCAGTGCCTCTATTCCTTTGCAGAACAGTTATCTTGCTTTGTCAATTATGTGTTTCAGGTTGTGTCTGTCAATCACAGAAACCTGCCTTCTTGGCCACAATGATTTGTCCATGGGTGGAAATAGCTAACCCAATGTAGACCAGTGAATTGTTTTCCTTAGAATGTTAACTTGAGTCAGTTCCTGCAGGCAAAGCTGTGAGTTATTAGACCCCAGGACACAAGATGACCATATTCCCTGCAGTGTAAAACAAGTCAATCTGAATGTGACTTCAGAATTACAGAGAGTGGGGCCAGGATGTTCTGATACCATTTGGTCTCTGGTTCTAGCCACTTCTTTGACCAAGCTGTACTCTGCCCTTCATTTGGCTACTTGACACCTCCATGAAATTCTCTTGGTAGCATGTTCGATTTCAATTGGGCTTCTATCACTTGTGATGTGTCAAATAACACAGAAAAATGTTGGTATGTTAATGATTGTTACAGAAGACAAGGTGGAGCCTGCTATTTTATTCTAATATTATTATATTATAACATTATAAGCATCTTTATGTTTTAAGTACCCTTCATGTACGTTACTTTTAATGACCATGTAATATTTCATCATATAGCTATATTAAAACTTTAACTTTTCCGCTAGTAAGGTAAATTTAGATAATTTTCTTAAGACAGAATCTTAAAATCATCGGGTGGAAAGCTTTTGATATATATTGCCAAATTGTTTTTAGAAAGGTTGTAGCCCCTGGAATCCCATCTGTACTGTCCAAAAACACTATTTCATTGCACCATTGCTAGCACTGATTATTAATAGTTTAAAATATTTTGATCATTTGTACTAGTAGAGTTCAAAATTTCCTCTCATGTTTATCTTGTGTCTATTTTTCTATCATTTGATTCCTAATGCACTTCTTATTGATGTATATACATTTTTTAAATACAATTAACTTTTTATAATATTTGTGTTATTTTTTTCCCTTTGTTTTATAGTTTGCTTTAGCTTTTGGTTACTTTTTTATATAACAAAGCTTTACATTTTAATGCTACTAAACATATTAGTCTTCCTTTTCCCCCCAATTACTATTAAGCTTAGAATATCTGTCTATGTTAAATATCAGATATTCACCTATATTTTACCTTTCTTAAAATAAATATTTAAAAAATTTCATCTGTCATCAATGTGGGATTCATTTTCTCCAAAATAATTAGCTGTTCTGAAAACTAATTATTGATTAATCTCTTCTCTCACCTATTGATCTATAATAAGATCTAAAACACAATATATTAAGTATTTTATATACATAAAAATGGTTGTTCATAGATCTATACCAATCATCTACAAATGTATCCTTCTTTCCCATTCTATAAGGTTTTAATTGTTTTATTTGTATATGCTTTGATAAGAAATGACAATAGTAATAGCTATCACATATTGAGTGCTTGCTTGCTATGCACCAGACATTGCCCTAAATAATTTCCATTTATTATAATTTTTAAGCTTGTCAAAAACTTATGAATTTCTAGGAAGTTCCTCTTCATTACTCTTCTTTTACAAATTATCCTTAGCTATTCCTGCCCCTCAGATGAACTCTAGAATTATTTTGAGAAGTTCTGTATTTTTTCCTTAAATATAAAAAAATCGCTTAATATTTTTTCAAATATTGCCAAAGTTTTCTTCTGGATGAGTGCAGTAGGGCTGGCTCAGCCTGGGATGTTGGGAGCAGGGACTGGACAAGGGCATATTAGGAACCTCCCCACAACTGCAGAGCAAGGGGAGAGGGAGACTTGCAAATGAACAGACAGTATAGTGCAGTGCTGTTCAATAGAAATATAATAAAAAGTACATCGTACAAAATTACATGTGTAATTTTGAACAACTTTCTAGTAGCCAAACAAGATAAAAAATGTTAAATTATTCTAATAATATATTTCATTTAACCCAAGCTATCCCAAATATTTCCAAAAAGTTATCCTTATATAAATTATGAACGGAATATTTTACATTTTTTCTACTAAGTATTTGAAATGGTGTGAACATTGTACACATACAGCACGGGTCAATCTGGATCAGCCACATTAGGAGTGCTCAGTAGCTTCAGGTGGTTGGTGGCTATGGTATTGCACAGCACAGGTTTAGAGAAAGCCTCCAATCTTAGCAGTAACAGCAGGGAGGAAAAGGTAGGCTAGGCCAGAGAAAAATTCCACAAGATAAAACCAGCTGTTCCATAGGGCAAATAGAGGGTGAATTTGAGAGTTGCTCAGAGAGGCAATCTGAAACTAGACCTTCTTTCAGAGTCTACATCTTAAGATCTCAGTAAGTAGTGGTGCTAACAGGGTGCTGGTCCAGTTTAGACAATGATATTTAATCTTCCTATATGTTGCATAATACTGGAGTGAACAAATAACAGAACGTTTACAACTAAAGGGAAAAAAGCTAGCATATTTTTAAAGTGGACTTTTTATTTTGTATATACTCAGGTGGTTTTTCAGTGTCATGGGAATATAAAATGAAAAGTTTGAAAAGCTTGTTCCAAAAACGTGAGGGTATTTGAGAGAAAAACTCACCTTCTTTTTTGTTTATTTAGGGAAGGAGATTGAACTGTTTATTAATAATAGAATACAGGACAATACTTCTCTGTATATCTGTGGAGAAGCATAGCAAAATCGAAGGCTTGTTTACTTGCGGTGGGTCTAGAAGTTCACAAAAACAAGTCCAGAACTAAGAGAATAAGTGTATAGCTCTATGCTGTAAAGAAAGTAACATCCAATGTTTTCAAGAAACAATGGTGATTAAATATGCCATCTAAAGTCATCAGAAGTGAAGACTCTTCATGTTGTACAGTAGCTTCCCCTTATCTGCAGTTTCACTTTCTGTGGTTTTAGTTACCCATTGTCAACTGCAGTCTGAAAATATTAGATGAAATTTTAAAAATAATTCATGAGTTTTAAATTATGTGCCATTCTGAGTATTGATGTAACTGTTCTATTTTATTATGTTATTGTTGTGAATCTCTTACAGTGCCTAGTTTATAAATTAAACTTTATCATAGGTATATATGTATGTATAGGAAAAAAATAGTACATTTATATAGGGTTTGGTACTCTCCAAGGTTTCAGTCACCCACTGGGGTCTTGGAATGTGTCCTCTGTGGATAAGAGGGACTACCATGGTCTTTTTTACCATCTAATTAGTAATTACTCATCTGCTTCTGTTAAAAAGGATGAAAGGCAAAGCAGATGTCTTCAGAAATACTAACGAAGATATCTGAAAAGAGAAAATTGCCAATACGTGAAAAATAGCAGTTAGACTGACCATTTGCAGTTATTGTTTAAAACCCTGAAGGCTTTATGAATTGTTACCAACAGAGAGATAATGCCTGAATTTGTTTATGAGAAAGCTTTAGAATCTAGAATAGCACATATCTGACTATGGGCTCTAGTTTCAGAAACTTTTATTTAAGTTATTTTGGATTGAATCATGTGAAATTACCACTTTTGAGATCACAAATGGCTCAAGATCAGCAATTTCATATAGGCTTAAAAGTGTCAGGTGTTGAAAACACTATGTTATTACAAATACAGGAAAATTTAGAAAATGCTTCAAATCTCATTAATCCAAACAATTTTGATGGAGCTATCAGGCTGGCTATTTTACTGGGAGACAATCTGGGCATTGCTTTAGAACCGAAAATTTGAAGTCAGGTTGCCAGGGTCCTGGCTCCCTAGTTATTTGCCACATGCTGTTGGGCAAATCATTTAACGTTTATCGGATTCAATTTATTTATTCATAAAATAGGGATATTAATAAATTATCTTAATCTTTCAAAAATGGGATTAAAAAATCTTTCATAAAATGGGATTTTAAAATGGGATTACTTAATTCCATAGAATAGGATTATTTAATCTTCTGTAAAGTGGGATTTTGTCCATGAAATGGAGGTATTAATAAATGATCTTATTTAATCTTCCCCCCAAATTATGAGCGAACACCATTCATAATGCTTTGGTAAAGAAATTTGAGGAAAATAACTCTCAAATTATACATACACTTTTATGGGAGTTGTGCAAAGAATGGGTCTCATTAGAAAAATCTAAATTCAAAAATTCAAAAGGCCTTGGCTGTATATCAGAATGAACATCATTCATAGTGTTTTGAGGAAGATTACATGAGATAATTTATGCAAAATGATTAAGAAAGTCCCTGGCACTTAGTAAGTGCTCAGTAAATGTCAGTTTTTAAAAACTAAACAGTTTTATTGAAGTATAATTTATGCCATAAAATTTGTCCATTACAGGTGTACAATTCAATAATTTTTCATAAATTTAAAGAGTCGTCAATAATCACCAGGCCGGGCACGGTGGCTCACGCCTGTAATCCCAGCACTTTGGAAGGCTGAGATGGGCGGATCACGAGGTCAGGAAATTGAGACCATCCTGGCTAACACGGTAAAGCCTGTCTCTACTAAAAATACAAAAAAAATTAGCCAGGCGTGGTGGCAGGCGCCTGTAGTCCCAGCTACTCGGGAAACTGAGGCAGGAGAATGGCGTGAACCCTGGAGGCGGAGTTTGCAGTGAGCCGAGATCACGCCATTGCACTCTAGTCTGAGCAACTGAGTGAGACGCCGTCTCAAAAAAAAAAAAAATCACCATAATCTAGTATTAGAATATGTTCATTTTGCTTGTTTGCAGTTAATTTACGCTTCCATTCTCAGTCCCAGACAAACTCTGATCTGCTTTATGTCTTTACAGATTTGCATTTTTCTCAAAAATGCATATAATTTGAATCAAATAATATGTGGTCTTCTGTTTCTGGCTGCTTTTACTCGGCTTAATATTTTTGAAGTTCAACAATGTTATAAAATGTATCAATAAGTAGTCCCTTTTTATTACATTGTATTACATACTGCATTTTGAAATTCTATTCACCAGTTGACATTTGCACATTTGGGTTATTTCCCATTTGGAAATACTTTTTGTATAAATGATTACAAGTTTTACATGGACATCTATGTTCCTCGGGAATTGCTAGGTTGAATGGTAAGTTTATGTTTAACTTTTTAAGAAACTGCCAAATTATTTTCCAAAGTGGTGCATCATTTTATGTTCCCATCAGTAATGTATAAGGGCTGCAATTTCTCCACATCCTCACCACCACTTACTATTGTCAGTCTTAATTATAGCCATCTTGTGTAAAATGGTATTGCATTGTAGTTTTAACTTAAATTTCTTTAAAGACTAATGATGTTCAATATTTTTTCACATGCTTATTAACCATATATCTTTTTTTTTTTTTGTAAAACATCAATTCAAAAAGGTTGCCCATTTTTAAATTTGGCTTTCTTTTTGTTAAGTTATAAGTGATCTTTATATATTTCGGATACAAGTCCTTTGTGAAATGCATAGTTTGTAAATATTTTCTCCCAGTGTGTGGCTTGTCTTTTTATTTATATGTTTTGATGAGCAAAATATTTTAATTTAGATGAAATTAAATTAATCAGCTTTTTAATGGATTGTGCTTTTGTTGTTACATCTAATAAATTTTTGTCTAAAGTCACAAAGAATTTTCCTTTAGAAAATTTTGGCTGGGTGCGGTGGCTCATGCCTGTAATCCCAGCACTTTGGGAGGCCGAGGCGGGTGGATCATGAGGTCAGGAATTGGCGACCAGCCTGGCCAACATGGTGAAACCCCATCTCTACTAAAAATACAAAAATAAGCCAGGTGTGGTGGTGTGTGCCTGTAATCCCAGCTGCTTGGGAGGCTGAGGCAGGAGAATTGCTTTAATATGGGAGGTGGAGGTTGCAGTGAGCTGAGATTGGGCCACTGGACTCCAGCCTGGGTGGCAGAGTGAGACTCTGTCTCAAAAGAAAAAAAAAGTTTCTCTATTTTTCTAGAGGTTATATAGTTTTAGTTCTTACATTTAGATCTATAGTCTAATTTTTGTGTATGGTGTGAGGTAAGGATCTAAATGCTTTTTCTCTTTTCTTTCTTTTTTTTTTTTTAACATATGGACAGTCTGTTGTCTCAGCAACGTTTCTGGAAAATACTATCCTTCCTCCCATTGAGCTGCTTTGACATCTTTGTTGAAAGTAAGTTGACCATAAATATAAATGTTTATTTCTGGACTTTCTTTTTTTTTTTTTTTTTGAGAAGGAGTCTTGCTTTGTCACCCAGGCTGGAGTGCAGTGGTGTGATCTTGGCTCACTGCAAGCTCTGCCTCCCAGGTTCATGCCATTCTCCACCTCAGCCTCCTGAGTAGCTGAGACTATAGGCACCCGCCACTATGACTGGCTAATTTTTTTGTATTTTTAGTAGAGACGGGGTTTCACCATGTTAGCCAGGATGGTCTTGATCTCCTGACCTCATGATCTGCCCGCCTTGGCCTCCCAAAGTGCTGGGATTACAGGCATAAGCCACCGTGCCCAGCCTATTTCTGGACTTTGTATTTTATTCCCTTGATTTGTATGTCTTTCTTTATACCAATAGAATCCTGCCTTATTACTGTAGCATTCTAGCAACTTTTGAAATTAGGTAATTCTAATTTTCTCCAATTTTCAAAGTTGATTTGGCTATTTTGTTCCTTTGCATTGTCATATGTATTTTTGATCAGTTTAACAACTTATAAGAAATTCTGCTGGAATTTTGATCAGGATTACCTTGAACTTATATATTAATTTGGGAAAAAATGTCATTTAAACAATATTGAGTTATTCCATCATTGAACATGAAATATCTTTTTGATTAGATATTTTAAAATTCATTTCAGTAATGTTTTATAGTTTAGTATACAACTCTAATACCTTTTAGATTTATTCCTAGTTTATTCTTTTTGATTCTCCTGCTAATGAAGTTATTTTCTTAATTTTATTTCTGGATTGCTTGTTGCTAATATTTAAAAAATACAAGTGACTTTGTATGTTGACATTTTAGCTTGTGATTTTCCTAAACTTGTTTATAAATATAAACCAGTAGTTTTAAAAAAAATATAAATGTATTAGAATTTTGTATGTAAAGGATGATGTCATCCTCAAATAAACACAGATTATTTTTCTAGTATATACACCTTTAAGGTTTTTTCTTTTTTTTTTTAAGTATCAAATAGGGAGATTTTATTTCTACTATTTACACCAATTTACATTTGTTGCATTCTATATTAGTCACATAATTATTTTAAATATATAAATCATTAAAATTGAATTTTATTTTATTTTTTTATTTATTTTTTTTTTATTATACTTTAGGTTTTAGGGTACATGTGCACAATGTGCAGGTTTGTTACATATGTATCCATGTGCCATGTTGATTTCCTGCACCCATTAACTCATCATTTAGCATTAGGTGTGTCTCCTAATGCTGTCCCACCCTCTTCCCCCAACCCCACAACAGTCCCCGGAGTGTGATGTTCCCCTTCCTGTGTCCATGAGTTCTCATTGTTCAATTCCCACCTATGAGTGAGAACATGCGGTGTTTGGTTTTTTGTCCTTGCGATAGTTTACTGAGAATGATGTTTTCCAGTTTCATCCATGTCCCTACAAAGGACATGAACTCATCCTTTTTTATGGCTGCATAGTATTCCATGGTGTATATGTGCCACATTTTCTTAATCCAGTCTATCGTTGTTGGACATTTGGGTTGGTTCCAACGCTTTGCTATTGTGAATAGTGCTGCAATAAACATACGTGTGCATGTGTCTTTATAGCAGCATGATTTATAGTCCTTTGGATATATATCCAGTAATGGGATGGCTGGGTCAAATGGTATTTCTAGTTCTAGATCCCTGAGGAATCGCCACACTGACTTCCACAATGGTTGAACTAGTTTACAGTCCCACCAACAGTGTAAAAGTGTTCCTATTTCTCCACATCCTCTCCAGCACCTGTTGTTTCCTGATTTTTTAATGATGGTCATTCTAACTGGTGTGAGATGGTATCTCACTGTGGTTTTGATTTGCATTTCTCTGATGGCCAGTGATGATGAGCATTTCTTCATGTGTTTTTTGGCTGCATAAATGTCTTCTTTAGAGAAGTGTCTGTTCATGTCCTTTGCCCACTTTTTGATGGGGTTGTTTTTTTTTTCTTGTAAATATGTTTGAGTTCATTGTAGATTCTGGATATTAGCCCTTTGTCAGATGAGTAGGTTGCAAAAATTTTCTCCCATTCTGTAGGTTGCCTGTTCACTCTTATGGTAGTTTCTTTTGCTGTGCAGAAGCTCTTTAGTTTAATGAGATCCCATTTGTCAATTTTGGCTTTTGTTGCCATTGCTTTTGGTGTTTTAGACATGAAGTCCTTGCCCATGCCTATGTCCTGAATGGTATTGCCTAGGTTTTCTTGTAGGATTTTAATGGTTTTAGGTGTAACATTTAAGTCTTTAATCCATCTTGAATTAGTTTTTGTATAAGGTGTAAGGAAGGGATCCAACTCCCATTCACAATTGCTTCAAAGAGAATAAAATACCTAGGAGTCCAACTTACAAGGGATGTAAAGGACCTCTTCAAGGAGAACTACAAACCACTGCTCAATGAAATAAAAGAGGATACAAACAAATGGAAGAACATTCCATGCTCATGGGTAGGAAGAATCAATATTGTGAAAATGGCCATACTGCCCAAGGTAATTTGTAGATTCAATGCCATCCCCATCAAGCTACCAGTGACTTTCTTCACAGAATTGGAAAAAACTACTTTAAAGTTCATATGGAACCAAAAAAGAGCCCGCATTGCCAAGTCAATCCTAAGCCAAAAGAACAAAGCTGGAGGCATCACCCTACCTGACTTCAAACTATACTACAAGGCTACAGTAACCAAAACAGCATGGTACTGGTACCACAACAGAGACATAGATCAATGGAACAGAACAGAGCCCTCAGAAATGATGCCGCATATCTACAACTATCTGATCTTTGACAAACCTGACAAAAACAAGAAATGGGGAAAGGATTCCCTATTTAATAAATGGTGCTGGGAAAACTGGCTAGCCATATGTAGAAAGCTGAAACTGGATCCCTTCCTTACACCTTTAAGGTTTTTTCTTGCCTCATTGCTGTAGTTAGAACCACCAGTACAACGTTGAATAGAAATGGTGAATGAACATTTTAGCTTTATTTCCAATCTTAGGGGGAAAGCTTTTATCTTCTACCAGTAAGTTTGATGATAACTGTAAGTATTTGGCAGATGCCCTTTATCAAGTTCCTTTCTATTTTCTTCCAGCTTGTTGAGAGATTTTATCATGAATAGATACTGAAATTTGTTACATGCTGCTTATCTCTGTTGAGAAGATAATCATGTGGCTTTGTCCTTTATCCTATTAAAATTGTGTATATTAATTGACTTTCAGATTTTAAGGCTTGCATACCTGGGATAAATCTACTTGGTCATGTTGTAGAGTTTTTTTTTTTTTTTTTTTTAAATATATGTTGACACTTATTTTTATGCTTTGGAATCATAATTGTGCAAAATCCCTTCTAAGTAAGTAGAATATTTAATAATTGGTTCCTGTGAATGATTACTTATCTCTGGCATATTCTAAATCATTTTAGTTGGAAGATTTTTGAGTACCAGGAATGGCTGCTCACTGCTGTAACTCCCTGTGCCCACCTCAAACCCAAATGTCTTTGCTCTGTGGTTATCTGTTCTTTCCTGTTTTTCAGCGAAGATTCTTCTGCATATGGTAGAAGCAGAAGGGAATTTTAAGCATTCTTCTCCAAAACAAAACAAAACAAAACACCAAAAACCTTTCTATTAGCAGTTTTAACCCCAATGTTTTGTGTAATACATTAAAAATGTCGTGACTGCTTAACTTATTTCCACTTATATGACTTTGTAGTTTAGCTGCACTCTCCATTACCTTTGCAAACATGCTGGCTAGTACTCAAGGCATCTTCAGCACTTGTAGTCAATAGGCTATCTCTGGTATACTCACACATTTCTGTTCTCACCAGTTGAATTACAAGCTAGCAAGAGTAAGTCGTGCAAGTTGCTTAAACTGTTTATTCCAGATTTACTTGTTTTTATAATTCGATAATAATGTAGTTTGGATATTTGTCCCTACCCAAATCTCATGCTGAATTGTAATCCCCAATGTTGGAGGTGGGGCCTGGTGGTAGGTGTTTAGATCATGGAGGCAGATTCCTCATGGCTTGGTGCTGTCTTCATGACGGTGATTTCTCATGAGATCTGGTCATTTAAAAGACTGTGGCACCTCCCCACCCCACTCTCTGTAACTTACTTCTGTTTTCACCATGTGACTTGCCTGCTCCTCCTTTGCCTTCTGCCATGATTGTAAGCTTCCTGAGGCTCCCTGGAGGCCAAGTAGATGTCAGCACCATGCTTCCTGTAAAGTCTGCAGAACTGAGCCAACTAAACCTCTTTTCTTTTCTTTTTTTTTTTTTGAGACGGAGTCTTGCTCCGTCTCCCAGGCTGGAGTGCAGTGGCGCGATCTCGGCTCACTGCAAGCTCCACCCCTCAGGTTCAGGCCATTCTCCTGCCTCAGCCTCCCGAGTAGCTGGGACCACACGTACCTGCCACTGCGCCCGGCTAATTTTTTTTTTTTTTTTGAGACGGAGTCTCGCTCTGTCGCCCAGGCTGGAGTGCGGTGGCGTGATCTCGGCTTACTGCAAGCTCCACCTCCCAGGTTGACGCCATTCTCCTGCCTCAGCCTCCCGAGTAGCTGGGACTACAGGTGCCCACCACCAAGCCCGGCTAATTTTTTTGTATTTTTAGTAGAGACGGGCTTTCACCGTGTTAGCCAGGATGGTCTCGATCTCGTGACTTTGTGATCCGCCCGCCTCGGCCTCCCAAAGTGCTGGGATTATAGGCATGAGCCACTGTGCCCGGCCAGTCTTTTCTTTATAAATTACTCAGTCTCCGGTATTTCTTTGTAGCAGTGCAAGAATGGCCCAGTACAGGTAACAACTAAATATTCAAGCTGATTAAATGTGTAAAGAAAGAGATTTTCTGTGGTAATCTAGGTGGGTGATAATAGGTTCAACTAGCAAACCCAAATTCAAAAATTCAAAAGACTGTGGTTCTATGTCAGAAGACTGGAAAATGATTATTCAACAATATTAAGTTAAAATACAATGTGTTTGTGTGTATGTACATGTGTATTTCCTACACTAAATCACTTTTTCGATTAATGACCATATATAAATCCTGATTGTGTCATTGTGTCAGATAAGAGGTCTTGTACTAAACCTCCCCAAATCCCCGTGGTTTGGAGGTTGGGGGTATTTAATCATTTCATGTCTTGTATCATATTAAATACATAATATGCCTTCATATTAGAATGAGGGGAAATAATAAGACATGAGATTCAGAGAGAGTAAACTGTGCTATTTTACTCTGCTTCCATATTTGAATGTGAGGAAAAATATGTTAGGACACATAATCAACTTTTGGCTTAGATGGAACTTTGTCCCTCTCAAGAGGAAAGAGTTTTTGAGTCCCATGATGAGCTATTCAACTTTCTTTGTGCAGTCAATGGTTTCTGGCAAATGAAATAAAGAATAAAATAAGAAAATGAAGACATCTGAGAGTGTAAACAAATAATGAGAGATAAGGTTAGTTTTTAAGGGCCGGGCGCGGTGGCTCACGCCTGTAATCCCAGCACTTTGGGAGGCCGAGGCGGGCGGATCACGAGGTCAGGAGATCGAGACCGTCCTGGCTAACACGGTGAAACCCCGTCTCTACTAAAAATACAAAAATTAGCTGGGCGTGGTGGTGGGCGCCTGTAGTCCCAGCTACTCGGAGAGGCTGAGGCAGGAGAATGGCGTGAACCCGGGAGGCAGAGCTTGCAGTGAGCTGAGATCGCGCCACTGCACTCCAGCCTGGGTGACAGCGAGACTCCGTCTCAAAAAAAAAAAAAAAAAAAGGTTAGTTTTTAATTAGAAACAAGACTTCATAAAAGTAAATGGGAAACCAAATGAAGGAGTCAAGCTACCTCATGGTAATAAATGTACTCAAATAAAGGAAAAATTTGTCTAAGAATTCATTCTGTAGCATTGTCCTATTATGTGGAAAAATACTCATCTGTAGCCAAATTCCCAATTTCTGTAGCTTTGAGTTTTTTTTTTTTTTTTTTTTTTTTTCTGTAATTTGACCAAAGGCTTCTTGGTAGCTGTACACACTTGAGAAAAAGACCATTCTCTTAGATGATTTCTTTCCATTTAATTAGAAATCAAGTCATTAGTCTTCTTGTGATCTAATTAGACTACAGTCTTAACATGGTAAAGATTGGAAATAATTGTTATTTAAAAGAAGAAGAAGGAAAGAAAAAGAAAGCCAAATCTCTGAGCACAAAGAACTACGCCCTTTCCCTCAGTTAAAACTTCATTAACAGCGTGTGAAGAAGCAAAAACAAAGCCCTCAGTGTTCCCTTTAGAGGGTCCTTAAGAGCCTGGTCTGTCTGTAAGAAGCTTTTCTTTTGCTAATGTGGGCTGAATCACTGACAAAGACCAGTGTCAATGGTCTGCTTTAAGAATCTAATCCCTGGAAGGGAAGCATTTCCTTGCATAGCTTTGCAATGCATTTGTCAAACATTTTAAACCGTTTAACAGAAAGAAGCATTGTGATGACAAGACTCAACATTGTCAGTTCTTTGGATGCATCTTCCAGCAGAGCCATGGGATGAGCCTTTCGGGCTCCAGTGCTCAGGCACAAATGCAAGTGTATGTGTGGTACACATCTTGTGACTCAGTTTTGATAATTAGTTTTGGCCAGATTTATTAGCATATTTTGCATCTGTTTCTTTGTAGAATATATTATTAATGTCTTATTTTAAGTAATATATTTTCTGGTTAATCTTGAACTTCTTTTGCAAGGCTAATAAAGTCACGATGACAAATATGTTTTGTTATAATCTCAAAATGATATTGGAACATTGTAAAAGAACGCCAGATAGAATCTCCCTTTCTCTTGCCAGTTGAAGGTTCATTTTCAATCACTTTTTTTCAAGCTCAATACAGTAAATATCCTGCTATTTCCTCTTCATTGTAGGACTGGAAAGCGGGTGATCTCTTTCCTCCCTATCATAAGAATTAAGGCAGACACTCCTATAACAAAGACAGGTTAACAAGAGAAGAGCATAAGAAATTTGATTTTTGAAATTTGATATTTGATTGTAGTTTTAGGCGACATGGAACTTTGAAGACTCAAAGATACAGGGGAAATTATTCATTTTTATGCCTAGGTTCAATGAAGAATGGACAGTTGTGTAGAGACACGATTGGGCAAGTGGTATGATCGAATGCTTATAGACTGAAGGGGGAAATTGGGCAAGGTCTCTGTTCAGACTCTTCTTGGACTTTCTGTGCACATTCCATCTATGGAGTAGGACTCCTCTGGAAGGAGGGTCTCAACTTCTTTATGGCCAGCTATCACATACAAAGGTGGTGGGTAGGGGAGGAGGGGAAGATTGAGTAATATTTTTAGGTCTTATGGCTTACTTTGGTCAGAATGGTTTCTGGATTCTGTGACCACCTTGGGGAAAAGGGATTCTAGTTTCTATGGCTTGCCTTGAGGGAGAATAAGGGGTGAGGGACAAGAGGGCAGGAGGTCAGAGAGAGACTTTTGTTTCTGAGGCCTTTGTTTTGGGGTATCATTTTCTGAGCCCCAACACCATCTAGAATACTGAATCTAAAACTAATATATTCAGGGGATCAATGTACCTATTGTTCTGACTTAATGCATTTGCTTTATGACCGCCAAGCATTGCTCCAAAAAAACCACACTAACCAGATTATTCATGATAGTTGCTGGACTCAAAAATAGGAATCGCCATATCAGATAGCACTCACTCCCCAAAATCAAAGACGATAAGTAGTTTTATCTCTCTTTTAAATAAATTGAAAAGGAAGGGTGATGGGGAGAAAGCCTTTAGATTTACCTCAGGCAAGGGATTCAGTGCACTTAGATATCTATTACCTTGTTTATTCTCACACCATCTGCAAGAATTTGGAGGAGAGAGGTAGCATTTATTACCTCTTGCCTTTGGTTACAAAATGCATTTGCAGTGGAGGATAGTGGAGAATGGAAAACTCCAGAACCATGGAGTTCCTGGAAATGTTCAAATAATCTGCATCTCTTTCTTTGTCTCCTTTCATTTCTCTCCTTCTCTTTTATTCTCCTACCTCTATTTGATGGTATCTTGCGATTTGGAGGATTTTCCTGAAAAAAATTGAAGAGTAAAGCTAATAGACCTGCAGACTTCTTTTTAAAATATGATATTCACAAAACAACGAATATTCTTATTTTCCCTATTTCATTTATTCTATTCCTGTCTGGCTTTCCCACTTCCTTTCTTTCTTTGTTTTTCTTTGAGTGGGGTCTCCTTCTGTTGCCAGGGCTGGAGTGCAGTGCATGATCATAGCTCAGTGCAGATTGGGCTTCCTGGGCTCAAGCAATCCTCTTGCCCAAGCCTCCATAATAGCTGGGACTGCACCACAGTGCCCAGCTAATTTTTTTTTTTTTTTTTAGTTTTTGTAGAGACAGAGTCTCACTATATTGCCCAGACTGCTCTTGAATTGTTGGGCTCAAGTGATCTTCTGCCTTGGATTCCCAAAGTGCTGGGATTACAGGTGTGAGCCACCATGCCTGACCCTCACTTCTTTTCTTTTCAGTGGGACTCTCCCTGCCTCCCAGGTTGCCTGTGAGTAGTGAGTATGGCTTAGTTCTTAGGAACACTTAAGGCTCAGCCTGCTACTGGTCATAGGGACTAGACAGATCCTTGCCCTCCTTCCTCTCAGTCTAATAAATTGTCAACCTCACCTTCTGACCTAACAGCTAATCATTCTTGGAATTGAGAGCAGCAGGAAAAAGTGTTAAGTGATATGTTGCTAATAAAAATTGAATACACATGTTTGGAAATTATTTAAATTAAAGAATTATGAATGTGATGTCAGTCACTAGCTTTCCTTCTTTTTCTGAATGGGGAGAAAGAACTAGAGTTTCAAAATAATTCCATTGATTTTACCTATGTTTGGATCCTTTAAAGAGCAATATTGCTTTGTGAATATCATATTTAAAAAAGAAATCTGCAGGTCTATTAGCTTTATTCTTCAATATTTTCAGGAACATCCTCAAAATCACAGGAGAGTGTCAAAAAGGGTTTCCAGAATAGGTTTACTTCACATAGTAATTGGTCAATACACAAGAATTGATGAAAGAATGACATACAAGAAGTCATCATTCATGTATTTTGGGGCATGAAACAAACATGAAGAACTGCTGCTGTATCCTGTATGTTTTATGATCATACTTGACTCGTATTCAAATTAATATCAATTTAATATTTTCAAAGCTAGATTAAAGTTCCAAAATAGATTTTTAAAAGTGGGATTGATAGTTCAGGGCAGGTGTCCTTTGAGGAGGATAATGTCTTCGGTCCCCATCACCCCCCAGTGTTTTTGTGGATGTTCAGGGGTGGTGGTGGGGCGGGGAGTGGTTCCTATGCACAGCCACAGGATCTGTGCCTACCTCTGCATTGTGAATCGTTTTTTAAAAATTTATCTTTTATTTTAAGTTCAGGAATACACGTGCAGGTTTTTTATATAGGTAAACTTGTGTCATGGGGGTTTGCTGTACAGATTATTTCACTACCCAGGTATTAAGCCTAGTACCCATTATTATTTTTCCTGATCCTCTCTCTCCTCTCTCACCTGTGAATCCTTTTTGCTGTTTTTTTTTTTTTTTTTTTTTTTTTTTTTTTGTCGGTATCTTCTTAGGCTTGGTAGTAGCTTGGGAGGCTGGGAGATGTCTCCTTCATCTTTTACTTCCAAAGTCTCCAGCTCTGACTGAACAGGCTTGAGTGATTCATAAACATTGTACTTTTGGAGTCACCTTGTCATATCATTGCAAATGCATTTCATTGTACTCACACCAAATTAATTATTTTCGTTGTAAAAAATTTTAAAGAGCTTAAAATTACTTGGCTATACATAACACATTTACTTGATAATTGGCCAATATTTCTTGACCAATCATTGTGCATTGTCAGGAAGTGGTATGACCAGGGAAAGCCCCAAAACCTAATCTGCAAGTTTTTGCAAATGTGATAAAAACTTTAGGCATATCAATTTACTTGAATGATTGACTAAATTGAATAGGTTGTGTAGGCATTTACTTATTACTTCAACTATTGTTTTTCTTTTTGTATTTTGGAGTTTATAATTTTTTTTCAGGTCTCAAACTCTTTTGTAGGCCCTTGAAATGTTCATTGCCACTAGGCATTGAGCCCAAGATGCTTAATGAATAGAACAGGCCTGCAGCGTAGGGCTCAGCAAATAGCTAACATCCAAGTAGCCAAATAGCTGCCCACCAAGGCACAGCATTCATGGGGGGTTACTGCTTTTGAGTAAAGCATTTGGTGTAGGCTTCTCACTGCAATGCCTCTGAGGCTGAAAGTTTTCAAAGGGAGCAATTAAGAATGAGAATGAAAACAGATTTCACTGTCAGAGAAGAACAGCATTTTCAGAGCATGGATAGAATGAATAGGAAGGAGATCCAGGGGTTTTTGGTTCCCATCAGAAAGTAAGTCACCTAAACCACATTTGGATGATTAAATGAAAATAGGCTATACAGCGAAAGGCCTGTCCCTGCATCATTGTTTATTTTAGCATCATCTGCTAGGTTCAAGATTAGGAGAAGTGGATGAAAAGTTTACACTGATGCTTTGGTGTGCTTAGGCTGTATTTTAAAAAAGCTTGGTGACACATATTAATTAACTAGTCGTAAGAAGCAAATTGTACAATTTAAAATACCTTTACTTTTTATTTTTATGATGTCGCTTTTCTGTTCTTCTTGTTCAGACTGTAGATCTGCAATTTCTATTTCTTTGGCTTGCCTATAATTCCCATACATCTTTCGTTGAAGTAACTCCTGAGTAATGTTGATTATTTGAGCTCCTTCAAAGTAATTTTCTCTTTCATTCTTGTCTTGCTATTATCCTTGTCCTGTCTTCCTTATACTTTCTTTTCTAAGATTCAAATGCTTGAAGCTGAATTTTAGAAAAGAAACAAGTATTTGGAATTGCTTCTAGAGTATTTTAAACTTATATTAAAACAAAGGTTTCAATTTAGTTTTAGTAGAGTTTGCTTATGTTACTATCATCTTTCAGTAGAATTTTTAATATATTAAAATAATATAAAATCTTTTTAATTTGGAGGATTCTACTAATTCTGATTGCATGAAAATTTTATCCCGGTTGTATTGGAGTTTACATTTGCATAATACCTAAAAAAAAGAATAGATAAGTAATGCAATGAAAAATGCCAATAGACTCTTTTAAAGATATTAAACTATTTTAGGATTAAACTATTTTAGATTAAACTCTATATATTCAGTGTAATTTATTTGTATGTTATTAAATGACCTATTAATAAAATTATTCCTGGCAGAGTTCTATAAACTGCAAATTTGTTAACATTTAATTCAATTACTGTGTTTAAATGAACAAAACAGAAGTGCATTTTTGAAACATAATTTATAATTCAGATTGATTTTCTATACACAATGTTCTGAATTAGTCATATATAAATCAATTTCAAGATGGAGTTTTAAATGACGAAGCGCATCTTTTATTCTGGTCACTATTCAGAAATTATTCTGAAAAAAATCATTTACTGATCTGTTTCCTTAAAAACATCAGCCTCTACTTATCCTTCAGTCATCCTCATCAACTCCCTCCCCTTCTCACTACTCCAAAAGCAAATCAAAGTCTCAAAAAGCATGCTTTAATTCATTGAATGTGTACGAAGAATGTGTTCAAAGCATTCACATTGCTTTTGCTCAGATTTTTCCTCTCCTTCTTTGCATGTTCCTCACTCTCATGTCTTTGCTAGTTTTGTCTTCTTCCCTTTCTCCAGTCTCCCCATGGGTGTAGCATCCCTGGATCCCCTTTAGTTAAGGGGTAAGCATTAAATCAAACTGGGTCAGTGCTACTCTCTATCTTTAGCATTTATGTTAAAGTGAACTAAATATGGCCTGAGAAAGCCTCTGTACTTCCATATTTGAGTCCTTTTGGACGAACCGTAACCTAAGTTAGTAGGTAGACAAGACTGAAAACCTAACTTAGGGGTATGCTTCTGTAACAATAGCTGAGTCTCAGCCAATCCCAGCAGCCATACTTCAACCACGCGTATGCTGCTGACTGTTCAAACTGTGCTCAAAGAAGGCAAAGGCCAACCTGTAACCAATCCAGCTGTTTCTGTACCTCACTTCCGTTTTTCTGCACGTCACTTGTTTTCTTTGTCTACAAATTTGCTCTGACCCTGAGGCATCTCTGGAGTCTCTCTGAATCTGCTGTGATTCTGGAGGCTGCCCTATTTGTGAATCATTTTTTCCTTGCCCAATTAAACTCAGTTAAATTTAATTTGTCTAAAATTCTCTTTTAACATTTGTAATCAGACACAGTGATGGATAAATAGAAAATCACTGGAACTCATTTATCCCACCTGGAAGAAGGCATCTGTTAGTTTCTGCCCTCATTCCTGTTTTTTTTCAAACCTTGGATTCTAAGCTTTACTCACTAATCTGTGAGTAATTCTCAGAAAGAACTAGGCTTTTTGATACACAGAAGGTCTTTGAGGAGTAAAAGTTTGGTTTTGTGTGTCAGGATTCTAAGCTTTCCTCACTAATCTATGAACTACCTATATGCTTCCAATAAGTTGCCTTTTTGCTTAAGCTAGTTGGAGTCAGTTACTATTTCTTCCAATCAATGACTCCAACTGGTCAGCTTCTCATCTACTTCCTTCCTGTTTTACTTCTCTTCCTTTTTCCTTCTGTATCAGCCTTTCCTCCCCCTTTCTTACTATTCTTATGTTTTTCTTCCTCTGTTTTGGAGGCTTTTAATAATGAAAGAAAAATTAAAAAGTTAACAAAAATAGAAAAATAAAAATATTTTAAGGGTGTTTAATCACAACTACTTCTCTTTTCAAATTAAAATTGAGGGTTTCTTGACTATATAGTGTGTACAGTTCCAAGTCTTATCTGAGTACAAATAAATACTATTATTAATAGCAAAAATAATAAGCAAAGCAACTTAATCCCCCCAAGAAATTATGCAGTGCCTCCAACAATTTTACAGTTTTGGCCCATTAAAACATATTTATGGCTTGTCTAAACTAATTAGATGATTTGATCCATGTGGCATTCATTTTCAAAGGATTTGCTGCCAGATTTATGTCTTACTACAGCAATTAACGAAGTTATTTTTGGAAGTAAGCATTTAATATCTTCTTGTAGCAGGCTGAAAGAATTTAAGTTTTGATGTCCAGACTTAGCCTATAATTAAAGGTAAACTTAAATGTTTAACATAGTAGAAGAGGAGCCACAACTACAAAGTTTACTTGAAAATGAAGTGAGTCATTTCACTGAGTCATTTATCTTCTATGCTTGCATGCATAATCAACAGAAGTTTGTGTTTTATACTCAGTTCCTTTCTCAAGACAGCCAACAGCTGTTGCTTCCCTCAAGCTGTAAACTTCATCTTCCTGTTTTACCTCAGCTGTTTTGCCCAAACTGCCTTAGACATAATGGCAGTTGAAAATCAGAAGTTTTTGTAAGTCAGCAGTTTTTGTCAGTAATAACTGCTAGATGATATTAGGAATCAAAGCTGGGTCTGCTAACATCAGTGCAGTTAGTTCAGGTAGTGTTTCCAAACTTGAAACATTTAGAAAGAGGAAAATGAGCCTAGCCTAGAAATCATGTTTTTCAGGGAGGAATCCAAGGATTTTCTGTTCTGTGGGCAATGTAGCAGATTAAGATAGCTGGCATGGATCTGAATCGATAAAATTTCCCTTTTATGTTAGCAGACCTAATTTGTGTCATCTTAAGAGTTAACAATTGCATAGACTTTATTTCAGTTTTTAAAAATTGTTAGCATAGTACTTATTCTCCTTGTAGTCGTTTCAATGTTTTATATACTTATTGGTCTGGTCGTGTGCTAAATATTTTTGGCTTAGAGTTAAAAAGTCGTAAAATGTAATTTTTTGCAAATTTAGAAGTGTGATATATACTTTAAATCGAATCTTGCACTTAGGACAGGTCTTATACTTCCTTGTGCATAAACCTCTTCCTTTTCTGACAGAAGTATTCATTGCTTTGGGGGTATTACAAATTTTGTAGCAGGAATGACAAGAAGAAGTGATAGGCTCATAACTTCAGTTTTAAAACAGTGATTTGAACTGAAAACAAAGAAAACAATCTTGAACGCCAAGACACTTCATTTGTAAGAAGTAGGCTTTTTGATAGACATGAGGTCTCTGAGCAGTAAAAGTTTGTTTTCCAGTGTCAAGAGAAAATCCCTGGAGGAATCAGGAAATAAAATTGATAGGTTCAGGAATATTTTTGGAAGAGAGAAGATGAGGAGCCAGATAATTCTTCCTAGGATTGCTTGTAGGAAGATAAGAACTCAGAAGGAATCCCACATTCAGCCGTTGCCCTTTTCCTTTCCCCTTGGCCAGATGATAAACGTCAGCTGATGCTAGTAGGCTAACTGACACTGACAACCTGAATGCAGAGGAAATGTGGAAATCATGGTGGTTTATAAAAAATTATGTAAGTTTTTTTCACATCTCGAATTTTTGATGGTGAAATAGTATATGCTAATGTGTTAATGTATATGTAGAGATGACTGTTTACTAGTTTTTTTCATTAATAGGATGTCAGGAAATATTGTGGAAGGCTTTGTTTTGAAAGGTACCCAAAATTGCTGGATATCCTGTCTAGTGCAACAGATTATCTGTTTCCTTGTCTTTAAGTGCATTTACAACTGTAAGTTATAAAAAAAAGATATTAATGTAAGTAACTTTTGTCTGTAGAAATGCACATAGCTTTGATCAATTTTTTTTTTTTTTTTTTTGAGACGCAATCTTTCTCATCACCCAGGCTGGAGTGCAGTGGCGCGATCTCGGGGCTCACTGCAACCGCCATCTGCCGGATTCAGGCAATTCTCCTGCCTCAGCCTCTTGAGTAGCTGGGATTACAGGTGCCCACCACCGCACCCAGCTAATATTTTTACTTTTTTAGTAAAGATGGGTTTTGTCATGTTGACCAGGCTGGTCTCAAACCCCTGACCTCAGGTGATCTGCCTGCCTCAGCCTCCCAAACTGCTGGGATTACAGGCGTGAGCCACCGTGTCTGGCTGCTTTGATCAGTTTTTATTGTTCTGTCAATATGAACCAATTTTGAATCTATTCATACATTCATTTCAGTTTTTTTGATTGCCTATATGTGTGAGCTTTTTGAAATGTTTTTTGAATGAGTTGTAACATCTTACTGGTTCTCTCATTAATTAATGAGTTAAATAAATTTGTTGGCACATGCTAATTTTATATTAGTCTAATATTAATGATTTTACCCTTAAAAATTATCTTGTAATGTCTATTATTTTTTAAGTGAATGGGAAATTTCTGGAGATTTATTAACTGATTTTAAAATCTATTATGATGAATATTTTAGACATCTACCCCAAACGGCAGAGGAAATAGTTTGTAGAACAACAAGTGGTAGTTACCTATTGCCACTCCTCAAATCATATTGTATAGGTATTGTGTGTTTAGGGACAAGCTCCTTTCCCTTGGCTTTATATTTACATATAGAGGTTTTCTGTGGGTAAACTGTCTTCTCCATTCCCTCACTCAGTCTTCACTAAGGGAGATAAAATAACTTATCTGATTGAGGATATTGGAAGAAAATGGGCAAAATTCAGAAGGAAGGTGGAGCAATCTCTTTCTCCTGGTGCTCTTTAGAATCAGTTACTTTCATCTTGAAACCTAAAACTGAGGGGTTTACATTTATCTGCATTGTCAGCAAAGTTCACTGCACTAATAGACCCAAAGCCCTGTCCTCCAAGAGCTTTATGAGTCATAGAGCTGACATTTTTTAGTTCCATTGTTGCATCTATTTATCAAATGGTTTGGAAGTTGGGCAAGAAAAGGGGAAGTTATTTATTAGTCCCTCAAACCCAAGAAAAGGAACTACTCCATCAATCTTTCATACATGAATACTTAAATTACACTTTGAATGCTTTAACACTAATTAGTGAGATGTTCCAGAAATGCCTTAGTAGAAATTGAAATGATTTTAGAATAAAGTTACAGGACAGAGCAAACTTGTGGAATGGAAATATCTAGCTAAGTCTTTCAGCATTCAATTTTAGAAGCAAAAAGGATTTTAAATTTATATTACATCAGAAATTTCTAAGTTTTTGCTAATCTTTGAATTATGTTCTGGGTGAATCCAATGCCCTTGTGTACCTTCTGTAAGCAAAGAGACTTTGGCTCACTTTATAAGTTAATAAAATTCGGAAAGTTGCAGGTTTTTTAAATGTAGTTGTAATAGAAGAAGTTTTAAAAAACCCAAGACTGAAGCCATGAAGAAGTTCCAATGGTTTTATGACAGTACAACTTGTAAAAAGTAATTAGATGATTTTTTTCATGTAGTTCTTTTTTAAGATTATATGTGAAACTCGCCTACTTAGTTCAATAAAACATTTAGTAGGGAGTTGTTATATTTAAAACTACTGCATAAATAAGAATAATGGATGTACTTAATATCACTGATTTTGTAACAAAGTAAATTTATTTGAAAATTTGCAGTGTTAATTATTGATTCCATGAATCTCCGAAAAGACTACCAAAATAACCTATTGACAAAGCAAAGCAGAGTTATTTATTACCTCAGTAACGGATGATCTGTCTTTGGGAGTCTTTGTAGCTTCTCAGAAGCTTCTGAGAAGCTTCTCTTTCTACTTTATTTCTCAGAATAAGGTAGAATGTTTCTGACATTTGAGGGTTCTGATTTAGGGTGCATCTTTCAATATAGAGTAGAGAGCTAATTAGGACTGAGGAAAATTTGTAACAAAATAGTTTCGAATTGGTGGACATAGTGAGGTGGGGCTTGCAAAGTGGTCTTGAAGAGTAGATTGATGAGCCTAGTCAAGCAATCCAATGTCCTGAGATGGGTATTTACTCTGACAAGGGATTGTTGAGTAGTCTATTCTTGGAGCAAATGAATTTTTGGAAAGTTTCTTTAAAAAACAATGAAGTTATTTGCACTGTCTTCCTGGGCAAGAGTTTACTCGACTAGTAGTCTTGTTAGTGCAGGTAGTTGAATTGTAAAGTCATTTTAATGTAAACAATGTGCCATGTAATGGCAGATAATTTAGGTTCTGTATAGCAAGTTTTTTCAATGTAATTTTCAGTAACATTTAATATTTTGGGGTCATTTGTTGGCTTTTCAAGATATAAATAACCAACATTTATAAGGGAGGGTCAACTTAGAAAATGTTCAAATTTCACGGCTGAAATAAATGGAAGTAATGAAAAAAATTGAACTTATTAAATATGCCAGGATAATCCTAAAAAGATGAAATAGCCTTTATTTTTAGAAAGACAGAATTATTTTGCTAGTTATTTTACTTTGAAGTAATTTGTAGTTTAGTTTATGATTTGTGATGTTTCCAGAAAAGGTAAGTTGCTTTTTTTTTTTTTTTTTTTTGAGACGGAGTCTCGCTCTGTCGCCCAGGCTGGAGTGCAGTGGCGCGATCTCGGCTCACTGCAAGCTCCGCCTCCCGGGTTCACACCATTCTCCTGCCTCAGCCTCTCCGAGTAGCTGGGACTACAGGCGCCCGCCACTACGCCCGGCTAATTTTTTTTTGTATTTTTAGTAGAGACGGGGTTTCACCGTGGTCTCGATCTCCTGACCTCGTGATCCGCCCGCCTTGGCCTCCCAAAGTGCTGGGATTACAAGCGTGAGCCACCAAGCCCGAGGTAAGTTGCTTTTATTGTAACTCCCTTAATAGCAAAAATCTTTATAGGCAGTAAACTTAATTCATGTTGTTGTTGTTGTTGTTTTAGTTTTATTGTTAGAAGTTAACATTAACTGGTGACATTATTAGTGCTTCTGTAAATTCAGAATTAGCATTTTGGCAAGCCATTTGTTTTTGGAAATGCATCAGCTAGTTCCATAATACCCATTGATTAATTTCTCTAAAATTATTACAACAACTTACTATTTCAGCATCATTTAGGTAGCTTTGGCATAAGAGTAGAAATTAAAAAACATTAAATATCTGAGATAAATGAAACAGAATTTGTGATCCTTTGGGAAAGATTTGCCAATAGAATAACTTTAGCATTATTTTGAGCATTACACTAGGAATTTCACAGCAGTTGTGTCTGGCATGTGTTCGCTGTCTCTTGTAGCCAAAAAGACAAGAATTTCTTTTTACAATTTGACATGAAAGTTCTTGTTCCTTTCCTCTCATTTTATTTAGTGGGCAGCACAAGAACCTAGATCTTCACTGCACTTTCTTTCTTTTTTAAGTGGGAAAAATGGACATTTTTAGAGGTGACCAAATTTAATAATAAAAATATATACTGCATGTTATGCTGCTTGTTTAATATTTTAATATTCACTACTTTCTTTTATGGTTTCCTATTTCTACCTTTCAGATGCTAGGAATTATAATGGCATAAAAATAACCCTAGGGATTATATATATTGTTTCTGGTGTATATCAGAAGCTTTCTGGGGACTTGAGCTGAGTCTCAGTGTTGAGAAAGTAGTGGAATAATTTCTAAGCAAAATTCCATGTTACATTCTCTGAAGACACTGTGCAATGATTATGAAACCTCGGCTGGGTGTTGATAACCTTATGGGTCAGTCACCCTCAGGACGGGACCATTTGTTCCCAAAGCAATCAGGTGCAATAAAATCTAAAGTACATAGATAGCTCTGGGAATGAACTGCCTGCAGAATTCAGATGCAGCAAATCTAGTAATAATCTTGGTCCTGGAACCTCAGATCAACTCAAAGTCCAGGGTCGTGGGATATGGGTCAAGAAGGGAGCTCACTATGCAAAGAAATGGATTCAGCCATCATATGGTTTGAATTTGCCAAAGGCATGATCAATGCATAAGGGCCGTTCTATCACCAAGGCAAATGGATGCGTTTTTCCCTGTTCTTTCCAGGCTTCTGTTATGAGGCGATGTTTTTCTTTTCAAGGCTAACCTTTGAATTAACCTTATATCAAGGTAGTATGATTTCACTTGTAGGGGAAAGGAGGGATGGAGGGATGGAGAATGCACTGGGGGGAAAACATAGGGACATAACATATCAGACTCCCAACAGCTATTTTAGATGGCATTCATTTCCAGGAATGCCCTAGTCTTTAAGCTACTTTCAAATCAGATGTTCACCAACAGGATTGTCAATTTTTCCCCAAGTATCAAGTGTAGCAGTGTCCTGACATGAATTCTTATAATCAATGTCTGTTCATTCAACTAGTATTTATCGGGCACACATCATGCATCAGGTGCTAGGGACAAAATGACTCTTAACCCCATGGTGTTATATTCTTGATGGGAAAACTGATATTGAACTCATGTAATAGGGCTGACATGCTTCCATAACTGATAATGTGGAATCTGAAAAAAATTAGCAAGAAAGACTGCAGTTTGATTGTTGCCTGCCAGTTTATATCTAGCAGTGGCAATCTCAAGTTCCTTCTCAAGGTTTTTGTTATGGAGAAAATGTAAAATTTTGGTTATAAAAAAATGAGAGTAGATACTTATGGTTCTGTGAGAAAGGTAGAAAAATATACTCACTTTTGGTTTGAAAGGCCACGTCTCATATCTTGGTATATAGTACCAAAGTTACTGGGAATTTGCATACAGGTCTAAGAAGCTTCAGGGAAGGAAAAGAATCAGGAACCACAGCCTTTCTCTTCTGAGAATCACAATCCTGGAGCCTCTCAAAGGAATCGAGATAGCTCTAACTTGAATGGCTTGTGTAACAGCAGTGTTGGGAGAACCACAGTCCTGCTCCCCCGGGATACAACCACAACTGGTCAAAATAATTGCAAAAAAAATTAAAGTAACTGGAAATGGCATAAAGAAGATACAAATGTGTCTTCATACAGAAAATGAAGATACATTTGTTCAAGAAAATTTACTATCTTAGAAGGCACAGTGAGAGTCTGTGGCACTTGAGATATGACCTGTTCCCTTTTCTTCCTCTCCCCCAGCTCATTGTGTCAGAAGATCCACTCTGGGTGAGTGTGGTGAGTTTAGTCAAAAAGACAAGACTTTCTTGATGTCTCTCCTCCCGCAGCTCCCAGTCAAGGGCTTAGTATCTTCTCCAGGAGGGTCAGGCCATCAGTATTTTCATGTGGCTGAGAGGTTGGAGGCTAACATTTCCCAATCCAGCTCATGGGGTGGAAGTTCTAAACCAGGCATGGCAAGGTGGGGCTCCTTTGTCCTTGGCTCACCTTATTCATAGGGTAGAGGATCTACACTAGGAGAGAGGAGAGTCAAGCTGAGAAGACCAGAGACTACAGTCCTTGCTTAATTCCCTAATCACAAAGCATGGGTATCATTTTGGAGCAGCAGGCACTAACCCTACCTTCAGCTCTGGTGGTTCAGAGATTTTGCCTAGGTAGAGAAGCAGGCTATAAGAACTGAGAACACTAACAATCTTCCCAATGGAACTGATTTATTTATGACAGAGTATGAGAAAGTTCAGGTCTATAGGAGTTCTTAAAAACAATGAAGATTTTGGTAGTAAGCAATTAAGAAGAAGCTGATAGCTTTATGAAAGCAACAAGATAAACTATAAGCTAGCTACTTTATCAGAGGGAGTCAGAGAAAAAGAGAAATAAGAAGAGCTTTCCTGAGGTGAGAACAAACCTCAAAGTCTGGCCTCAATACTGCCTTTACAAAACGGCTTGAATTTAATTGGATCAGACTGTGGAGACATGTATGCCCTAGTGTGTAGTCTAAACAACAAAGCAACAGTCAGCACTTAGTGGAGCCTAACGGTTGAGTTTGATACCAACAGAGGCAAACATCTTAACAAAGGAATCAGAGGGAAAGACAGTCAAAAAGAGCCTGGCTAAAACTACTGTCATCTCAAGGTGATTGTGCCATGCCCAAGGCACTGTCCTCTGAGGATCAGTGTCTGAGGCTTCATGTTGTAGGGAAAATAGACTTCACTAAAATAGTGTAGCCACATTAACAAACAAATAAATAAGCAAACAACAACAACAATAATAAGCCCTGGGGAGATCAGGACCCAGATTTGCTATACTGTATTACCTGAAATGCCCATACATAGGAAAAAAGTAAGCAACAGCAACTGTCTGTGAGAAGGTTCAGATGTTGCACTTAACAGACAAAAACTCCGAAGCAGTTATTATAAAAATGGTCAAAAAACTAAAGGAAATCATGCTTAAAAATGTAAAGGAAGATATGGTGACAATGTCTCATCAAATGGCAAATGTCAATAAAAAGAAATTTTTTAAAAAAACCAAATGGAAACTTTGGAGTTGAAAAGTACAATGACTGAAATGAAAACATCACTGGAGTGGCTTCATGGTAGATTTGAACTGGCAAAAGAAAGAATCATCTACCTTGAAGATCAATCGAAATTATTTAATCTGAATAACAGATAAAAATAATAAGAAATATGAACAGAGTCTCAGAGAAATGTGAGGCACTGTTAAGCACACCAACATACATGTAATAGAAATAATGGACAGAAAAAGCAGAAAAAAGTCAAAAAGAAATAATGGCTGAAATGTAAGGAATGAACACATGGACTCCTGAGGGAAAAGTTACCATGAGGGAGTCACAGACCTGGCTGACATTGTGAACTCAAAACCAAGCCCTGTGTTGTCTTGAGAAGACTAGCCCTAGGTCCAGTATAATTGATGCAGGCAATCCTTCTGACTTAGCTACCAATGGTAGTGACTGACTCACTTCCTAGAAGTGACTGACTCACTTCTAGAGAAATGACATGAAAAAGAGAGGTGAATGGTTGTGGGGAAGTGGGGAAAAAAGTGGGGAAGGCTGGTGCATTTGTGCCTCCATTAAGGACAGAGAGAATGTGTATAATTTATTTGAGACAAAATGGTGCATTGCTTAAGTGTAGAAAGTAAAGGGCGAGAGAGGACCAAGTGAGGCAGGGGTTAAGCTGGGGTGACTCCATGCAGGCATTGGAAGCCATGGGACTTACTTTGAAAAACTTTTCATTTTGAGGCCAGATGCAGTGGCTCATGCCTATAATCCCAACACTTTTGGAGGCCAAGGTGGGTGGACCACTTGAACCCAGGTGTTTGAGACCAGCCTGGGCAATACGGCAAAACCTTGCCTCTACAAAAAATACAAAAATTAGTTGGGCTTGGTGGGTCATGCCTGTGGTCCCAGCTACTTGGGAGGCTGGGGTGGGAGGATCACCTGAGCCTGGGAGGTTGAGGTTGCAGTGAGCTGTGGTCACACTGTTGCACTCCAGCCTGAGTGACAGAGTGAGATCTTGTCTCAAAAAAATAAAAATAAAAATAAATTTTTCACTTTGAGATAATTATAGATTCACGTGCATTTGTGAGAAACAATACAGAGAGAAGCTACGTATGCTTTTCCCAGTTTACCCCAATGGTAACATCTTGCAAAACTACAATACAATTTTTCAATCAGATATTGACATTGATTTATTCAAGATAAAGAACATTCTTGGCCAGGCATGGTGGCTCATAACTGTAATCCCAATGCTTTGGGAGCCTGATTGGGGGAAGATCACTTAAGGGCAGGAGTTCGAGACCAACGTGGGCAACATTGTGAAACTCCCTCTCTACAAAAAATTTTTAAAAATTAGATGAGTGTGGTTGCTCTCACCTGTAGTCCCAGAGACTCAGGAGGCTGAGGAGGGGTGATTGGTTGACCTCATGAGTTTGAGGCTAAAGTGAGTTATGATTGCACCACTGCACTCCAGTTTAGGTGACAGAATGAGACCCCAACTCAAAAAAAGAAAACAAAAAGATACAGAACATTTTTACCACCAGAAAGATTCCTCATGTTGCCCTTTTATAGCCACATCCACTTTTTTCTTGCTCCCATCTCTTTCTTACCCCCAGGAAAACACCAATTTATGCTCTATTTCTATAAAAGCAAAGGCAAGTCATTGCATGGTGAAATGGTATAGTTTGAAGAGCAATTAATCAAGGTAGATGTATTGCTGTAGTTAGGAAATTGAAAGAAGTCTTATGTAATTGGATCAATACTAGTATTAGAATGTCAATAATATTGATATTCAGCTATGAGGAAATTAGAAATTTTGAGCAAACAACTGATAAAGAAGTCAACAAATGAACCGAATAGCAAAATTGATCAGCCAATTAAAGCTTAGTCAGCTAGATTAGATGTTCAAGAACCTACTCCAGAAGGTATCAGGAGGGGTAACAAATATGGAAAAAATGAATGAAGATTGTATTACCATTTAGAAAATTTATGAGAACAAGCAGGCTTTTTCTGTATGTGAATGTTCTTGGACTTAGCCAGTCAGACTTTGAGAGGCTGGAATAATGAGCAGTTTCTGTGGGTTTGCAACATATTCCGTGAGAAGGGAAGTAAGATGGGTAAGTGCCCCTTGGCTTGAAACAAGATGTAGATGCTAAGCAGCTGAGGAAGAAAAGTGCCATAAAAAGATTAGGTTAAAACAAAATATAAACTTGACTTGTTTAACATTTTTTCCCATGAACATGCTTATTTCAAGACATTGCTAAGAAGTGGAGAGAGAATATGGATCATTAGTTTTCAGCCTTGGCTGCATGTGAAATCATCTGTAGAGATTTAAAAATGATCAGTGCCTCAGTCTCACCTTCAGAGATTATGATTTAATTGGTTTGGATATGGTCTAGGCATCAGGATTTTATCAGCTCGCCAAGTGATGCTGATGGACAGCCGAAATTGAGACTACTGGTGAGATGTAGATCTGTTCAATAGTATAAGATTGATGGTTTATGCATTTGTATATTATGATTCTTTTCTTTCAAAAGAACTTGAGTTCATGTAAATAAATTAGTGTACAAATAAGACAACTAAAATTAAAACAAAACAAATTTATAACATCCATAGAAATGGTTCTGAAATCTCCCTCTACATTTGCATCACCTTGGAGATCATTTGAAATATTCCAGTTCCTTGGCCCACCCTTAGATCTGGGCTGGACACTATCTCAGACATCAGGTATTTTTAAACAGAAGTTTCTAACTTGCAGCTAGGGTTATAACTGTTGAAGCAAACTGCAGTATTGAAATAGATGCTAGCAAGCACCTGAAATAAAGGTATTACCTCATTAGGACATTAAATTGAGTTCAAATTCCTAGCCACTAATGCAAAAAAAAGAAAAGAAAAGAAAAAAAAGTTACATAGCTTCCAATTGATGAATGAAGAAGCATACCAAGCTCTTCTTTAGAGATTATGTATTTCTGGAATGAAATTTTCAATGAAACTTTATTAGGTTGACAGTAATGTAAGGGCATGAGTAGTGACTCGTGGCTTTAGCCAAAGCCTTACAAAAGACTCCAGCACACTATTCAAATGAATACTTCTTGTAGAGACCTATTATGAAGACGGAGGCTATATCCTTAAAATGGGTCAGAGAAGACATTTTTGGTCAGCTAAAGAAATGAAGAGAACTGAGAGAAGATCTTTTATTATTAACCAATTTTAGATATAACTCAGTTACCCCAATAGAATTAGTTTCATGTCCAGCTCATGTAACAGAGTGGCCAAGTAGACTCCTGAGACCTGATTTGCACAGGTACTCCAGTGTTCCATGAAGAGATCATTATAAAGATCTGTCTGAACTTTGGCCAAGTTTCTCAGTTACTTGAAATTCATCCAGTGCCTGGGGAATGCTGTTGAAAGTGGAACAAGCAACTTTAAGGGAAAAGGCTACCTCTGAGACATAAAAGAAATAAGGACCTGAGTCCTGCTTTAGGACATAAAGAAAAAGGAGCTGAGTGGACTTCCACAAGTGTGATACTTACTGGGAGACATATGCCTCAGGACATATGGCTCTCATTGTAACCAATATAGAGTATCTGCTCTATAGGTACCAGAAGGAGAATTCATTCATGGAATAACTTCCATCCGCATGTGATAAAGATACCAAATATCTGAGGGTTGAGAAAGAATTTATCAAACAAATTTACTTTGGTATTACTTAATTCCTCAAATTCTGTCTTTACATAGTCTTCTTGGTGTAACTCTGGTTACCTAGTTACTGTTGTGTCTCTGTTAACTGGTTCAAGAGCCCTTTTAAATTTCTGGGTACCTTGTCCCACTGGAATTTATGGTAAGAAATTGTTAGATCCTCTTAATGAAAAATTAGAAAAATTAATCAATGATTTCCTTTTCTGTGGGGATTGGTATTGTGAATCCTCAGAGTTTTAGTTAAAAGTTTGTCAATGGCAAGTTACTTAACTCCTCTGTGCCTCATTTAGCTCATCTACAAAGTGAGAATAATACTTATAAAAGCTGATAAGGTTGTTTTAAAAATTAAATGAGATGATGCTTGCCAAGGGCTTTGCATAATTCCTGACATGAAGTAATCACTCAATAAAAACTGGCTATTAAATATTTTGTGATCATGATAATTGTTGTCTTCATCATCACTGCCATCATATCATCATCATCATCCTGGAGTGAAATACAACCATGGGTAGGCAAGACAAAAGATAAATAGGACACTTATTTTTGGACTAAAAGATTGAAAGGTTGGGTTGAGGAGAAGAGCATTTTTTACTAAGATAAATGTAAATATATTAGAAAATAAATTTCAAAAATTACTTGGATTTTTAAGCTGAAATATGAGACATCAAAAAAATTGTGCTTGCAAAATTTCCTAAATCTATGCAACTTCACGTTAAACCTCAAAACCTTGGAGGTCACACATCCTCTTTCCTCTGCCATCAGTGGAATTTTTCTGGAGATTTTGGGAAGCGTCCTGATACAGCAGCCCGAATATAAATTGCATCTTAAATAGATTCTTTCACCAGAAGAGACATGCACCACTGTAATTCCCACTGGGACAGATACTGCACTGTGAGTTCTCATTAATAATGATGTTGATGTAGTACTTGAGGAGACAGCTGAAGAACCAGGGCACGCATGGAAAACCCTGTGTATTAACAAGAACTGCTGCAGCGAGACAACTGCTGGCACTCTTCCTCAGAACAGCTGGAAGAAACCACAAAGCCCTGGTGCTAACCTCAAGGGCTGCAGCTGCCGACCTGCTGACCAGAGCTGCCAGTGGAAGCACGATGGGGTTAATCCTGCCGATGGGGTTAATGCTGAGAGATGGTTCTCAGCCAGGGTTCTCCACACCTCTCTATTGCCTCAGTCTGAGTCACTTGAAGGAAGAAATGAGTATGTGTGTATGTGTGTGTGTGTGTGTGTGTGTGTCCATGCGCACACGTTCAAAACGGGACTAGGGAAAATTTAAAATTAGATCGGGATTTGTGGGAAGTGATGTTTTTCCTTCATCATCACTGAGGACAGAGACTGACATTGCTTGTGGTGCATTCCAGTGGGACTGGATGCCTGGGAATTTAGGGTGGATGCTTGAACCAAATTAAAGAGACCCAGTAGTAAGTAGGCAACCAGAGTGTTGGTGTTCAAGGCAAGAGGGCTCCTAAGGAAGAACACGCCAGACTTAGCTGTCTCCTAGATTCTTTCTCAACTCTCAACTCAAGTGTTTGGAAACTTTACCTAATGCTAGATGGAATTGAAGTCTTTTTCTGATTTTGGTAGAGCAGGTATTCTGTGTTGATTTCAAGGACAGCCGTATTGAGTGGATGCCAAATTTAATCTTTTAGTTGTGATCCACAGGAGTATCGATTTCTGCTGTGCTTGAGTAGAAGTGGAGCCTACAGGTGGAGCCAGGATTTTCCTCAGAGGTTTGCACTTCTCAGGCACTTGTACTCACGTTTGATATAGCCTTTTGAAGCACTGAAGTAGCAGACATCTGCCCATAGGACTTGTGTCCCCTCTTTGAACCCTATGATTTTAACCAGTTTACATTTTAGTTGCTCAAGGGCATGATTATATGAATTATATGAATACCTTTTATATGATCATATATAAGTTGCATTTTTCCATTTATATTTGCAATAAAAAGTCTAGTAATGAAGAGGCTAAAACCATGTTTTATAACAATGAACACAGTTACATGAACTGGATTAAAGTTTTATGATTTTTTAAAACCTGAATTGAAAGGAAATTAAAGTCCATAAAATACCATGAAGACAAATTCTGATTTTCATTGAACTTTTCTGTTTTAGCTCAAAAGAATTTGAATAATTTCCTGTTATAACCAAGGATTGCAATGGATGTCTATAAGGAGATAGGTAAATGACTTTGGTTCAAGTCTACTTAAGGTGACTGAAGAAAATATGAACTTATGTAGCCTAAAGCCGAAAGTGTGAGTCTCTTAATATAAAATACATAAATCTAATAATTTTATCCAAAATCAGAATACATACAAACTTGAGAGGAAAAGAGCAAATATCATTTTATTGTGAAGTGGATATTGCAAGGAAATGTGTGTTTACCTCGTTTTCAGCAGCATTGCATAGTGAGTCACTGCCATGAGCAGCCTGCCAACTCTTTCCTCTGATATCATTCTTCTTTTTATATTTTATATTTAATGCAGACTAGTCAAACAGATTACAGTTTTCTTTCTTTAAATGAAAGCTGTTCTGACAACTTAGTCCTGCTAAGTAATAGGATATGAATTCTTAAACCAATGACATTGATATTTATCATTGTATATACCAAGTTGAAAAATATACATTGATTACGGAGTGGAGGATGAACTTGAAGTCAAGCTGTTGCAAAAGAGGACTCAGATAAAATTTGCGATTACTCAAAATATACTTCAAAATGTTTTTCATTGTAAGAGTATAATTTTAAAAATTTCCATGAGAGTGTACACACTTATCTTTTTTTAAGGGGTGGAGTAGGTACATGTATATGGTTATCCGATTTATCTCTTCATTCAGAATGTTGATAGTTGTTCGTGGGAATTGTTCTTTTACAAATATTGGAAAAACATAATTTCAATGATCCATATATAATGCCATCATATGAGCTGTCATTCTGCAGTTGCTTTTAGCTTGTTTAGGATTTGGCCCTTATATTAGCCAATGTCTCCTGAGTATATTCCGCTTGAAAAATTTTCCATAACATAGAACCCATGAAGACTTTCTTTCCTGATGAAATCTTAAGATTTTGCTTGTTTTTTTAGTACTAAAAAATGACATACCAACAGCATACAAGTTAGGCAGCTTATAACCAATTACACCATTCATAGAAAAGATATAGATCTGGATTTTTTTATTTTCTTAAGGTTTTTGATTTTTTAATTTCTAAATTATGAACTTCTTTAGCTTACATTTGTGTGTGTGTGTGTGTGTGTGTGTGTGTGTGTGGACTACCTCAAATCTTATGTGGAAATAAAGTTGGTATAAGTAGAATATCCATAACTATTTCAGGGTGTATGCCAGGCGTGGCTGGTTTATACCAAATTTTTGACTATAGCTGTCCTAGTCATAGTAAAACTCTAGTGTTTGTGCAAATAAATGAGTATAGACAGGAATAAGGCTTTTTAATATTTGCTCTTGTCAAAAAAGTTTTTTGGATAATTAGGCTGGCCAGGTCATGCTCTTTCAGAATTTATTTTCTATAAAAATTCCATAAACTCATCTATGCTAATAATATATTCTATTCTTCCTGACAGTGGTGTTTTTAGCAAGGACATTCTGGAGATATTATTAATAACTATATTAAAAAACATAATTTCAGTATAAAAATCTCTAGCACTTTGCAGACTAGTAAATGGGATATTTTAGGACTTATGGGGCCTTAAGTCTCAAGTTATCTCTATCAGCAGTTTTCTCTCAGATAGTTTATTTGATGACTTAATTAAATGGGTCTTCAGAGGTCCATAGCAATGCAGATGATTCCTGTTTATGACAATGCAAATGAATTTTGTCTGGTGGAAAGAATAAATCTCTGTAAGTCTAATTCTTATTTGAATGGGCTTTAATATCTTTAACTTCTACTGGGTATTCTTTGCTATGTGAGATACCTCACCTTCAGTCTCAACCCCTAGCTCCTAGAATCACTGTGAATGCTTGGAAAGCTAGTCTGAAAGTAGTTGAGAACAATTGTAAATCAACAAGTAGAGACTGGAGGGAATGGAGGATCAGACAAACTTCTTCTGATAGACATCTTACTGCCTATATGCTTTGTTTGTTGAATCTCCTGTAAAAGTGAACAATCTGAAAAGTCAGCCTTGTGAGAGAGGAGAGTGATGTTATCTGCCAGGCAAACTTGAAAAGAGAATAAACAGCACATTCCTCTTCATTAAAATACGTCACACTGCTGATTTTTTGCATGTAAGAGTTTACCACAGAAAATCTGGAGCCACTAAAGGCTACTTACTCAACCAATACCTTGTAACCATAACATTCAGCTTTTTGGAAGAAAGACAGAAGCCAGGATACAAATACTTTAAATTTTCCAAAGTCTCTTTAAAGAGCAGGTACACCAGTCAGTCCTGAAGGAAATGAATGATTTTTTGTCAGTTTGTAAGTGTATAACTCAGGTTTTAAAAACTGAGTTTCGAATTTTATAAGCATGAAAATGCCATGTGTCTAGTTGTATTAGAAAAGAGGTTAGCTGGACTGCCTCAATATTCGTGATTTCTCATTTTTGTCAAAAGTCTCCTTGGATAAAAGAAAAATCCTGGGAAAATAGTTACTGTGTTTAAAGAAAAATAAAAAAGAATAAAAGCATATTAATAGGCTCTTTGTCAAAATCAGTTCTGATTACTTGCCCTTTTGTTTGAGAATAAATAATTAAAAATATTTTAGAGAGAGTTGTTAGATAAGATATTGGAGAGAAAATTAAGGGCAGATACTCCTAGACCAGTTAGACTGACTTAATGAAAGTCCTTAGCACATGAAAAGTTTTGGAAAAAGTGTATTCCAAAGTCCTAATGATAAAAGGGTCTATGTAGATATCTCCTTCCTTAGTCGTAAGGCATCTGCTCTGTTGTTTCATATGATTTAGAGAAACTTTTGATGGCAGAACATAACATAATGACACGTAGATAGATAAAAAGCAGAACTCTTTGCTAAATACAACTCTGAAGAGAGAAGACTGCTAGATGGGGCCATACGTGTATTGCTCTGGGGGACAGGTAAGCTGGAGCTGTTGGGGACAGCTTATGTGTGGCAAAGGGGTGGGATTATCTAGGTTCCTGGGCTCCCTGTGGGTTGTCTAATTTGAGTAATTTTAGGCTCTGAGGCATATAGGGTGATATGGTTTGGCTGTGTCCCCACTCGAATCTCACTTTGAATTGTAATTATCCTCACATGTCAAGAGCAGGGCCAGGTGGAGATATTTGAATCATGGGGGCAGTTTCCCCCATACTGTCCTTGTGGTAGTGAACAAGTCTCATGAGATCTAATGGTTTTGTAAAGGGGAGTTCCCCTGCACAAGCTCTTTTGCCTGCCACCAAAGACATGACTTTACTCCTCATTCACCTTCAGCCATGATTGTGATGCCTCCCCAACTGTGAGTCAATTAAACCTCTTTCCTTAATAAATTACCCAGTCTCGGGTATGTCTTTATTAGCAGCCTGAGAACAGACTAATACATAGGGACCATTCCTAATTGTGTGGTACTTGGCCCTGGGGTAATTAGGGCTCTTGTGTGACAGCTGGACAAGGGATGTGGTTGGGGTATGGACTTAATTGGCTTTTACTTAGGGCTGGAAAACTAGGCCAACACAGAATGAACAAACAAAAAAACGATTTTACACTGTGCCCAGCATTGTGCTGGGGCTTGGCAGGGTTTGTGGTGTATAGATGTGTGAGAAGACTCACTACTATTCAAGAAGCTTCAGAACAGGTCTGATTTCTGGCAGGACAAAATTCCCATCGATACGCAACTGTTATGCAGGGTGCGCAATAAAGAGAAAGTAAGGTATTGATCTTACCTTGGACTCTGCATGAAAAATTCTGCATGAAGAATCTTTTGATAGCAAAACATCTGCTTTTCCTAGCCTGTTACCTTAAAGTTGATTTAAGCCTGACTTGGATCACTGGTGCCATTCTGGAGTTTCTGCATGCTGTACCTATCTGCAGACTTTACTCATTCTTTGTGAATGTTTACTTCTTTGTTTAAAAGCAGTTTTATTGTGGTCTAATTTACATAGCATAAAATTTATCTGACTTAAATATACAATTTAATTACTTTTAGTAAATTTACAAAATTTTGCAATCATTGTCATGATCCATTTTCAGAACATTCTCATCACCCCAGAAAGAATTCTGTGTCCATTTGACATCAACCTTAGGCGACCAACCACTGACTCACTCCTTGTCTGAACTGATCTGCCTTTTGTAGGTTTCATATCTGGCTTTGTATCTGGATTTTGTATCTGGCTTTGATGTAGCATAATGTTTTTGAGCTTCATTTATGGTATTCCACTTATCAGTAACTTATTCTCTTCTATTGATGAATAAAATTTTGTTGCATGGATATATCATATTTTGTTTATCCATTCACCAACTGGTAGAAATATGGGGTGTTTCTAGTTTTGGGGTATTATGAGCAAGGTTGCTATAAACAAAGCTTGTGTACAATTATTTATGTGAGCATATGTATTCATTTCTCTTGAGTAGATACCTAGGAGTAGAATTACTTGGTCATGATATACATTTATGTGCAACTTTTAAAGAAACTGTCAAACTCTTCTCCCAAGTGTTTACACCATTTTACACTCCCACCAGCAATATATGAAGGTTCTAACTTCTTCACATTTTCATCCACACTTGTTATTGTCTAATTTTTTTATTATAGCCATTCTAGTGGATGTGCATGAGCATTTACTCACAATTATTAACTTGAGAGTGTGTTTGCAATGTATCTTTACTCCAGAAGTCTTTTCTATTTCCTGAAATAAAAATATTACCACTTATCTTGTTTCCCAACCTCACAAGAAGCCATTTTGTCCATTTTCTTAGGATTCAGGGATCTGGGAAATGAGATTGTGCCTATGCTCTTTCCATTTAGTGTCACAGGACAACTGAGGGGCATTTTCCTGTTGATTCCTTGGGTCTAGCTAGAAGGTCATCAATAGGTCATATGATAGAGGGAAAGTGAGTGCTTTTTTCAAGTTTCATCTTTGGTAAATGATTCCATGGTGATAACTAACTGATAGTTGGTCATGTTTGCCCTGCTACCCTTGGTTGTGAGTACATAGCCAAAATACTTTGGAAAGGTCGATGGTACACCTAGTCCATATTGTTTGTGTTTCAAATGAATTTTTTTTTAATAGGAAAGCAGGTTGTTGTAATGAAATGAATTTGAGGTTGGAAGTCAGAATGCTTGGGTTATTGTGCATATTCAATCACTAATTGCAAGATCTTGACCAGGTCTGGGACTTAGTTGCCTTATCCATAGAATAAAATGGGAATGGTAAAATAATCAAATAATTTCATACTTTGTTTAGTAGAAGAAATATTTTACCTAGAACCCCAATAAAATGACCAGAAATAAGAGGATTTGCTCTGATTGAAATGGAATGGAAGCCAAGCCCCTAAGGTTTTGTTTTCTCCTGATGGTGATTTCCCTCTTTTGTGGTTAATACAATTACACATTCCTCAGAATCTGTATTAAGGAAATCACTGACTGTATCACCTCCAAAATCCCCATTCAGCAACAGAGAATCTATCAGTAAATAGTTTTGTTCAAACTAGGAAGGTTTTCTTCTTTTTCATTGCATGGATTTTGCTATTGTTATTAAACAGTTGGCTTTAGGGAAACTCAAAACAAATGAGTAGTATTTTAAATAAAATTTATAAAGAACCTAAGTGCTACTAATAATCCAAGGATTTTTGTAAGTCAGAGATTATACCATAAAGAATTGAGAGTTTTTTTGTTTGTTTGTTTATTTCTTTGAGGCGGAGTCTCGCTCTGTTGCCCAGGCTGGAGTGCAATGGCCTGATCTGGCTCACTGCAAGCTCTGCCTCCTGGGTTCATGCCGTTATTCTGCCTCAGCCTCTGGAGTAGCTGGGATTATAGGCACCCGCCACCATGCCTGGCTAATTTTTTGTATTTTTAGTAGAGATGGGGTTTCACTGTGTTAGCCAGGACGGTCTTGATCTCTTGACCTCGTGATCCGCCCGCCTCGGCCTTCCAAAGTGCTGGGATTATAGGCGTAAGCCACTGCGCCTGGCCAGAATTGAGTTTTTTTTTTTTTAACTCAATTTAAGATAAAAATGCCTACAGGTTTTATAATAAAATCTTTCAGGAGGAGCCATTCTTATCATATTCTCATTATGAGTGGACTTCTTTTATATATTCACCAACCTTTGCGACATATAGTATATACCTATCACTGAACCAGATACTGTGGAGTCTGTCAAATACATATAATTTTTTTTATATATAGGGATAATTGTCTTAGAATACGCTAGTGAGATTAGTCGGGAAAGACTCAACAGATGTCAAGGTGAGATTTTTCAGAACTCTGATGATTCTCCTTTACTTTTTGTGATGAAATGAGCTCTGTCTATTGACAGTCGGTTACCCTGGGACATACTTTGAAGAACCTAGAGCATCTGATAATATCATGGGTAAAATAAGAATGTAAAGGTATCCATGCTTTCCCATAGGGAAATTGGTATAAATACACAGAAAGCTGTTAGGATTAGGATAAAAGGTGAACAAGCAGAATATGATCAAAGGATTTTATAAGTGTTGAGAAATTAGCCCAGAAATTACTTGAAGTAACTTTTGTAGTCTCAAAAGTTGAAATTTAACCTTCCTGCCTATTAGTACACTTTGATTATCTATAGACCACCAGTTAAACTCTAAAGAATGGTAGAATGGCATTTTTACCCTAAACATACATTTCTATTTTCTTTTAAAGAAAAATGGAGAGAAATAAATTCTAGAGAAGAGATATAATACTTTTTAACTCTTTCTTATATTTTTACTCTTATATTCCTAGGAGTATGTACCTAAAAGAAGTAGAGAATTCAAATTGCATTCAAAATGTACATTGTGTCCAATGATATATAAAATCATATATATCAATTATATGTCCAATGCTATATAAAAAAAGTGTGTGTCTCTGTTTCTGTCTTATAAATTTGTAACAATAAATTTTTTATACCTCACATACCTTATGAAGATGCCATTAATTCTTTGAATTACAGAAAAGATTGATTTAAGTAGAGCTTAATATTATATAAATTGTTTTTAAATGATGTTGTTTATTACTGAAACAACTTACTTCTTAGATCTGAAGTTATTCAGAGGCTTAAAATAGCGATAAAAGGATAGAGAGTTTATCCTTGAACAACCCTGGGTTAGAGGCACAGACCTCTCACTCAGTTGAAAATCCACATGTAACTTTTCACTTCTCCAAAACTTAACCAATAATAGCCCACTGTTGACCAGAAGCCTTACTGATAAACAGTTGTTGAACATGTTTTGTATGTTATATGTATTATGTACTGTATTCTTACAATAAAGTAAGCTAGAAAAAAGAAAATGTTATTAAGAAAATCATAAGAGAAAATATATATACTATTCAATAAGTGGAAGTGGATCATCATAAAGATCTTCATTCTCATCATCTTCATATAGAATAGGCTTAGGAGAGGAGGAAGAGGGGGCTTGGTCTTACTGTTTCTGGGATGACAGAGGACAAAAAATAATCTGCATACAAGTAGACCTATGCAATTCAAACCCATGTTGTTCAGGGATCAGTGGTTTTTTTTTTTTTTTTCAGTTGGCGGTTTTAAAGTTGTTATTATGCAATGTTCAGGAAGCAGATATACTTGTGTTTACTTGTTCAATTGAAAAACATTACCAGGAAAAAATAAAATAACTTTTCCTGTTTCTGAGTCTTTGCTGTCTCACACCTTTCAAAGGGACCAGGTCGTTTATCCATATTCCAATGTCAAAATGCAAAGAAACAGGAAAATTTAGTTTCATCATTTTACATTTCTTTGATGCACTTGAAAATGCAGATTTTTTTTCACTATGTGAAAAGTCTATTGTCTTCTTGCTTTTTGATTTAAAGAATGTAGAAGAATATGACATGCCACATGGGTGTCATGTCGCAACTTTTCAGTTAAATAGGTTGTGAAAAAATCTGTTTATTCATCTAGTAAATTACCAGAAATAGTAGTTCCCAAGCAGGAGACAGTAGAACCTACTGGAGAGAACACAGGAGAGGCATTGGAGAGACCTGTGCACTCATTCTGGCTCTGTGGCCAATCACTCATGTAATCTTGAGTAACAGCACTCAACAACTCTTGGCCTGGAACACAGTACGTACATAGTAAACACTTGGTGAATGAATGGATTAACTCAACCAATATTTATTGTGTATCTACTCTGTTCCAGGCACTGTTCTAGGTTCTAGGGTTAGAGCAGTGAACCAAAGATGCATAGTCCCTGCCTTCATGAAGCTGAGATTCTAGCTGAAGAATATAGACAACAAAATAAGCAAATCAATTATGTGGCAGATCTGATAAACATTGTTACAGAGAAAAATAAAACCAGGAAAGGCAGGTAGAAAATACCAAGCAGGGAGTGGTTGCTATTTCATATAGGGTAGTTTGAAAGAGTTGACTTTTAAGTAGATGGCCACACTGGGAGAATTGTCTCATTTGTCATGCCAAACAGTGCTGTGTGCCCTGGTATCCACAGACAATTGTAAAACTTAGGTGATTTGAGGACACTCGGGCACTCAGCACTGTTTGGCATGCCAAATGAGACAACTCTTCCAGTGTGGCCAATAAGAACAAAAATTTTAAATCATACACTTTCAGGTTATTGTGATATTGTTTATGGGATTTGGATGCACATATGTTCTTATGCAAATATGATTCTAAAATTTCATAGATTATCTCAAAATGAAAGGCTTCCATTTGAATGAATGGAAAGAAGAGAAAATTTGCTACTTACATCTTAGGGGTTTTACAGGATTTTCAGGGAGGTATTTTTATTTGAGAAAACCAGATTGAAAATCGTGCTGCAACTTGTTAGATAAAGGAGGGTGCTGCTCATTATTTTCTAATCTAGTGTTGGGCTTTAAAAACACTTCATGAAGTTTGAGGTGGGGAGTCTGTTTATAGTTGAATGCATGTGCATGTGTTGAGGTAGAGGTGGGGTGAGTTAGTAGTTAGAAGAACTTCTCTCATTGCTAAACTTATAAATACCACAATTTAAAAGGCATGATTATGTGTAGACTCTGGTTGTAAGTGGTAGTTAATAGCAACATGAGGTCAGCTTATTAATATTTGCACGTGGGACAAAAGGGACAGATTTCTTCACATCACTTTTTCTCATCTACATTTTCACACCACATAATTATTAGAAATCTCTGCATAGGCAAAAAAAAAAACCATACAATATCCGGATTTTGTTTTCTCCTTTTGATTTTATGCTACATGTGGTCTTACTGCCTTCTCCCACTTTTGGTACAGTCAATGTCTTAGGAAACACAATATTTGGAAAATGACACACTAGAAATCATTTTGACCAATTCTTCCTTTTCCTCAGTAACAGAGCTAAAGGTTGTATCTAGATAATTTTGTGGAAGTATTTTTTAAGAGATGCTACATTTTTGGGGTGAACATTAGAGATAAGAAAAGCAGGCTATTCCCCTTGCTACCCCTAAGTGGTCATTTGTATTAGAGGGAGCTTATCGTGAACACACAGTGGCTGGGTTCTGTGGACTGACGCTGCCCTGATTTATTTCTTCCCATTTGCTGTTGTGTGCTGAATGGCCTATAATTTGTTATTGATATGTTGGAGTTTATCTCAATTTATTATTCTATTTGTTGTGCCTTGACCTGTGGACATTGGTTTATCTCTGACTGAAAGCTTAAAGTTGACATTCAAAAAATAATTTCTCAAGCAATAGTCCTGGAAAGAAATTATTTAATTCTATTATCTAAGATGTTTTCCTGGTTCCTACTTTTCTTGGTAATGGTAAACTTAAAACGTCTTGTGAGACAGAGTGTTTGTTACATGAGGTATCTTGTGGGTGTGTATGTATGAATTTAGGCAAGCAATTGTTCTACAGAAGACAGTTGAAAAATAAATCTCATTTTACTATAACATCCATCATCATTCTTTTCCATAAAATAAAGGCTATTTGCTCTTGTAGGTGATTTGAATTAGTGTCATTGTATTTATGGCAGATAAAATGTGGTATTTTCCTAGAATATTCCATACTGTGTCTAGAATAGGCTCTAGGCTTGAGGAAAGGTGAAAAAGCACAGTACTGGATTATCTCTGCTTACTGCTCTCTCATTGACTAGAGTAAATGAATAAAATAAAGCAGTTCAAGCAAGTCAAGGAAGGAATACAAAGCCAAGCAATTTGGAGGGAAAAATTTTTTTTAGAAGTTTTTAAGTAACTGAATTGTTTATACAGAACAAGAGAAAGTTTAAGGCTGAATAAACAATTGTCTTACAACTATTTCAGAGAGTAATTTTTATATGGAGTGTTTTATTCAGTCAATAATTTTTTTCAAGCACTTGTACCAAGTGTGTAATGGTCAACAAGGTAGCCATGGTCCCTGGCTTTAAAATGTTTTGCCCAGGAGAACATGACCTCTTTCCTCCAAATCGAGTAAGCAAACAAAGAATAAATAAATCACAAATTGTGGTAAGAGTTATGAAGGAAACCTGCTAAAGGCTCAGACAGAAAAAAAGAAAATCTTTCAGTAGGAGGGTTTTTTCTTTGACTCTTAGCTTAAATGTCCCATTTAGAGGAGGAGTCACCTTTAGAGGAGATGGCATTTAAGCTGAGACATGAAAGTAAAAATAAACAACAGGATCTAGCCATGTGGGCAGTGGAAAGAGAGAGTGTCCTAAACATTCCCCATATGTGCAAAAGCCCTGAGGCAGGAAAGTGGTTGGCTTTGAGGATCCACAAGAAGACCACTGTGCCTACATAATGGGAAGAACAAAGGGAAGTGACTCAAGATGTTGTTGAAGATATAGAAAAAGTCCACATCTGCAGACTTTATAGGTCATGTTAAAGAATTGGGATTTTATTCCAATTACAATAAGGTTTATTAAGGGGTTTAACTGAGGATAGTGACATGATCCGAAACACATTTTAAGATGTTACTATTTTATAAATGTGGAAATGGAGAGATCAATCAGTAGGCAGTCACAATATCAAAATGATGATGGCTTTATCCATATAGGCAGAGGAGAGAAGGCAAGAAGTATACGGATTTGAGAGACATATTGGTGTAGAATTGAGAAGTAGACCTTCCTATTGCTTTGTAAGAAAAAAATAAGGAAAAAGGAAGGAATCAAAGACAATATTCTAGTTTTCTATGTTGAATCACTGAGTGGCTGGTAGGACCCCAGTGATTCAACATAGAAAACTAGAATATGCATCCTTTGCTGAAAAGGAATATACTGAGAGTAGTGAGGTGGAAAACAAGTTTAGTGAGAAAATCAGAGTTATATTTTAGATATGTAGGTATAATATATCCATGAGACACCCAAGTGGAGATGCCAAATAGGCTGTTGTGAAGATGAATCTGGAGCTCCAGGAGAGGGTTGGGTTAGTGATAAAAATGTGGAGGAGGTCAGCAGATAATTCAATGCTGTGGATTCAATGGAATTCAATGGAATGGATGTGATTCAATGGAACAGATGTGACCAGCTATGAAGAGAGTGTAGGGAGAGAAAAGAACCCGCCCGGGACCAAGCCTCCATGAGGATGATAGAGGCTGTGAGAGGAAACAAAGGAGTCTGCAGAGGGTTGGGCAATGAAGTAAGAGGAAAACCAGATACATGTCATGGAATCATGAGAAGAGCGTTTTGAGCACGAGATTGTGATAAACTGTGTTGATTGCTTTTTAGAGGTCTCAAGGACAGAGTAATTTTTAAATGAAATGTAGTCTCGCTCTCTGAAAACCTTTTAAAGCTACACAGCTCCTGATGTATCTGGAATGCTGAATGGATTGCTTAGCTATCAATATTTATTATGCTATCTGACCTAGAATTTAATATTTGTTATCAGTCACTAATTTTTAAATTTTCTTGCTTACTCAAGCCATAATAAAAAAAAATAAATCTGCATTTAAATGACCATATGCTGGTGGTCAACAGCAGCTGTGCAAAATATCATGGTAAGGTGCCACTGAGAGTTACAAAAGAGGTAGAAGCATAACCACAAACTTCCAGCGAATTTACAATCTAAACTCAAGCTGCCAACTAGTGTGTATAGAAAGCAATTAAGTAACTTTCTTTTATAGTAATCTCAGTGTAGTCCTTGTTGTTCGTAATATAATTTATTATGTGTAAGAAAGCCATTCTATACAATTAATAACTTAAATATTATTTATTTCAGTACTTCAAAATGTATTTTGGAAATATATGATTACTTGTATCAATAAATTTTTAGAAGCCGCAAACTAGAAAATGGAGTCTAAAACCAAGATTAATCTAGGCAGTTGTTTATATGAGGATAGAGTTACCTCTGTCTCCCCTCCTATTTAAACCCAATCTCTCCTTCTGTGACTACAATCCCACTTCCTCAAACTTTGTCAGGGCTTTCTTCTCTGAAATATCTCTCAAATGTCTCCTTTCTTTTGCATCTTCAACCTCTCTTTCTGGTAGTTTATCTCCATCAGTATGTAAACTCTCTCAAGATTCATATGTATTAAAAAAAAGACAAATGTTTTCCAAGTCCTAGAAGTGGTAAGATGTGCCAAGTGAAATACATGTTTTTCCCTCAATCCTGACACACATACCTTTCACAATGATTACAGGTTGGCTTTTCCTTGTGATTTTCCACCTCAGTGAATAGCGTCACCCATGCTAGAAATCTCGAATGCATCATTGACTCTTTCCTTTGTTTTACCCCCACTTTTAATTTATCACTATGTCCTATTGATTTACCTTCTAACATCTTTTTAATCCAGCTACATCTTTCCATGACTAGGATATTACCCTAATCGATTGCACAATGTCTCTCACCTGAATCGCCTACGGCCTTTTAATGGATTTCTAGAACTCCTTGGAATTTGTTCTCCTCCGTTGTCTCCAGTGCATGTATGGTGATCTTTCTAAATGCACATCCCTGTATTAAAAGCCTTTAGTGTCTCCCCATCACTACCTGCATCAAATCTGAACCTCTTACCTCAGCATATAAGACCCTTTCTGACTTTGCTTATGTTGAACACACACACACACACACACACACACACACACACACACACCATTTTCAGAAGTCACGTTCTTTCTCATCTCTGGGTTGTGTGCATGCTGTCCCCTCTCCTGGGAAATATTTCTCTGTTCTTGTCCTCCACACTGGCCAACTTACTCACTCTAGACTCCAGTTGAAATGTCACTTACCCTAAGAAGCCTTTCTTAAGTGCCACAGATTCCAGGCAACTCTGCGTTATTCCTATCAGAGTTCTTACCAAACTCCATGTTGTGTGAGTGATTATTTTTGGTCTGCTGAAAGGAAAAAAATAAAGTGTTAATCTCAGATTTATAACTTGGTTTTCTCCACCATCTTTTAATATAGACTTATACAATGAGTTTCCAAACATGACCAAAATGTCAGGTTAAGCAATTGGAATAATTAAAAATATCTTGGCCTGAAAGTGTACTAGGATGATGATGCCTCATTATTATTGATTACACTTATGTTTCACCCTTTTTGAAAAAATAATTTTTCTAGTACCACCTGCTATGTGATGAAATGAAACTCACTTTCTATTACCCATCAGTGTTTTCTTTTTCTCCCGTTTCTTTTGATTTTGCCAAAAGTTTAAACTTTCAATAATTAATTTAGTGAGGCATTTTTATTTGCTTGTTTATTATATTGAAAGTAATATAGTTTTAAAATCCTTTTTGAGATTGTTTGCACAATACATCTTTAGTAAACACCACAACATGCTTCTATATTGGTCATTTAGTAAAATCACCGATTGATACTTTTGCCAACCCAAAAGAATACAGACATGCAGAATATAATCAACACCATTGTGATTGATAAGCAGCATAAACTATCTAGCTTAAATAGCCACAGAGCTCATGATCCATGAAATGTGTCCACATACCCCACTTGACCACTATTCCATTTAAAAAATAATTTATTTCATTTATTAAACTAATATATGTACTTCATGGACTGTAACAATGCTCATATGGTATAATAACAGCTCCTTGTCCCTCCCCTTTAGCTCTTGTGAATTCTACACTCCTAAAAGAATAATTTCTTACTCTTCTTCCCCACTAGCTTTTGCAGGTGTGTCTCGTCACATTTCTAAATATGTTTATACTGCTACTTTTTGTTTTTCAATTAGATCTTACTTATATGCTTACATTTTTACTTTCAAAATTTTGAAACATAACACCTACAGAAAAGGGCATAAGACATATATACTTAAAAATAATTATAAAATTTTATTATCTATAAAACATGTATTATAACTGTATTAAACATTAACATTATACATACCACTATATTACACATTACACAGATAACATTACACATAATACATATATTATTACACATTACACATATTATAACTGAATTACAGATTACACATATAACTGTATTACATATTAACATGTACATTTACATGAAGAATAAACTTATACATTAATAACATCATCATCATCATAATCACTGCTCCAAGGCCAAAAGATCTCCATACATCTCTTGCAAATCACAACTGTCCTCTATCTCTCAAGAATAGCAATTGTCGGCCGGGCGCAGTGGCTCATGCTCGTAATCCCAGCACTCTGGGAGGCCGAGGCGGGCGGATCACGAGGTCAGGAGATCGAGACCACGGTGAAACCCCGTCTCTACTAAAAATACAAAAAAATTAGCCGGGCGTGATGGCGGGCGCCTGTAGTCCCAGCTACTCGGAGAGGCTGAGGCAGGAGAATGGCGTGAACCCGGGAGGCGGAGCTTGCAGTGAGCCGAGATTGCGCCACTGCACTCCAGCCTGGGCGACAGAGCGAGACTCCGTCTCAAAAAAAAAAAAAAGAATAGCAATTGTCCTTATTTGTATAATAAATTTCCTTGCCTTCCTTTGCTTATTTTCTAAATCAACTATGTATGCATCTCTGTAAAATAGAGCTTGGTTTCGTCAGATGTTGAACTTTATATTAATGGGCTCATACAGTAGTGCTGTAGTTCTCGATGGGAGCAGCTCTCCTCTAGGAGACGTTTGACAATGTCTGGAAACATTGTGGTTGTCACACCTGAGGAGGGAACAATACTGGTGTCTACTGGTTGGGGCTAGGGATGTTACTAGCATCCTACCAAATACAGGATAACCCCCATAACAAGCAGTTTTCTGGGCCAAAATGTCAATAGTGCTGAGGTCAAGAAACCTGTTGAAGAGGGCTCCATTGTATGGATATACCACAAAATTTAGTTATTTAAACTATAGCTGATGGAGCTTGAATTGTTTTCATTTTTGGATGAAACAATGCTTCTATGAATATTTTGGTGTCTATATCCTGGTCATACAAGTGGTTTCTCTATAAGTGGAATGTATTTAATCATAGGATTAGCATCTTCAACTTTCCTAGATGCTCCTCAATTGTTTCCCAAAGTGAATGTTGGATTCTTACTATTGAAAATTAAGATGTGACTTTCTTAAGCCATAACTATCAAGCACACTTTCCTTCTACTTTTCCTTTCAATTTATTCATGTCACAGTTTTGTTTAAAACAATTTTAGTGTTTATTTAGACAAGGTGAATTTGCTCATATCCAAGCTATATAGCTATGATTATATATATTTTTTCTATATAAGCAAGAATTTTGGGAGAGATTAACAATTGTCTAGTTTCTTCTTGTTTGCTTGCTTTTCTATGTAGCTGTCATTCATTTATCCTCGGATGTTTTCATGGGACTACAAACTCCCATATGTTGTATGTTTCCTTGGAGATACCCTTCCTCTGCTCTTCTGCTTTTAACAAGACTGATTGACTGATTGCTTCATAGACAGGATAGGTTTTTTTTCCCCTCTATCATCTTGGGAATAGCTTTTGAGTATTTCCTGTGTTGGAGTCACCTGTTTCCTGGATTCCTTCATTTCTTCCTTAGTTTTGTGGAAACATACTTTGGCAGAGTGACTTCATATTCTACTTTTCTCAACTTTGTTGAAACTCTTTTACTGTGTTTTATTTCTCCTAGCATATTTTCAGTTTCCAAGAGCACTTTCTTGTTCTCTGAATGTTCCTTTTGTTCATATATCACACTGGCTTTGCTTCTTGTTTCTTATTGCTCTGTGTTTCCTAAAAGGTCTACTGGCTTTTGCCTACTCATTCATGTTTCAAAATGTGGCACAAAGAGGCCACTGGGAAATTCTATGTATGTGAGCAGAAAGGAGCAAGAACATAGCCCATTTCAGTGAGAACCCTTCTCACTCTGATGTTGATATTTGTGGGTATTTTTTTCCCTGGGGCAGGTTATTTTTTCAGAACAGAATCTCCATTCTCTTGCTGGGACATATAAGGATGCTAGTCACTGCTAAAAGGGATGTGGGCTAAAGATCTCACTGTTTATGAGGCAAGTCTTTGCTATATCTTTTTTATTGCAGACAGGGGCCACATTTCCACCTTCAGCTGTTCTTGCTGTGATGAAGTCCAAAGTCCGGAGAAAATCTGGCACAACCTCTTCAGAAAATAAGTCATCTGTCTTTCAACAATACCGATTATATAGGGAAATTATGGACACCAGGATCTGTTAGACTTAGAATCAATTCTTTCATTTTTGGCCTTACTTCAGTGCCTTGTCTTCCCTTCCAAGGAGGCTGCTGCCTCCCTTCCTGAGGCAGGTCTGGGTTGTGAACCATGTCAGCCTCCTTGCTTCTTGGATAGACAGTTAGTAGAGAAAGCAAAAATCTGAATAAGTTGTCCATCTACCTGGTTTCCATCTTACACAATTTTGTTAACATTTCTAGTTGGCTGGTGTCATCTCTTTCCTCTCCATCCTTGTGGGTTTATGTATTTAATTTTTTTGTCATTTTAGTGGAATTTTAGAAGAAGGATGAGGAAAAACATATATGTTTAATCCACTATCTTTAACCATTAATCCTTCTCTACTACTAAAGTTACATAATATATGATATATATGTAAAATATATATATGTGTATGTATATATATATATATATATATGAACAGGAAATAAGAAAACAGAGATATATTGTCCTCTTTCTCTCTCTCTCTCTCTCACACACACACACACACACACACACACACAACACGCATACACACAAACTGCTTTAGATGAGGTCTCTGATGTTTTTCAGATTGTCAGTTACAAAGATCACTTTTTTGTTCATTTTGCTCGGATTCTCAGCCTACTCCTTTGCCTTGGCATCCCCTTCCTCTAGACATTCATGACACCAGTTTTCTTTGTTCCTTGCATTCTTTTCTGAATTTCTCTTCTCTGCCCAGTCTTCTTGCATTTGGGACCTCTGCCAGTTTACTCTCCATCTCTTGTTTCCTATTTTTCTACTCTTTGACTTCTCCTCTAGTATTGCTATTCGCCCCCTTCTTTAATTAGCATCTCGAAACCATAATAAACAAGTTTGTGTCTTTTTTTTTTTTTTTTTTTGAGACGGAGTCTCACTCTGTCGCCCAGGCTGGAGTGCAGTGGCGCAATCTCGGCTCACTGCAAGCTCCGCCTCCCGGGTTCACGCCATTCTCCTGCCTCAGCCTCTCCGAGTAGCTGGGACTACAGGCGCCCGCCACCACGCCCGGCTAATTTTTTTTTTGTATTTTTAGTAGAGACGGGGTTTCACCGTGGTCTCGATCTCCTGACCTCGTGATCCGCCCGCCTCGGCCTCCCAAATTGCTGGGATTACAAGCGTGAGCCACCGCGCCCGGCCACAAGTTTGTGTCTTTAACCCAGAGATGCCTCCTAATTTTCTCTGTGACTGCTCCGTGATATCTTAAGTCATTATTTTCCAAATGGAATTCATTACATCTCCAGAACTCTTTTCTCTTTCAACTCAATTGCTGCCCCTCTTTTTTTTTAATATTGCTTATTTAAATCAGGGTCAGCAATATTTTTCTGGAAAGGCCAGATAGTAAATATTTTAGGCCATTTGTATGTTTCTGTTAACTATTCAACTATGCTGTTGTGGTGGAAGGCAAGCTTAATCAATACATAAGCAAATGGGTCTGACTGCATTCCAATAGGATTTTGTTTACAAAAACAGACCGGCAGGCTGGATTTGGCCCTCTGGCCATAGTTTGTTGACCCCTGGTCTAGATTAATGGCCATTCTAACCAGAAACCTCTTAACTGAGCTTCCTCTCTCACATCTGGCCAGTATGCCCTGCTGACTCCGCCCTTCCAGATCTGCCCTGTTTCTACAGCCTGGCCTGCATACTTTCCTCTCTCAGAGCTGCATCTTTTCAACTGTTAATTGTGGTAGCTGTTTATCCAGTCTGTCCACTTTCTGTCTTGTAGTCCTTTAGCCCATGTTCCACGCTGTTTTCAAAGCAATCTTAGGCAAGCAGAACTTAATCCTGTGACTGTTTGTTGAAAATACTCAATGTTTTGCAAATATCTATATGGCAGCGCTTCTCCAATTTTAGGTGCATAAGGGCTACTTGAAGTATTCGTTAAAGTAAATATTTCTGGGTCCCATCCTGGGAGTTCTGATTATATAGTTCAGAGTTGGAAGCCAGGAATTCGCATTTTTAATAAGCCATCCAAAATGACTCTGTGATACATGGTCATTAGATACTTGAGAAACACTAGCCCATGGTAAAGAGCAAACACCTATATGATTATAGTTTACCCACCAATGTGTAAGCATACAAAAATGTAAAAGGCATAGCTCTTGCCATCTGGGAACTCACAATCTAATAGAGAAGATAGACACGTAAACAAATAAAGGGAGTTAATGTATTTTAGATATTCAAATATAGATATGTAGATGGTAAGAATCCTGGAGTTTAGGAGAACTCATCCAAGAATGTGAGTTCTTCCTGACCTGCCTGCATCTCCAGCCCTGCCTCTCACAACCCCTCTCCAGCATGCTACGGGTCAACCCTTCACCTGAACTGGCCATGTTCCTTTACCCCTTTCACATTTCTCGGATGATAGTAATTTTTCCAGTAATGCCATTAAACCCTTGTTAGCTTAGCAAACTTCCTTTAAGGCCCAACTTGAGTACCGTCTTCTTGGATGAGTTCTCCTAAACTCCAGGATTCTTACTATGCACATATCTATATTTGGGTACCTCAAATATATTAACTGCCTTTATTTGTTTATGTGTCTGTGTTCTCTATTAGATTGCAAGTTTCCAGAGGGCAGGAGCTATGCCTTTTGCATTTTTGTATACTTACACATTGGTGGGTATATTATACAGTACATATACTAACATGTATTGATTGGATGTAAGAATTAGTAAATATATTAATATTTATATTTTATAGATAATTAAACTGAGGCTCTGATATATTAACTGACTTGTTTGAGGTCAACTGAATTGCAGACATAATCAAGGATATCACATTTTTTGGACTTTGGGTGTTTTTCTGATCAAATATACTTCCTTTCTAACACGATAGGGTTATGGGTGTTTTTCTGATCAAATATACTTCCTTTCTAACACGATAGGGTTATTCCCTCTGCTCAAGTGAGTCTTGAATCCTGGAAGTGTTCAACAGGACTTCCAAATTTAATTACACTTATTCAATCTTTTGATTTTTAAATGTGTGTCATTTCAAAGGCTGACTAATAATGTTTGCTAGTCAGTCAGTCATGCCAGAGTCACTGCTTTCTATAAGCTTGGCCTCTACAATTTTTAGATTTCTAGACCTCTACATCTTAGAGCTGCACATCTCTTGGTTTTCTTTGACGTATGTAAATTATATTTATTCTGCCTACTTTTACTATAATAAATTTCGATGGCATTATTATTATTGCTTAACAACTAACTGTTCAAGAAAACAAAGGCTCTTTTTGGCAACTGCTTTACGAGAGTATTTCCTATGTTATCCTTTTCTGTGCTTCTCACGTGGCCCCTGGGATTCAGAACACTTGTATTTTGAAGTGCCAGCTAAAATTAGGCAGCTGAAATCCAGGAAAGGTCAGGGGTAAATGATAGCAACCTCTGGAATACTAGGCTAGGTTTGACCTTACTATCTGGGAAAAAAGCAATTGCTAATTCTGGATTATTTTTGTTGGGTGAAGAAAGAGATTACATGCTGGGAGACACAGGTGAACTTCTGCAGCAATCGGTGTGCAGTTATTTAGTGCTCATTTCATTTTGCCTCATATTAAAGTTTATCATCACTGTCTCTTATCAAGTAGGGACCTTGCATTTTGTGAATCCCATTCCATCTTTCACACAGAAAACACTCAAAAGAAGCTTGTGAAATGCAATGAGCGATCCCTAAACCTCATTTTAACCTTTTGATGAAACAATGAAGTGCTCCAAAGGCAGGGAACCACAGAAAGGAAGACCAAAGAGGCCATTGGAAACTATTACCCAGAAAATTAACCTTGGGAAGTTGAATGTCTGTGTATCTGTTTCTTCACAACAATGAAACACAGTCCAGCCCAGAGACCAGAAATGTGGCATTTTAATTGAATAACTTCATACTTGCTTGATAATTGCATATTTAACATAATGTCCACTTGTCACATTTATATTTCTTTTAATCAATTAGTATTTAATGAATTAGTGCCTGTACAGTGAAAAATAAGCTAGTTGTTAAAAAAAAACTTAAATTTTTATTGGTTTTGCTTACATGATAAAAAATCAGTAACTATAGCCCCTTTAGGCAACCAAAAAATTCTCCCAGATATATAATTTTTTACACTGTTATATTATAGTTCTATAAGGTTAGCTACAGCATACCCATGTTTTGCTATAAACTGTATTCCTTTGGCCATATGTAAACTATCAATACTAAAAGGTGTTTGAACATACATCCACATTAGCAGTGGATAATATGGGAGAAAATAGATTAAAATCTTTTATAAATCTTTTGAGCTGTAACATCTATGTTAACAATAATTTTGTCTGTTGCTATATTAAAGTCCTTAATACTAGGAAACATGTTTTGAAGTTGAACAATAGCACCTTTTTCTATCTTGGTTTTGAGTATGTAAAGAAATTATATTTGTTTCTTACTTGTCAGTATGTTAAAATTTTGAATCAAACATTTTTTTAAAAAGCCACTGAATGCAATTTTGTTATAAATAATGCAATTATGCTTTTTGTGTGCAGTTTCAAAATTTGGCAAGATAATTACAGAACATGATACTGACATGGAGAAGGAAAGAGTATCAGGATGTAAAAATTCAGTACATGGTAATAAAAATAATCTAAAATTTAAATAGAAATAAAAATATATTAATAAGCTGTGAAAATATTAGTGATTCAAAGTTAATTTAAAATTGAGAATCTAAAATGTCTTCTATGATAACAGGCCTCTGAAAAAGTGACTGGGATGAAATTAAAAAACAAGTTTGTAGGTGATTTATAAATAGAATCCATATGGTGTGTGAATTAATTATTATTGCCCTTTCTTTCTGGCCACATTGTTGGGTTTTGGTTTACTGTACCATCACATTCAATACTGACAGAAAACAACATTACTAGCTTATTTCCAACATGTGGCCCAGTTTACTAAAAGAAAAACAAAGTAAAAATTTGGGCATATTTTAAGACCGAGTTAAAGCTCTTGGGCCCAATTTATTTCTAAAGTCACTCTGAGAACATTGCACTGTGTTTTGCTGGAACAAAATCAGGACCTTTTGCATTGATGTGACGAGGCAATGACGAACGTTAGGCTAAGAATGGGAATCTGTCCCCATGGGTTTCCTCCAACCCCACCTCATTTCCTCTCTCTTCCGTTTTCTCTTGTACATACTTTCACACACATCTCATCCCAAGCTATCCTAAGGCACTTTGCTTAGAAGATTTAAAAATTAGGCAGGAATGCACAAAGCTAAGAGGTTCTTACAGTCTCAAAAAGCAGTTTTGCCTCTAGATGAAAGAAAAGCACCACGTCAAGCACACTTTTCTACTGGCTATTTACAAAAATAATACAAAAATTAGTAATAAGCTTTACAGGTAGCTGTTAAATGTCCTAATCTGTATGATTTTGAAAAATAGTATTTTAACTATAGCATTATACATATGCTAGAAACCATTTTAACCACGGCATGAGTGAGAGAGGGTGGTGCCTGCCCCTTTGTCATGTGGACACTGCACCAGGCAGTTCACAGTCTCTATTAGGAGGTCACTGGCATCTCTCCATCGTAAAGCTATGAGCACAGGGCCTGCCCTCATTTAATCATCTACATGCAGTGTATGTAGGTAAGTATTTACAGATGACAAAACCAAACAGAGTTTAAGCTACGATAGTGAAAAAGAAGATTTTAATAATCCTGAAAAAATTGTAGATAGTATTGTCTTCACAGGGTATGTGAATGACAGATTCAAAGAAGTGTTTTGGGATAGCCTTTCAAACATTCTGTTTCTCTTTGTGAGGTTTGATCTTATCTGAATGTAAAGGATGTAATAATTTTCTTTTTAAAAGTATTATATTTTAGATTCAGCTTGCACATGTGCCAGTCTGTTACATGCTGCTTGTTTGTGACATGTTGGTTACATATTGCAGAATGCTGAGGTTTGGGCTTCTAGTGAAAGGAGCGTAATGATTTTCAAAAACAGCATTGCTCTTTCTGTTACTCCCTCCTGATCATTTAAATGTTTCTAGTGTCCAAAAAAATGCAACAACTAAACTGCTCTCTCATTTGCATCTAATTACAGTCTGATCAATGGTATGATATTAATTGAAAAGTTGTTTTAAATGATTTTAAAATTTTAAATTGAGTAATTTAAGCTTCATTTAAAAGTTCTGTTTTATAGTGACTTATTCTTCCTTTATATCAGAATCCCATTGATTTAAAAATAAATCTCTTTTTAGAAAGAATAGAAATTCTGAGTGAGCTCATTTTTAAGCCTAAGTGTTGTGTGAATATCCTGGAAGTTATTAAGAGCTATGTTGAAGTGCTAACCGTAAAAAATTAAGTGCTTTCACGATGAGGCGTTCTTAATTCCCACTGATTTTCTTTCCATGCCGTAAACAGCTCATAAAATGTCATATGTAGCTATGAGTGTTAAAATAATTATACTTAATATTTTAATAGTATACTGTGCAAATACATAGTTTTTTGTTTTGTTTTGGCAAATGTTTCATTTTGTTGTAATGACTTCAGTCCAATATAAAGAAAATGAAATACAGTGAATAGTTCTTCTTTCAAGATGAGCTGTATTTATTACTGGAACGGAAGTTGTCATATCCGTGATCATTAGCTTTGAACTTTAAGCACGACTGCTTTTCCTCCAAGGACTGTTTCTCTTCAAATGACTGGCACCAGCAGCATAAGCATGACTGTACAAAACAAAGTAACTCATTATATGTTAACGTCAGTCACCTTTCCCAACTCTTCCTCCTCTCCAGGGTTCTGACTTTCTTTGTATGATTAGGAGTTCTTGGGCCCTTTCTTTCCGTGCTCTTTGATTTTCCCTCTTAAAAGAATATAATCACAGTAGTAGCATATGATAATTTTTTAACTAAAAAATGCAGAAAAGAAAAAACCTACATAGTTAAAATTTCTCATCAAGAGAAAGCCACTTTTAATTGATATTTACTCTTGGTTATTTGATAAATAATCTTAATATTTGATAAACATATAATTCAAGACTTTTCCCCATGAAAACAGAAATATTTGCACATACATGAAATAAATTATGTATACCCCATAACCTTGTAGATATTCACAAAACTCATCCCATTATTCTAACCATTTGTGAGAGATTAACTTCTTGACGGAGTCTCGCTCTGTCGCCCAGGCTGGAGTGCAGTGGCACGATCTCGGCTCACTGCAAGCTCCGCCTCCCGGGTTCACGCCATTCTCCTGCCTCAGCCTCTCCGAGTAGCTGGGACTACAGGCACCCGCCACCACGCCCGGCTAATTTTTTGTATTTTTAGTAGAGACGGGGTTTCACCATGGTCTCGATCTCCTGACCTCGTGATCCGCCCACCTCAGCCTCCCAAAGTGCTGGGATTACAAGCGTGAGCCACTGCGCCCGGCCTTTAACCTGCTTTCTCTCACTTGACAGTGACATAAATATCTTTTCATGTCAATGAATTTAATACTGCTTTCCTATTTTTTCAACCATGTATTCTCATATCTCTTTTCAATATTGTTAAACAATAAGGTTATATAGTACAAAAGCATCTCAGTCTTCTTCAATTTTTTTCTTGAACTTTTTTTAAATATAAAATTTTGTTCATTCTGCTTGTCTTCTGTTCATTCTATATGTAAAAGAAAATGGGAAGTCCACTATTTTATGTTCTGTAAAATGAGAGTGTTGATCCTGATGGAAGTTCTCTTCCAGCTCTAAAATTTGAGTTATGAATGGGCGAAGAATGTTATAGGCTGCCTTAGCATTTACACGGGAGCTACGTTCTTAGCTTTCCAGTAGTGAAATACCATGGACAAATGGATGATTTTCATATTAGGGGAGGGGATATTTTATTTCATGTTAGATTGTTGAAGGAGTGAATGAATAGAAGGATGATAAAATGCAAGCAGCTGAAGAAGGAATTATATGTATTTCACATTGAACAGCACATCATTGTTATACAACAAAGGAAGAAAGAGGTAAAACCTAAACTATTCTTTTTTGTTTACCTTGCTATTCTCATAGTCCATGTGAAAAAGGAACTAATTTAGTTATAATAATAATTGCAGCTGCGAAGTTCAGAATCTACCAAAAACAGGGAACAGGATCTTTAATTCATGTTTAGCCTTTATTTTATTATGTGATGCCTATCAGACATCAACGCATGTAATTTTTATTACTTTTTGGTCAACAATTCCATGAGTGTAACTGATTGGCTGAGGCAGTAGGGAGTGGCCGACTAGGATTTATACGCAAAAACAATTATAGTGATTTATAAGAAAAAGTCTTATTTAAAAAAATCATCCATGATGTAATAAAAGGGAAACTATAAAATAACTTACTAAATCTGTCTGGATAGATGTATTAGCAGTTTTGAAAGCTTATATTTGAGTCATATTACAAAGAGCTTTTTATTTTGGGATGGTCTCTTACCTTAAAGCAGTTTTTGAATCTTTTGCTCACCAAATACAGAGCAATTGGGTTAATGCAGGAATTCAGTGAGGCCATGTTGATGCCAATATAGTCCAATACCAACAGAAAGCTGCAACAAAATAACCCAAAATGTGTCTGAAAAATATGCTATTCTGAACATGTATTCATTGTAGGCTTCTGTGCTTTTGTAAGGAAAAAATAATACCAATATACAATGGTTCTAAATTTATCACTCATCTTTGCTAATAATGATGCTCTGCCTGTCTCTGTCTCTGTCTTCCTCTAACTCTAGCATTTCTACTGACTTTCCTCCATTTCCCCTTCCCAGGCCCAATTCTTCTCTTTTAAAATAAAATCTCATTTGGAAGTACTGAAGCTGGCTGAAAAGAAATAATTTAGAAAACGCATTGGAGAATCGGACCTGACATTTTCCACCTTGGCACTCACTCATCATCTTGACAACTCTGACTGTCTGTCCCCAGTGTTCTTCATACCCCCTCTTCCCTGTCCCTCTCAACAGGACCTCAGATAAAAACTGGGAGTCTCCATGACTTCCTAAGGGTGAGAAAAATGGTAGTCTGTCTTTCTGCCTATAAAAAAGATCGATGGAAACACTTCTGAGTGGCATTTGTTTACAAAACCATTTCTAGTTTGCCTTTCTTACCTCAAAAGTTCACATCTATTGGGGTCATTCTGATTATAAAGCGTGAGCTTCAGAATCCTGCTGAGGTGAAGGGGAAGCCAGCAGAGGGCAAAGACAAGGACCAGGCAAAAGACGGTTTTGGCCACTTCCCGTCTCTGAAATAAATCCATAGTTTGACCCTTTAAAGATGGCTCATTTTATTCATAGCATTCTGTCTTCTAAAACGACATTTAATATTGTCTACAAAAAGTCAGTGGCATATGTAAAAACTCAGGACACTGAGCTTTATATGGAATAGTTAATGTGAAGTGCAACAGAAGTGAATAGAGATTCATCTTTAAAAAGTTCTGATTCTCCCTAGATCCTTTTAGATTATATAGAATATCTCCAAATAAATAATATAAAAATATTCTTTATCTATTTAAAACTACCAGAAGCAAGAAAAAGGAAATATGCTCTGGTATATAATAATGTTAGTTTATCATCATCATCATCATCATAATTTTCATATTCATAATTATAAATTCAACTATGAGTTATCAAATATTTGTATTTTCTTACCTGCTTTAGGTGATCATTTAAAGCAATCTGCATGCCACTTTTCTTTCTCAACATTTCACAGGTCATCAGGGTATAAAAAAATGCAGTGATGGCCAATGGCAAGCAGAAATAGAAACTGAACAGCCACCAATCTTTTGCTGTCTTGTAAAACTATGGGGATGAGAGAATTTTTATGATTAATACTCTTCTGTAAGAAAATCTTATATAACAAATGTAAAACTTAAAAAAATTCATCAGGGAATGATTATCTTCTAAATTAGATCCAGTTTATATATACCATACAGAATCTTACAGGCCATGTTAAATAAAACATAGTCATGTTAAATAAAACAAATTTTCCCAAAAAGATTTCAGTTCTCTAAGACAATGTGTTATAAGCATGCACAAAAACTTAAGTAGTTAGGCAAAATTTGAAATATTTGGTAATTCAATGCTTTGTCTTCACATAAAAAAACTTATCCTTAGAGTATTCTTTGCGTGAAATATAACACCTAAATATGTAAAGATAGCTTAGTGTTTAGATGAAGTTATCACTTTTTAGCAAGTTTGTTTTATGGGAACAACAGATACGAAAAGGTCTAGGTTAACCATTTAGCTCAGTAACATATAAATCTGACCTCACAAAAAGATAAAATCTGCTTTTGACTTATGTCATATCTCTTATTCTTTTTCTTCTCTGTTATCTTTTTCATATTGCTTTAGATATATCTGTGTTGGAGAGGAATTTATGTAACCTAGGCAGCACTTTTTTTTCCTTTTTACTAATAGGAAACAAGGAAATAGCAATTTCATTTTCAGTTTCACATTTTGTCCTTGATTCTTTTACTTAGCATGATATATACAGTTCATAAAGTTTTATTTAGTCTCCTTAGATATACAACAGAAAATAATCATTGGGAATAGTTAGGCCAGCCCCCTTTGCATTAATGTCTCTTAACTCATTCTGTTGGGAAGAGCCTTTTACACTCAGGATCTATCTTCTGGAAACGAGCATCATCATTCTTTTTCTATTCCCTAATCAAATGTTCTTTAATAAATGACCAGGATGAAAAGTTTCTTGCAAGGGCAGCTTTCTCTTTGGCATCAAAGACAGAGAGAGGGGAGTCTTGCCATTCAGACTCCATCCATATCAGAGTGACTTCTATCTGAATATTTGCCGGACCATCCATTCCTCTGACAACTACTGGGCTATCTTGTGCAGATTACGTAGTAGCTGTCAGTCCTTATGGGGCTGTAGGATACAGTAAATTCCTCTTCAAAGAACCAATATGTCAGTGTGTTCAGCTTCCCTGTTCTTTGTTCTCCATTTTAAAGTTTAACTCCCTCATTCTTTACATCTCCTTGCCCGTAGTTTCAGTAAACAACCCCCTCCTAGCCTCTATCACCTGCTCTTTCCTTAGCTATCCTTAGTCACCTGCTATGTCCTTAGTCATCCGTAGTCACCTGCTTTGTAACTGTCCTTCCCACTGAAACTACTCACCCCACCACTCCAGCTTGTACCAACTGGAATAGCCAACTGGAATTAACTTAGACTGTGTGGTCCAACCCTACCCAATAGGGGAAAGATGCAGCAGTGGGAACTAGCTGCATCAGCGATAACACCCCCTTCCCCTCCCTTGTCTGGTATGCTCTTGCCATTGCTCCATTGTGAGACACACCCTTCTATAGAAGTAAATTGTCTTGCTGAGAAAACTTTTGCCTGAGTGCTATTTTCACTTTGTGGCACCAAGCATTTTACTTCTAACATGGCTTTGGGTAGAAAAGCTATAAATTCACATCAATTCTTTCATGTGGACTTGGTTTATCTGTGCCACTGAGATCAAAGGGATTCTTAGAGAAGTAGTGATCTAGCTTCTTGCAGCTTGAGTCGTTGATCACCATTAACTCCACAGTCCTGGGATCTATACTCTTAATTTATGCCAAGGACAGTCATAAATCAACAGTTTCCCAAGGAGTGGGGAACAGGGGAAAAATAGCTAAATATTTATAAGGCAAGAGCAGAAAGGAAAATAAAAAAAGTAAAATTTACCTGCATGAAAGCTGTCTTCTGAACGGGATGAAGCAAGCAGATTCGCAGATAACTTCCTTTGTAGTCCATCGTAATTATATCAAAACCTATGGCTTCAGGGACAGCCAGAACCACAGAGACCACCCAAATCAAAACAATTTCTACTGCTGTCCATTTTGGAACCCCAATTCCTTTAATTCTACTCCAAGAAGCAACAGCTCGATATCTGAAGTTAAAAATAGAATTGTATTTTAAGCTGGCATACCTCAGTTTTATTGAATCGCACAGTTTATTTTCTAAGTAGCATGGAAAACAATAGTATACATTCAGAATATACTTGGATTAAATAGAAGCTTCTACCTGTCAATACTCAGAGCACACAGACTCAGCACAGTGATTCCCACGGAGGCTTTCTGTATGAAAGGTACCAGCTTACACATCTCAGCTCCAAATGGCCAGTCCTCTGCCAGCAGCTGCATTGAGAAGACACAAAGCTCTGTTAAGGGGTTTCATAAGATGCCCTCTGAATTGTATCACTTAGTGAAGAGTAATTAACATGCAAAGTAGGATAAATTCTCGTTGTCATTCTTTTTCTCATGGACTACTTTTTTGAAAAGCACTATTGTTCAATATATGTATGGGACAGGGAAGTGTGTTGGGATTGATGAAAATGCAGCCAGCTTATAAGAAGTCATCATGCGTATACAGTAGCTTAGAGTTCAGCTCACCTCATCAGAGCAAACTTGGGCCAGTTGGTCAAGTTCCTCCTGAAAGTTGAACCTGTATACTGTCATAGAGTCTGAAATGCCCAGGTCATGGCCAAAGCAAATGATAGGTTAATTAAAATTGAATGATTAATAGTCCTTAGCTGAGGAGACCAGACTTCCCTACTGAAGTAGTACTCTATGCAGAACAGCATGTGCATTCAGGCACTTGTTCTTCACTGCAGTCAGTTTACCTAACTGAACAATCATTCAGTTGGAGTAGCTATGCAGTTGTTCGAACACACCAGGCACATTCCTACTTGGGGCTTTCGCTCTAGGTCCTTCCTTATCCTAGAAGGCTCTTTCCCCACAGATTCACCTGGTTAACTCCCTTATCTCCTTCAGGTCTTGCTCAAATTTCATCTTTTCAACATGACTTACCTTGATCACACTATTAGATACTGTAACCGGTCAGACATCCTCATCTCCCTACTCTCTTTTCCTTTTTATCCATACTCTATCAATTCCTGTGGCATATCACATTAACTTATTTGTTTGCTTAGTTTTTGTTCTGTCTGGATCCCTGCAGTGTAAGACAGACTATGAGCTCCACAACTGCCTAGAACAGTGCCTGACACATAGCAGATGTTTAATATTAACAGTGCTTGATTCATAGACTGTAAAATATAACAGCGACTGGCTATATAAGGAGCAAGAAGACATAGTTATTGCTATTTTATATATATATATATATACACACACACATAGTATGTAATATATATATAGTGTGTATATATGTACACGTATATATTTCTCTTTATCTGACTGCAGACTATGCAACCATCTATTATTAAATGTGGTTATTTTCTTTCTTAGGACAATGTGGTGTGTCCCACACTGGTAAATGAATCACTTTAGGTAAACATCTGGATCAAATGTTCATGAGGTTTTGAAAATAAAGTATTTCAAATCCATGGGTCTTAAAAATATTTTGAAAAACAACCTTCCGAAAGTGAAAATTATTTTGAGACACAATGGAGTCTTTCCACCCTTTCACTAGTAGTGAAGACTCTACCGAGTTTGTCAAGCTGAGTTGATTGTTCTGTAACTAGAATGACGTCAAAGGCTAAAATGTTTGTCTCATAATGAATTTGACTTGGAGATTCAACATAGGACCAATTTCATTTCTAAGTTTGATATCAAAACTTACACAGACATGTGGGACAAAAGTTGGCAGACTTATCATATATATATGCTTAATGTAGGATCCTGAAGACCTACAGGGCCAGGCAGGTAACACAGAGAAGTGGAGGGTGCCAGGTCTCAGAAAGTCGTTGGTGTCAGGAAGATGATGGGGAGTGGGATGGGGTCTGGGGTAAACTTTGTCTGAAAGGGGTAGCTGCTAATAGACGTCACATACTGTTTGCTAAGGGATCCCAAATACAAAAATCTCTTGACTTTTCAAAAGAACCCAGATTGGAATTTTTATATGAATCTCACAATTTATTCAAGTTCAATTCATATATTTTTTAAAAAAACTCTCAGATAACATTGTATTATCAAAATACATCTGTGAGCCATCGTAGCCTCTATCTTGTGACTTCTGGGTTAATCAAGTTAATCAACCGACTCATGAATTCTGCTTGTTCATTCATTCATTCAATGAGTATTTATTGAGCATTCTCTATGTGCCAGACACCATTCTGAGCACTCCTGCTCTCATGGAGTTTACACTCTAGTGAGGGAGGCAGACAAAAAACACATACATACTTAAAATGGTGTTAAACAGAGGCTGTGATCATATTGAGTGAGGGTGGGATTTGAGGTGTTTTCTTGATAAGCTTCTTAGTAAGGTCACCCTGAAGAAACAACATTTGAGGAGAGACTTGACTGAAATAAGACAGTAAGCCATGCGACGAGTATTCTAGCAGAGGCAAGAGCATGTGCAAATGCCCTGAGGTCAAAACAAGCCTGGTGAACTGGAGGTACAGCAATGAGGCTACTAGCTACTAAAGCTGGAGAAGACTGACCCAGCCCAAATGCATGGAAAATGAAGTTGTAGAGGGAAGAATTTGAATGCTTTTTTTGAGAGAATTCATTGCAAGGTTTGGAGAAGGGAAATGGCATGATCTAACATATTTTTCAAGAGATCACTGTTGCTGGCCAGTGTAGAATAGAATGTAGGGCCAAGAAAGGAAGCACTGATGAGAACTAGTGGTGAGCCGGACCCTGTGTGCCCTGAGGCTGTGGAGAGTGGGTTACAGGCTGTATATATTTTAAGGGTAGAGGTAGCTAGCAGGACTTGCTGATGGGTTGGACACATGATGTGGGAAGTCAGGACACTCACAGAGGTTTACCATGTGCATGGTGAAGCCATTTACCAAAATGGGGGAGACTCGATGTACCACAGGTCTGAACCAGCTTTGAACTCATGTAGCTTTAAAAGAGCTGCCAATTACCCTTAGAAATAAGAATAAAAATTATCCAACTGGTTTCAAGGATTGTGCTAGACCCAGCCTGGTATAACTTATTCAGACAATATTCTGCTATTGATTACTCCTCCGTTCAAAACATGAAGCCTAATTTCCTTGCCTTTGAATGTGGATTGGACTTAGTGATTTGTTTTCAATGAACACAATGTGACAAAAGTGATGATGTGTGATGCCTGAGACTAGTTCCTAAAGAACTGGCTTCCTCTCTCTTGGATCACTTATTCTGGGGGAGGCCAGCTACCATGTCATGAGGATACTCAAGCACCTCTGTGAAGAAGCCAAATGGCAAAGAACTGAGGCCTCTTGAAAACATCAAGCACTAATTTGCCAGGTCTGTGAATAAGAAGATCCCCCAGCTTTAGTCAAACCTTTGGATGACTGCATCCCCAGCCAGTATTTTAAATGTACCTTCTTGAGAGACCCTGAGCTAGGGCCACCCAGCTAAGCCACTCCTTAATTGCCAAGCCAAAGACACAATGTGATTTAAAAAATATTTACTGTTTTAAGCCACTAAATTGTAGGGTAATTTGTTACTCTTCATTAGGAAACCAATATGCTTGCATTTGTTTGCTCACTTAAGTGAGTAATAGATCCACATTTGAACCCAGATGGTCTAGAGTCTATGCTTACAACCACCATAATACCTGCCCGACAGTGGTTTGAAGGAGGTGATTGTACAAAAAAAGTTTAGAATTAAATCAAATAGTTTTTTAAACCTATAGCTATGTGTCAAATAATGGTAAAATATCTAGATGCAGAGCAAAATCTTCTGCTCACCTAGTGCGATGGTTAACTTTATGTGTTAACTTGACCAGCCACTGGTTGCTCAATTAAACATTCTTTATTTCTGGGTGTGTCTGTGAGCATGTGTCTGGAAGAAATTAGTATATGAATTTGTGGACTCAGAATAGCAGATTGCCTTACCCTAGGTGGGTGGGCATTATCCAATCTCTTGAGGGCCTGAATAGAACAAAAGGCAGAGGCAGAAGGAATTTGCCCCTTTTTCTTCCTGCCTATCTGGAATGTCTCATTTCATCTCCTCGGGCCCTCAGACTGGTTTCTCAGGCCTTTGAACTTGGACTGAATTATACCACTGGCTTTCCTACATTTGCAGCTTGCAGATGGCCAATTATGGGACTTCTTAGCCTCTATACTCTCATAAACCAATTCCTCATTATCTATTTATCTGTCTGTCTACCTACCTACCTATCTACCTATCCATCCATCTGTCTATCCCACTGGTTCTGTTTCTCTGGAGAACCCTGACTAATCCCCCTAGTTATTTTATTCAAATAATGTCCAAACATTTGGATATTTTAAAATATTTTATTCTGTCTTAAATTATTTCCAAATATGTTAATATTGTTATCCTGTAGGTACCATTATCAGAAGAATCAAGATGAATGAGTGTCCAGACCATTGAAAGGAAAGAAGTCTGGCTGATGAAAATGAGCTCTGCACTGATTCCAGGCCATGTTTTGAGGTTTCCATTGTTTTTGGCTCAGCCTAGAAATTGGATTATTGCTCTTCATACCACTGGAGGCCTGCAGCCCAACCTCTGACCCAAGCTATCACAGAAAACAGAGAAACACAAACTGAAAATTGTAACAATGCTCTTCAAGCTCAACAGAGAGATAGTCAGAAACGTAATCACCACGGAGAGATTACAGTTTTCTAGTCTACACTTTTGAAGGGAAAGAGACTGCAAAAAAAAGAGAGAGAGAGAGAGTGAGAGAGCATTAACCTTTATCAGCTTTCAGCATTTCATGCTTTCAATTTAGAACTGGATGCTATTGCTTCTGGAAGGCCACAGAAGATGTGGGAAGAGCATGCACTGTTGCTTCCATTATTCTGTAGTGAGAAGGATGGCTTTGGCAAGACTCTAAATGCTCTTCCTTTAAAAATCTTAACCTCTGCCTCACTGATCAGAAGGCTTTGTGGAGACCCAGCAAAGCCTGATACTCTGTAACAGAAACCATGCCCACTATTGATGCTCATCTCTGTCATCTTAATGGCCTCCAGCAAGAAAGACTTTAGGCAAGCTAGTGCTTGAAACTTATCTAAAATATAAAGGTATCCCTGGTGGGGAAAAACTATGAAGTTTTGCCAAAAAAAAAAAAATTCACTCTCAACCAAGATGCCATCTTTAAAAGTTGGTGAGAGACTGTTCTTATAGATGGATATGATTCTTAGACATTCATTTCTTCATCATTCTTTGGGAAAAATAACAACATCTAACATCTATAATTTGAAGTCTAAGGATACAGCTTTCCCCACTGAAAAGGAAATGGATTCACTTTATTGCAAGAGGAAGCAACTCTAACTTTAAACCCAGCAATAACACATTCCTTATTCCTTATTTTTAGTTTTTCCTTTGGACTTTACCCCATTAAATTAGATAACTTAAGGGCAAGGTCTGAACAGTGAAGACAATTCAAACATGCAATCAAAAGGCAGTCTCTCTGATCGCAAAAAGGGTGTTTAGAGTTCAATATTGACACTATGTCCCTTCCACATAAATTAAAATTTTAAATCCTGTTTAAAATTAAGTTGAATATGTGTTGCCTAACATTGATCAAATATGAGCCAGTTGGCAATACTCACATAACTGGCACTGGTTTTCATATCATGATGTCTCATCTAACTGAATAGCTGTTGTTAGTGTTAAGTCCTGCTGGCAATATGGTGTCCATTTGACAAAATGATAGCCTATGTTTGTGCTGACCCATTTTACCCTAAGGCTTATACTGCTTCTCTAGAACATTTCTTTTGGATGATAAACACAAATAAATAAACACTAGATTGAAAAAAGGTGTGACCATACTGGCTAAAAGATTTCTACTCAAGAAAGACTGTGATTTTATAACTTTACATTGGAACAGCTGCTTGAGAAAGAAACAAGGCAAGAGAATCCAAATAAATTATTCTATTACATTATAAAGTCATTTTTATATTATAGTTTAAAAATTTTCTAAAAAGATAAATAGCATGAATAAGAAATAAATATTCGTTATTTATTTGAGGGTTTTGTGAAGTGAATCCTACAAAATCTCTCCAACTGGGGGATTTACATTTTTCGTTTCTCTTTTTAATTAAAAATCGCACACTTGAGATAATAAATGAAGAAAAAAAATCCTGTTAACACACACCCCTGTTAATGCCAAAAGGAGTCAAGCCCCATAAAGTCAGGAAATGCCAAAGTTAACCGTCTTGCACAAGCAAATGTTCACTCGCCTCATTAAACATACATAGCATTTTCTTTTTCTATTTTATTAAATTACAAGTATACACTGAGCTTTAACTGTTTATTTGTTTCAGAATATTCTACAACATTTATAATACCTAGTACAGTGATTGACACACAGTGGTCACTCATTCAATGCTTGTTAAGTAACAATGAACGGATGAGTGGATGAATGAATTTGGTCATACGGCAGAAGTTATCTATGACAAAACATTTGTCGTGAGCTTTTCAGCTCTCATATTCTACATATAATCTTTAGAGAATTGACATGACTGTATATTTACTATTTATATTTTCTAGTACTGATGATCAGGTCTTGGCACATAGAGCCAGAAACTCTAGAATTGAGATTTGAGAGTGGGCTGGACTCTTGTTGGAGTTCCGCTTTTCCATGCAGGCCGGAAAAGGTAACGACAAAAATTCCTCTCCCACCCTCTCTCTCCTACTCAAACTTGTCAAGGCAATGACTGATATAAAACAGAACCTACTGTTTCTCACTATGTAATGGGATTCTATGAAGAGCTTTAGTTGTGGAGAGGATTGTTAAGTTTCGTGGAAGTAGATGCAGTAAACATAGGGGCATTGTAAGAGATGATTGTTTTAGAGGATAGGTGAGTGGTGTAATTAAGAGGACAACCAAGGTTACTTTGCCAGACTGCAGTATATTCCATCCTGTGGTAAGTTGTGAACGTTTCTTTAAACGACTGGCATTATATAAATGTTTTCACAGTAAGAGTCAAAAAAGGAAAATAATGGAATGGCTGCATTTCACAACTTTAGGAAAGGGTGTATTCTGTTTTTGTCTCTGTTTCCTGTAGTAGTTAAGAGTTTTTCTGTGTTCGAACTAGAGTTTTAATGAGATAGGGCACCTTCATTCAAGGACTTCCATGCCAGAACTCTTTCCGTATTGATACACAGAGAAATAGTTCAAAATAAGCTTTGAATTTGGAGTCAATATGCTGATCAAGTGCATGGAAATTTCTTTTCTTGACATACAGTGCACCTGTGCCCTGAAGGACAAATATAAATTACAAGTTCTGCCCTGCATCCATCAAAATGCACTTAATCACTTAAAGATTAGGCTATGTGAGTTAGAAATACGTGGGTCAGAAATAATGTTAGCTTATCCCCCAGGGGTGCCATCTCAATAGATTACAATATGTACAGTGCCCCCTAGAGTTGTGCAAGGCAGCAGTTCTGTCCATGGGAATCTATTTCACACACATGCGCAAAACAGAGGCCTTTTCACAGCTCTGGAAAGATTCCTATAACTTGCTGAAATAGAACAATGGCTTATGAAAATGAATTAAAGTTCTTGAAACAAAATCTCTAAGAGAAAGAAAGAGATAGAAAACAATTTTTAAAAATATTTCTTAAGAGAAACTGAAGTTTACCTCAAATATATTTTCCTACCAGAAATTTGTTTCTAAGTCTGTAACAGGCCGGGAAAGAAATTGATTGTACTCTTTTATTATCTAATTTAAAAATATATCCATAGTTTGAGCTTTAAAACTTTCGCCGACATATTACATATTTTCAAAAGATCCAACAAAAAGAAATAAGAAACCCCATTCACAAACCTGGCCTATTATTAGTTCACTTATCTGAGCTGGATCTTCTAAGATCACTGGTGACATCTGAAGACATTGAAGAATGAGAACCTGAGGGCCTCCTGGCTCAGAACGAGACTTGCAAACTACATGAATTCAACAAACCTTATTAAGTAACTTCGTGCAATACCTAAGCCTAATTCTATCTGTGGAATATCTTATGGGAGACTAATAAGCTGCGATCAGAAAATGTCTGATTACTATGGAATCTGAAAGCCCATTAAAATAGTCTGAAAACACTGAGTGAGTGGGAAGAAGACAGCGTACAGTGTAAACATTCTGAGGATAATTTTCCTCCTTTCTGGAAACTACAATGAAACTGAAGAAGAGAGAAGTAGGAAAAAGACAGAGATCAGCAGGCATGAGTGTAGTTTTGAGCCTCAAAAGGGGAGACTTGCTTGAGAAATGCTTCCATCAATTTTGCTAATAAATTTCTGATTCAAGAATGATCCTCTTCTATCTTCTCCCTTCACCCCTTCTCCTCTCTCTCTCCCTCTCTCCCATCCACCACCACATTTTGGCCATTTTCTTGTTCCTTTACATTTTCACCAGAGGCCCTGTAGGGAAGGATAAATAACCGTCTAAAATAAAAGCATTGGAAATAATAAAAAGTCTAAAATTAGAGAAGTCGTTGGCTAAGGTATACCCACACACCACATTCAGCTATCTCCCAAACATAACCAACCTCTTTTTAACTGTGCAAAGTCCTGAAAGAGAATGTTTCACATCATAAATTACATCTTGAATCTTATTTCAGCTCAGGCTTTATCTGTCAACACCCTTTAAAGAACTTAATCATTTATTAGCATTTGGCATGTTTCTCTAAAAATAATCAACTATAGCATATTAGCTACACAGAGATACCCTTATATGGTTTTCTTTGTGAATTGAAGAACATGGCTCCCTGGCCTGGAGACAACAGGGTCTTGGCTACGTTACCCTTTTGTACAACTATGGAAATATCTTCAATCTTGAAAGACTCATTTTAAATGAGCAAATTGAGAAATGTAAAGCTTTTGATAGATAAGCCTTACCATATTGAAAGAAAACCTTACCTTGACATTCGTAGAGGCTTGGATTTATGGAGTGACCAAGTGGCAGATCAAAGGCAAACACAAGAAATACCATCGAGTTGAACCTAGGGAACCTTTCATTGCCCAGGGCCAAGTGCCTACTGACCATTTTGTCACAGAAATCTATGACCAACATGTGAAACAGTGAATTGGGAATATGAAGTCTTGAGTTTCTGGTTTATTTGAATTCTGCTATCCACCTGTTATCTGACTATGACCAATACATTAATACAGAAGGAATCAAGCTTTCTTTTTCTTTTTCATTTGGACATTGGTAAAAATATGAGTGGAAGAAGCCCACTGCTCTTATGTCTTATGTATAACATCATTTGTCTGCAAGCATTTGTGTAGTATTGACAGTCGCAGCCACTATGCTAGATGGGTGTCGGGGTATTTGTTTTATTTGTTAACTGATTCCAGGTCATTCAAGCTAAAAGCCTGGCTCTTTATTAACACGTTTTAAAAGTTAATACTTTAAATGTGCTTAGTTGGTGCTCCTTAAAAATTATTTTGCTTTACATAAGTAATACAGGTTCCACTTTTGGTTCAGAATGCTTATGCTGGTAAAATATCTTTAAATATTACTAAAATATTTCAGTTACTTGACTGGAAATGAGAACACTGTTATTAAATTAGGATAAATTAGACTCCTCTCCCAGTGATACCCTTACTTCTTGTGTTGCTATATATGCATATGCTTCAGTTTACTGATTGGAATATATGAATATACTTCAGTTTACTGATTCAAAAATTATAATTTCAAAAGTTGGTGGTGTTCCATCAACTTTTACTTTTAACTACAAAACTAGTTAATTATACATAAACTTGTTAAGTACCAGAAGTAGTCTAAGATAGGATAGTGCAAAAGGTAAATTTGTTCAGAAAGATAATCCTGATTGTGTCACAAGCAGAAAATATCTGATTACCTGCCAAGGTCACTTCACTCGAAACTCATTTGTGGGTTCAGTGAAGCAATTCCGCATTTTGACATACCAGCATTTTAATGTTATATGTACCCACACTTAACTAGTTAAATGTTAAAGATCAGCAGTTTTGCCTTTCAGAACTATGAATGCAGCCTCTTTGCCTCTAATAGTAGCCTACAGTTCTTAACTGTAAAACCATCTAAAGCACTCCAGTGGGTCACCAGCCTAATTTTTAGCTCTCTATCACCACTGGACACCTGATTACCTTTGGATCCTTACCAAACTAGTTAATGTGGATATTGGTATTTGTCTTATCAGTTTGCAAGCAGATTTATTTTTAAATGCAATTTCTTTACACATAAAGGAAGCTATATTTGAGAGCTAACTTCATTAACACAGTTATCCATGTAAATATAACACAAAGAGAGTTAATAAAATTCAGAAGTAATTTAAGAACTCATTATTTGCTCAAGAATTTTTAACTTCTCCCAACCTACAACCAAGTTTTGTTAAATATCATTGCCAAATCAAACCAAGCCAAATCAACTAACCAACCAAACAACAACATAAACACATTAATAGCATCCACAAGTACACCTGGCTGTCTTGCTTTTTATCCAGCTTTGATATCTATGCTTCTACAACTTAGTAGTGGAACACCAGGCTCTCATATGAACAAATATCTAGATTACCCCATTTATTTTAGGATATATAGGAAGGGCACAACAAGTAGCTTGTGAATAAGGAGAAATTCATCCTAGCATCAGGTAGTCAAGCACTGGCTTTTGGTTCTGGTGTATATGTAGACTATGTAAATATTAAGCGTGGTGGCCCATATACATATTACAGATAAACATTAATATGCATTTATATCCATATTGAGATATTATATAAAGTAGCGATGAAAACCAAGAGTACAAGAATAACTTTCTAGCACAATATGGCAATATCTTTCAAAATTACAATGCACACACATTTTGATTTAATAATTTCAGTTATAAAAATTTACCCTTTAGATGTAGTCACACATGTGTGCAAAACTATATGTACAAACATGTTGTTTGTAGTCATGTTTGTCACGACAAAAGCTGGAAAACAAAAAATACTCAAAATGCACATACACACATTTTAATAACATTTATCATTTCTTGCTATGTGCCATGCCCTGTGCCAAATGTTAGTCATCTTTTTACTTATATATTCTTATAAAACTTAACATTTTAATGTGTGTACATGTACACATGCATATATATTTAAATAAATATCTCCTTTGGATGCCTGAAGTTTTCATTGTTCTTCTGGTTGGTGTTGTGTAATGTAGGCATAGCCCTAGTGTGTGCCTATGAGAAGTGTAAGCAAGGCTTATTATTTTCTGCATGTTTACATGAGTTTGAAGTGCTTCAGCAGCCTCAATTTGCTAAGTGTCCTCAGACACTTCCCTAGCCTTCAACACAGGATTTCACCCACAACACAGGAGACCTGTGAGAGTGGTATGATTCTACCTAAAAGTTTCCAGGGACCCAGCTCCTTGAGGAAGTCCAGGCAGATCAGACATGTTTCCCAACGCTTTTCAGCTTCCCACTGCAGCAACTCCAGATAAAGTCCCACCAATTCCACAGCCTGAAGACTGTAGCTTCCAATAAGAGGTATGACATTTTGTGATTTGTCAACTTTACTGAACTCTATATTTATTAACCTCTAGATTAATGGAATAGATTCACATTGACATTTCTGGGCCTCTGGGCCCTTAGTGTGCCAACAGGAGAGTAGGAGAATTTCACAAACCCCCAGAAATTGTGTATATTGAATTCTCAAAGAGAATTATAAAACTCCACCAAAAAAATTAGAAATCACTGGTTTAGCTTTAAGCCTCTTATATTAGGATATATTAAATATAGCCTTCATAACTCATTTAAATTGCTTTTTTCAGAATGATCATACCTGACTACTCTGAAATTCTAAATGCATTAAAAAAAACTATGTTGCCACAATTATTTAGGAGAATAAATGGCTTTTAACTAGTCCTGGATTTGATATTTTGGTAAATTAAGCCATTAGAATAACTTCCACTGATATTACACACTACAGACCAGCTGAAGGGGGTTTCAAGAGACAGAAATCCTGACTCAAATTAATTTCTGAAAATGTTTACCAAGTATTCTACTGTGGGATAGCATATTATTTGCCATAATTCCACCAAATGCTCCCAAATGAGATCCTAAAACAATACTCAAGGTTGGAGACGACCATGCAGTGCCTGAGCATGCTTCGTGCAGTGGGATGGGGTGGACCACAGGGTCTTGGGCTGGATGATCTGGGTTCAAGCCCCAGTTTCATTACTTTGTAGTGGTATGACATTAGGCAAGTTACTTCTTCACCTCTCTGACAAGTAGTTTGCCTAGATCTAAAGCAGGAATGATAACGATACCTCCTCTACAGGGTTGTTGTAGTGATTTAATGAAATAAACCAAGTGCCTAGTGCATCATTAACTGGTAGCCATTATTATGATATTGTGTCTCAAGCTAAACCTAAGGCCACAAGGTAGGATTCAATAATGATGACCTTAGTGATGGGACGTAATGTGATGAATGTGTTTGTGACCAATATTGATTAATGGATGGACAGATTTGTAATGACTCATTGGCTTATTTCAGAAGTAAAAACACTGTCATGTTAAGACTGGATGGCTTCAGGGAAAAGGATGTAATTTCCTAGGGAAACAATAAGGGAGTTTGAAATGAAAGGGAAACTGTGTGACCTCTTGGGGAGTCAGAAATTCTCTAGTTTATCGCAAATGCTCATTTAACCAGACAGAGGAAATAAGATGGTTCTGGAAGAACTGATTTATATCTGTCCAGGAGGCAACACACCAGAATTAAAAAAATGTTCTCAATCCCACCTTCTATGCAGCACTTAAGCTACTGTCTGATTTAGAAAGGTTTCTAACTGGGCTAGACATGTTGGGTTTCCTGACCCCCTAAACAGAACTTTCATAAAATCCTGTGCCAACCTAGCAAAACTAGATTGTAATCTCCCTTTGGGAAGAGATCTTGTTAGATTTATTTTAAATTTATCACAACATCTTGTACTGAAAAGTTCTCAATTCGGTTTTGATGAATTGAATTGAAATTCCTTTGCCAAATTAGAATGGGAAGACTTAGTTTGTGGGACGTCTTAAGAAGTAAAAGGGTCACTTCTGGCCCTCATGGAGTTGTGACTGCATTTAGAGATTCAGTTTCACTTCTGGCCCTCATGGAGTTGTGACTGCATTTAGAGATTCAATTTCAGCTCTTACCAAGTAAATCCTCACGGTTCATCAGAATCAATTGCCACACAGGATTTTAGGATTTCTTCAATCAATTCTCCCATTTCCGGGGGTGATTCCCTTTAGAGAAAACTATATCCTAATCCACTCTCACCGCTAAACCTCAGAAATGTTTGGAATTCCCCTTAAAATATAGCTATTGGGTTAGGATTTTTAGAGATTTATGAAGGGAAATTTACAGGCATGCCTTATGGTAACTACTCCTGCCAACAGGTCAAAGCATTCCCTACAACATTTCCCAACTTTACATTCCGTTTTTTTCCCCTTGTATTGAAGTACTGAAGTCAGGGCTAGCTATAGGCAAATCCGCAAAGCACAATTCCATTTCCTTACACTGTGATTGTGTTTTTATGTGCAACTTTCTATTGCTACTGCTGCTGCTGCTTGCTGGGAAAGTTTTAAATATTTTCATATGTCTTTGACATTTTCCAACTGTTTTATTTAAACTGCTTTTTTTTTTTTTTTTTTTTTTAACACCATAAAGCCTCAGTAAGTGGGCACTAGCAGCCTTATTGTGGAATTGAGGAAACTGAGGCCCAGAGGTGCTGGGATGTGTCTGGAGTTCCAAAGCAACCTGGAGCAACCTGGCTCTTTGTGTATTTTTACTGACGCCCATGGTAATCACACAATAATGTTAACTACTGAAACCCTTACAGATTTAGAGTGCTCCTTGGTCTTGTCCATGAAATAATTGATGGGGTGCCATCATATAGCTTGCACTTTGGAACCTGACAGATTTGAGTCTGATCCCCAGCTCCACCTCTAATTCATTTACTTTGAGCATCCTACCAGTCTTCTGTAAACTAATTGTAATATCTACTTGTGGGCTGCTGGAAGGAATAACAGAAGTAACACACCTCACCCAGTCCTTGGCCCACTGTAGATATTTAATACAAAGTAGCTACAGTCCATCACAGCAGGTGAACTGTGTTTTTCCTACTCACCAGTCTGGATCTCTTTCTTCCAGGCCATTTATTTCCTAAAAACCTACTTTGTACCTGCTACTTTCAAAGTCTTCCAAGACAGTGCTTCCCAAAGTTAGTGGGCATATCAATCACCTGAAGATCTTAAGATGCAGATTCTAACTTAGTAAGTCTGGGGTAGCCTTGCCTTGCATTCCTAACAAACTCTCAGGTAATATTGATGCTGACTGTCCATGGACCACACACTTTGGACTAGAGGATGTACCCAATTAGGTGCACTTAGGGACTAGATCCTTCAGGACTAGTGGTTCTCAAACTTTATAGTTCATCATAATCACATAAAGGGCTTGTTAAGATACAAATTACTGTGCTCCACTCCAGAGTTTCTGATTTAGTAGGTCTGGGGTGAGGCCAGAAAAATCTTCATGTGCACCAAGTTCCCACAGTGATACTAACGTTGCTAGACTGGGGACTACACTTGTCCTAAGCTTAGCAGAGGTCTACTGAAGATCTGAATGGAATTTTATTCCAATGGCTACTGACTTTTATGAGTGGACAGAACCAAATGGAATTTGGTTCCAAAGATTACTGACTTTTAGGAGGGGCAGAACCTTAAGAGGAAGCTAAAGGGAAGCTCCCTCTACAAGCTTTCTCATCTCCCCGTCTCCAACCAGGCCCCCTTCCTCAAGCCCACCATGATTTCAGCACGCGCCTTTTACCTTGTAGACATTGATAGGGATGTCAATGACGATGTGCAGCAGGTCTCCCAGAGCCAAGCTGGCGATCAAGATATTGGGACCGTTTCGCATGCACTTGTTCTTGTAGATAATTCTCAGAAGTGTGGAGTTCCCGATGATCCCCAGCACGAACACAAGGCAGGACACAACCGTGTTGATGTATTTGAAAGTCTCCTTGATCTCGATGGATCCTTGGCACGGAGGAGGGGAGATGGTGCGTGGCGGAGATCCTGCCATCCTGTCTCCTTTAGGCACCTCCGCAGGTGCCAACGACCGCGCCAGACTGGCGTTGGAACCCTTGGGCCATAAGGTCTTAGTGGGTGGCGTCATTATCTCTGCGGTTTGCAAAAGCGGAGTGGCCCTGGCAGGCGGGAAGCCTCTCTCCTCTCCCCAGATCCGCGACAGGCCGCAGGCAAGAACCAGCGCAACCAGGGCGCGTCCGCACAGACTTGGCGGCGGCTGCATGCTGCTGCCTGCTCCAGAGGGCGTCCGGTGGCCGCTCCGCAGTTTCAGAGCCTAGAGACAAGCAGGGGAAGGAAGACAGGACACTTGGGTCAGCTGCCCGAGCCACGTCTCTGCAAACGCTAGTACCGCCCGCAACCTCTTCGCCAGTATCCACGCTCAAAAGTAACTCAAGTTTGCGCGCCAGTGGGGAACTTGGCGCTCGTGACTCGCCAGCGCGGGTCAAAACTCCTTCTTGATGCCCTCTCCGCTGTTTTTCTTCCCCCGCGTGGCCAGGAGGGGGTAAATAATATGCAGTGGGGCGGGGCGTTCTGGAAGGGGTGTGCCAGGGAGGGAACCATGGGGGTCCCAGGCAAAGCTCCGAACTCTTTCACGTAACGGGAGGAATACAGACACGTCTTAGTTAAGCGTGCGTGGGAACCGCGGAATTGAGGCACCTAGAGGCCAAGGGCTTGTGTCAAGCTCTGCATTTTGCCCCGCAGGGGAACCTCTATACCCCGCGATTGAACTCGAAAGACTCCTCCCGGCGGATGAAAGGCGCTACTCCCTGGCTGGCTGAGCTACAGCTCCCCCAGCGCGCCCAGGAGTGCGCCGGAGATTCGGAAACCCGCAGAGACTTCTCAAGTCAGCAGGAACTTGGAAACCACTGTTCCCTCCAAATGGCTTCAAACACTCGCGCTCCTTCCTTTACCCAACCTAATTTTAATTTGTCCTCTCTACAGGCTTTATTTTTATTTTTTTTAAATCCCAAACTAGTAAGCCAAACCGAAGCCCCTGGATAAGGTTCAATCAATGATTTTAATTCAACACCAAGCCCGAATGTTTACCTCTCGGATCTGACAAACCAGATGCAGAGCGACGAATGGAGACCACCTTCCCGGGACGCGGAACCCAGCTGGGTTCCAGCCTGCTCTGGGAGAGGAGCACGCCTCCCTTGAGCTGCAGGCGGGTCTGGCTCTGACGAAACGCTGCGAGAATGCCAGACAGTGTAGCCTACACCGTTTGCTCGGGGTCTCTGCTGCCATCAGACAAGTACTTTTATTCATTCATCCCTTCCCCATCAATCACCGCCAGACTCCTCCCGCGCCTTCCGACCCCGCTGCAACCTTTCCCCTTGGGCGATGCCTGGACAGCATCAGTAGATCAGTAGTAGTTGCCCGAGGGAGGGGGCAGTCCTCGTCCAGGGACAGGTCCCAAAAGGCTATTTATTTGTTAGAGTTCTACGCTCTTCAAATGAACCCAAATCAAGGGCAAGTTATCACGCACCATGTGACACGCGGCAGCTCCAGACTAGAACAAGGCTCTGCACTGAACGTGATCATTGAACTTTTAATGCCAAGTGTGACTTTTCTTTCAGGTAAATGTTCCGCCGCTGTGATATTTAAGGTTGGTTTGTGGGCGCTGCTCTTTGCTCTGCTTCATTTTGCCCTGAAGTTTCATTTCAAGTCCACATTAACCCCAACACGGAACAGCTCGATCTCTTCTTCCCAGGCCCTCTCACTGCCCCGAGAGAGGATTACAAGCACTCCTCATTTTCCCTAGTACAGCTCTTCTCTTCTCTTCCTGCCACAGTATCAGTGTTAGGCAATCTCAGGGATTTTTACACTGTACCTATGACAGACTTGATGCTTATCGGAGACATGAAAATAATCAGAAAGCTGGCATGCAAATTCAACATGATATTTATTTACCAGGCAGAGCAATACAATAAGGTCTTTCTATCCATTCTTGAGCTCCATGTTTACTGCAGAGAAGAAAATAACAGCGACTGGTAGTTTTGCCCAGAGATTGTATAAAAGAGGTCAGGAAGTCAGGCTTGGAGATGCACTGGAGAGTACTGTGCCGTCCTCCAATCAGCAAAATCCCTACTGAATCTGTGAAACTTCAAACCCAGAAGCATCCATTCCATGTAGCAGTTTCGCCCAGAGACAGGAGGCTCAGTTTTTGCTTCATGTTAGTTAATGGCATAGATTGGAACAAGAACCTTGGATTTTTGGCTCTTAGGCAATGCTTTCTGGGACAGTGGAAGTAGAAAATCAATTTCTATTTAAAAAGGTGAACTTTAAGTGTGAAATATGGTTAGGAACGTGGTTACGGAGTAAGGCTAAAGGAATGAGAAATATGTTCTAGGGCTGTGAGTGCTAATTCCAAATCTGGCTATTTTGAATTGCAGTCCTTATCCTCCCTGTCTCGTAAGAACGAGGTCAACATTCAATTGCTGAGCCAAGTAACAATATACAATGTTGTCTGAATAAGGAATTATATGGAAGCTTTGGAATATGAATATTTTGCTTAGTTGACTCCACCCAGTGTTGGATCTGCCCTTCCTATACAAGCTTTCTTGGGTTCATGCCTACGGCTCCTGTGGGGTGACTTTTCTTCCTCCCCACTGGCCTTCTCATCATCTCCATCTCCATTCATATTTCCTATACTGAGTCCTGAAAGTCTGTTCTAATCCTCACTAAGGTCTATCTCTTTACTTTTCTTGTAGCACTTTTGGACTGTTAACCACAACTTAGCAAGCACTTGATTACATAAGAGACATCTATGGGTCACTATTGATTTCATGTGACTTAATTTCTTTTACGGGACAGGGACTTGAATGAGTTATATGTTCTTCCTGCACCATCCCACTACCTGACACAAAATGAGCTTAAGAAATATTTTTTATAAATTGATAATGATATTTTAAAGTATTTAATTATACTTTATTAACTGGTCATTGAGCTCAAGAATAAGGCCAAACAATTTTAAGGTAAATGCACACATTCCTCATTTGGAATTTAAAACACATTATCAGCTACTCCTTACAGGGTCTACCACCTGCATTAGGCACCTTTTCACAGTACCTCATTGATTCCCTGATGTCTGTCTTCCAGCTCAGTATTATTTTCTATGATGTTATAGGTAGTGCAACTGAGTCTCAGTAATTCACTTAAGGTCATGTGGCTAGTTAGTTGTGGGACCAGGATTTGGAGCTAGGATTTGAATGCATGTCTATCTGGTTACACAGACTATGCTTTTTATTATTGTAATTGCAGAAAACCTAAACAAATTTTTTTCTTATTTTGGGGAAACAGTGTTCTAGACATCGGTAATATGTAATTGAAGTTTAACCTTAAATATTTCACCTTAAAATGCAAAGACAGCCATGTGAAATGTAAAGAATTGTTCATTGATCTTCATGAATGACTGGGTGTCAGTTTCCCCTTTCGTAAAATGGAAGAAAAGGATTAAAGTTACTTCTTGCTCTAATAAATCAGTCCAACTGACAAACTGCCTCTGTAGGAGTGTCTTAAAGTGCAGAAAAGTGGAAACAGATTCTAGGCTAATATTTTTTTTTATGTTACTTTCATTACTCATGCCTTGAGCAGTACTGCTATGGATATAGTTTTTTTTTTCTTATTATTACTTAAAAGTTATTGATAGATTTTATTTATGAATTCATTAGTAGCTAACTACTATGTAAATTTCATTTCTATATATGAGCAAAAAGTTGTATCAAATTTTAAGAATTCCTATCTGCAAACTTGTGAACTAATTTTGCATTTATGAGAGGTTTTTTTTTTTTTTTTCTTTTTTTCGGCTAGGTAAATGTGGAGCCTTTTACAAATTTGTTTTTTTTAAACGTTTATGAAGTGTCTAGGAAATCTATCAAAATTCCAGATTGGCTAAGATCACTTCTCAAAGTTAGAAAGTTGATGATAGGCAATGTCCCAGTATCTCCTTTAAATGCTTTATCTAGAAGTTCCTGAAGACAGAGTTTAATGCAATTCGGAATTCATTTCTCAAAGAGGTTTGCCATGGGGAGCATTCCCAAAATAAACCTTTTCCCCGGTGATAGAACAAAGAAAAGCCCTTTTAGCCACACAAAAAAGTTAGTACTTTCATATAATCCTCTTGATATGAATGTGCCCTCCAAACCTACCTTGAACTCTCTAAATCATGAATGCTGAGAGACAAGGTGTGTGAAAAACACAGAAAGAGTTGGTTCAACTGGTTCTCCACATATTCCTCTGGGACCAGATTCAATGATCAAATAATGGTTGAAGTAAGAGAATAAAAAAGTTTTAAAGTGACTGCAAATATCAATAGCAAACAGGATGAGAATTTCTATTTCTTGAATTTTCTTTTCTATTAAGTGACTGTAGCTATCTGGATCCATGATTAAGAATTTTTTAAAATTAAGTATAATGTATGTACAGTTAAATGGACAGGGCTTAAATGCAGCTTGAAGAGTTTTGTCAAATGTTTGCAATCCTGTAACCCATACCTAAGGGGCTCTTTGAAAATTCATTTATTCTTTAAAAGTGGTAAAATTTGAATATTTTAGATTTGGACACTATTCCTGTTAAAACTTTCGTTAAGACACTATTTCTGCTTTATCAACTTATCTGATACATCTTATCAGCTTCTATAACTAAAATGTCACTCATAAATTAGAGGTGTGATTAAATGAGAGAATCTTAAATTTGAAACGTTATCAATGATTGCTGGATGGTGCCAAATTACACTTCATTCCCTGATGTAATTAAAATTTGATAGGTTTAATGTAACTAGAAATAAGACTTAATTAATTCTTTTCTGTGTATAGAAAATATGAGAAACAGACAGGATACACTCTTTTTTTCTGAGAAAAACAACATAGTTCAGCTATTTTAGGCTATGGTCTACTTTAATTAAAATTAGACAATAATTTGCTCTCCTGCTTATAACTTAAGTAATTTTTATTTTTTATTTTATTTTATTTTATTTTTATTTATTTATTTTTTGAGATGGAGTCTCGCTCAGTCGCCCAGGCTGGAGCGCAGTGGCGCAATCTCGGCTCACTGCAAGCTCTCCCTCCCGGGTTCACGCCATCTCCTGCCTCAGCCTCTCCGAGTAGCTGGGACTACAGGCGCCCGCCACCACGCCTGGCTAATTTTTTGTATTTTTAGTAGAGACGGGGTTTCACCGTGGTCTCGATCTCCTGACCTCGTGATCTGCCCGCCTCGGCCTCCCAAAGTGCTGGGATTACAAGCGTGAGCCACCACGCCCGGCCTTTAAGTAATTTTTATATTCCTTTCTTTGACATATTTTTTTCACCAATCTCAGTAAAACAAAAAATGAGTGTAACCTGGTCTACAAACTTCTTAAAACTGTTCACAGAACTTTTGTAACAACTTTGAAAATATATTAGAAATTCCAGTCTAAGAAGGCAGTCTGACCTGTGCCGTCTTGGTTTGTCAATGCGCACTGTATTTATTAAATTATTCTTAGGCCACTCAGTAATGGAGAAAACACTATCATTACTGTATGTCAGCACAGTCTTACCATGTGTAGTGCACTCTTTGGGAAGTTGTTATTTCATATGGAATATAATTTATAATGAGTTTATGTATTTTCTGTGACTCTAATTGTTTTCTTTAATTTTTGCCTTTCCTTATTTCCATTCTTTTGATACCTGAATGAAGTGTCCAAAGAGATGTGAAACAGTCAAAATAGATTAGAAAGCAAAAAGAAAGAGAAACTTGGATATTTACCTATTTACTGGTAAATAAAAGAGAGGTACTTTTTTTTTTTTTAAAGAAAGAAGAAGTTATTTGTAGTACAGAATAGAATGTGCTAGGAGAGGCCAAAAAGGAGAATTCCCACAGCAGGCTTTTTTTTTTTTTTTCTTCTTCTTTTGCTTTTAACAACTGTACTTAATCAATGAGATATTTTAAATTTCATTTCTGCTAATTATTAAGCTCTGGTAATGGAAATACCTTTTAATCAAAATCTGCCAAAATCTGTAAAGTTTCCGATTGTGCTTTGAGATTTAATTGTAGGGGAATAGAACTATTTGTATGAAAATTTAAAGGGAAACAATGATTTTACTGAGTGTTTATTTACTATACATTAGATGAACAATTTAACTTTCAGGCCAAGATTCATGGCATACTTTTGTCAAAGTGAGGGATCATCTGGGGCTTGCAAAGCCATGCCAATTTCATAAGGCGATTTTTGCTTATCTCTCCTAGTGATGCATGTATAGGAAATTGCTTCTTCTCTTTTGGGCCCTGCTAGACAGAACAATTATTGCTATCTGTGGAGAAAGTGATTCTGAAATGGCTTTATCAGCTGTGAATTATCCAAATAAAATTACTCACAGAATCTCATGGGAAATGCACAGGAGCCTTACTTCTTATGAGGGCAGCAGATAATGCAAAGCTGGCATTTGAGGGGGACATGGCCAAGGTAACAGGTGCCAAGTACCCTGCAGAGAGGTAGGCAGAATATAGAAATGGGAAATCCAAGAAGCGGTTAATTCCTTGAGTATCTTTTAATGTGGTAAAAAACACATAATACAAAATTTAACATATTAACCATTTTTAAGTGTACAGTTCAATAGTGTTAAATACATCTATATTGTTGTATAGCAGATCTCTGTAACTTTTTCATCTTGCAAATTTGAAATTTTCTGTTAAAGAATGATATGGTTTAGTTCTGTGTCCCCACTCAAATCTCATCTCCAATAATTACCATGTATTGTGGGAGGGACCCAGTGAGAGATGATTGAATTATGGGGGCAGGTCTTTCTTGTGCTGTTCTTGTGATAGTGAATGTGTCTCACGAGATCTGATGGCTTTAAAAACGGGAGTTGTCCTGCACAAGCTCCCTTTTGCCTGCTGCCATCCACCTAAGATGTGACTTGCTCTTTCTTGCCTTCCACCACGATTGTGAGGTCTCCCCAGCTATGTGGAGCTGTAAGTCCAATAAACTTCTTTCTTTTGTAAATTACCCTATCTCAGATATATGTTTATCAGCAGCCTGAAAACGGACTAATAAAAAGAACAACTCTCCATTTCTTCCTCCACCCAATCCCTAGCAACCACCATTTTAATTTCTGTTTCTATGAATTTGACTACTTTAGAAATCTCATACAAATGAAGTCATACTGTACTTGACTTTTTGGGACTGGCTTGTTTTATTTAGCTTAATGTCCTCAAGGTTCATCAATGGTGTAGCATATGACAGGCTAAATTATATTATTTTTAAGGCTAAATAATATCCCATTGTTTGTATATGCCACATTTATCATGAGTCTGCAAATACCTCTTTTAATTCTTTTCTCTATAGATCCAGAAGTGGGATTGCTGAATCATATAGCAGTTCTATTTTTTAATAGAGGTATTTGCAGACTCATGATCATGACAGCACCATTCACAACAACCAATAGGTGGAAACAGCCCAAACTTTATGCATGGATGAATGCACAAATAAATGGCTGAAAGGGGCCAACATGCAGTTCAGGCTGTGGCTTCAGAGGGTGGAAGCCCTAAGCCTTGGCACTTTCCATGTGGTATTGAGCCTGCAGGTGCACAGAAGTCAAGAATTGAGGCTTGGGAATCTCTGCCTAGATTTCAGAAGATGTGTGGAAACACCTGGATGCCCAGGCAAAAGTTTGCTGCAGGGGAAAGGTCCTCATGGAGAACCTCGGCTAGGGCAGTCTAGAAGGGAAATGTAGGGTCGGAGCCCCCACACAGAGTCCCTGCTGGGGCACTGCCTAGTGGAGCTGTCAGAAGAGGGCCACCATCCTCCAGACCCCAGAGTGGTAGATCTACTGATATCTTGCACCGTGCGCCTGGAAAAGACGCAGACACTCAATGCCGGCCCACGAAAGCAGCCAGGGGGGAGGCTGTACCCTGCAAAGCCACAGGGGCAGAGCTGCCCAAGAACATGGGAACCCACCTCTTGCCTCAGCATGACCCAGATGCGAGATATGGCATCAGAAGAGATCATTTTGGAGCTTTAAGATTTGACTGCCCTTTTGGATTTCAGACTTGCATGGGGCCAGAAGCCCCTTTGTTTTGATCAATTTCTCCCATTTGGAATGGCTGTATTTACCCAATGCCTTTACCCACACTGTATCTGGGAAATAACTAGCTTGCTGCACACAGCACGGGGACCCTGAGACGTTTTCCCCATGGTCTTCGTTATTAACATTAGGATCCTCGCTACTTATGTCAGTTTTTGTAGCTGGCTTGAATGTATCCTCAAAAAATGGAGGAGAAAGAAAATGGGTTTTTCTTTTCTACTGCATCGTCAGGCTGCAAATTTTCTAAACTTTGATGCTCTGTTTCACTTTTAAAATGGAATGCTTTTAACAGCACCCAAGTCACCTTTTGAATGCTTTGCTGCTTAGAAATTTCTTCCACCAGATACCCTAAATCACCTCTCTCAAGTTCAAGTTCCACATATCTCTAGGGCAGGGCAAAATGCTGCCAGTCTCTTTGCTAAAATATAACGAGAGTCATCTTTGCTCCAGTTCCCAACAAGTTCCTCATCTCCATCTGAGACCACCTCAGCCTGGACCTTATTATTCATATCACTATCAGCATTTTTGTCAAAGCCATTCAACAAGTCTCTAGGAAGTTCCAAACTTTCCCACATTTTCCTGTCTTCTTCTGAGCCCTCTAAACTCTTCCACCTCTGCCTGTTATCCAGTTCCAAAGTTACTTCACATTTTTGGGTATTTTTTTCAGCAATGCCCCACTCTACTGTTACCAATTTACTGTATTAGTCCGTTTTCATGCTGCTGATAAAGACATACTGAGACTGGGAAGGAAAAGAGGTTTAATTGGACTTAAAGTTCTACATGGCTGGGGAAGCCTCAGAATCAGGGCAGGAGGTGAAAGACACTTCTTACATGGTGGCAGCAAGAGAAAATGAGGAATATGCAAAAGCAGAAACCTATGATAAAACCAACAGATCTTGTGAGACTTATTCAGTACCATGAGAACAGTATGGGGGAAACTGCCCCCATGATTCAAATTATTTCCCGCCAGGTATCTCCAACAACATGTGAGAATTGTGGGAGTACAATTCAAGATGAGATTTGAGTGGGGACACAGAGGCAAACCATATCAGTATATAAGATAAATATATCTCTATCTATTTATCTTCTCTGGAGAGGTTGTTGTTAATTACCTAGTTATCTACTTCTCATAGTAGACGCCTGAGATTCAAGCATCACTGTGGGATCATTGAGCCCTCAGGTCCTAGATCTGGATGCTTGAGTAAGTTCAGAGAATCCAAAGTTGAGGTAGGTTGAGGGCTGGACTATTGAACTTTATCCTGTCTTGTTCTAGATTAACATAGTGACTGGGCTTGACTGAAATTACATAAGAAGAGTATAAGTTGATCCATCTGGAGGTATGAGGTTGAGGAAGTCTGTGTCTAGGAACTAGAACAAAGTTGGGTACTCCTGATAAATTTTAGACAAATTTCCACTTTTTGACAATTTGGCAAGAAAGTAGACCTGATATTTAGGTGAATTTGACAATCAGGAACCTGATATAGGTGTATTCATATTTTTCCAATTCCAAATTAGTTGGAAAAGTGAGTGAATGATTATCATTACTGGAATGCTTTGCAAGAAATTTGTCCAGAGCAAGAGCTGTAACATATTTAGACTGTCACAATTTCTGTTCTTCCAGTATCTTTATCCATTCATTAATCTAGATATTCACAAGGAATAATCCATAGCTTATGATAGAGTCAAATATTTGTAAGAAAAGTGTTATTATTACTCAGGTATTGATAAGGTCTGGCTGTGTTCCCAACCAAATCTCACCATGAATTATAATAATTCCCATGTGCATGGGAGGGACCTGGTGTGAGGTAATTGAATCATGGGGGTGAGTTTTTTCGCTGCTGTTCTCATGATAATGAATAAGTCTCATGAGATCTGATGGTTTTATAAATGGGAGTTCCCCTACACAAGCTCTCTTGCCTGCTACTATGTAAGAAGTGACTTTGCTCCTCCTTTGCCTTCTGCCATGATTGTGAGGCTTCCCCAGCAATGTGGATCTGTGAATCAATTAAACCTCTTTACTTTATAAATTACCCAGTCTTGCATATGTCTTTATTAGCAGTGTGAGAACAGGTATATTTAATCATTTGTATGCAAGCAAATTAGACAAGTAATTAATCTTTTATAAAAATTTGGAGGGATAAGTGAGACATCACTTTTATTATATATACGAGTGGGGGGCTTACTTCATATTTTATTATATTATCATCATATTTTAAAGCTGTACTGTTAACCACTGTCTTATATCAAGAAGCAAGTAACCTGATATTTGGTGATTTTGATTTTCCACTAAGAGGTACACTTAGGAAATATTTCATTCCCTTTATTTATCACAGGGTGGTTTCAGTATTGTTACCAAATATTTTGTACATATTTTTTCATGATGCTATTTTTTTGGTGTAAAATTAGCTAAAGAATATGATATTTTAAGGAGCTTCGTTTTCAAGAGGAATGTCTTTCCTGAAAATGTTTACCACTGGAGGGATCAACAATGTGTTTGGCTTAAAATTAGCCCTAACAACACATTTAAGTTATTTTATCTAAAATATATAAATGCCAATGAATTTGCCAGAAAAATACAACTGGCCTTTTTCCTTTGGAATTCCAGACATAACACAGCTTCTCTGAAGTCAAGAGAAGATCAAGTCTGAGAACAATGCTATTCTTACCTTTACTCTAGGGAAAAGCTGAATTTGCTCTAGGGATAAGAAGCAAAGACAAAATGCCATTGTCTAAGTGACGTTTTCACCAAATCATTTAAGAAGAACTTCCAAAGTATTTCCCAAAATATGTCTAATGCTTAATTTAAAAATAACAAAAAACATCTTCCAACCTCCCACTTTTAAATTATTTTTTATAGTGATTAAATTTATTTAAGTTCTAGGCCATTCACAAAAGATGAAGTGGCATCCAAAGTAGGCATTTTCAGTTGAGAAACTCAGTCCTATTTAAATGTGCATCAGCTATAAATTTTAGGTACAGACGTTGACGAAGGTCAAAAGGTTAGTGATTCATTTCCTGTACTTGTCACTCTGCTGCTTGTTATGACACATTTCTGGAAGTGACTGACAACAGAAATAATCATGCAAAGGTCTCAATTGTATGACAGGAGCAAATACATTTTAGGCTCCAAACCATGAATTGTTTTGATTATTAGAAATCTTCATAGCATACAAATAAGAGGACCAAAATATACAGGAGCTTATCTTCCCAAACAGTCAACTATAGGACATAAGGAGAAGAAGGAAAGATAAATGTATAAGGTCTGGTCATGGTAGATGCACCTTTCCATCTATACATATGTGAGAATATTCTTTGATATTTCCAATATTATGTTGGCATCAGCTTGATCTCATAATGTAACTTATGTCCTCTTTAGGTGGCCTTTATTTTCCTAAGAGAACGTTATCATAGATTTCCCCTTCTGTAACTAATAGTTGCCATTAAGATTTGGGGACTAAGATCTGTCTATGTTAGAGCAATGAAATATCAGCTGTCTTAGTTCTTCTGAAGGTTAGATGCTGGTTCATGCCCTGAAGACCCATTTGTACAAGGCGGGTGACTATTCCAACACTTTCATGCTAATAGCCTTCCACTTAAACCTCTGGTCAAGAAATAGGAAAGAATCATGCCCTTTTGCAAGGAAAGGACTCTGGGAAAGAGGAGAGATGGACTTCAGGAATGCTGACTCCTGGCCATTTACCTACCTGAGAGGCCTTATGCAAATCATTTTACCTCAATATATCCTCTGGGTAAAAGAAAGGATAAGACTAATGTCTCCATTGTGAGATTTAAATTCTATTATGTGTGCAAATCATTTGGTATAGTGCGTGGAATACAGTGACTGTCTAGGAAATGTCAGAGATCATTTTTATTAATATATGTTCTGGTTTCTGGAAAGTAAATAATAAGATGAGAACACCATCAGACCTCATGATAAACTTTCTTAGCAAAGGTGCAGGCTTTGAATGGAATTCTCGTAGTTATGGATTGATTGAAAGCTAAGTTTATGCAATTATTGGCATTGGTGGTTATGTTGGGTTGCCTTTTTTTGATGATCAACTATATGAGGACCAGGAAATGGGCAGGACTGACTGCCTCAGTTGTTGGTTTACTGGTCTGCAAAAATATGGTTCAGGTCTTTATGACAATTCAACAATAAGCACTTGAAAATAAACCAAGAAAACTGAAAGCAGTAAAAAATAGTTTAGTAGACAGCAGATTCTGCATCACATACAGAGCTACCTAGATTCAGATGACTTGTTTATTTCAACAAGTTCTTAAAATGTACTTACATGCATGAAGTATGTTCCCAATAAGCTACTTTCAGAGAGGGTTATATAGATAAGTGGTCTGTGATGGTATCAGTTTTAATTGTTACTTCAGAACACCTCTTCTTAATTTATATTTAACATTAATAAACATTTATGATATGGAACCAAAAATTAGCATGTCTGATTTCTTAATTCTTTGGATGTTTGTTCTTAAGAAGACAATAGTGTTGTGATGGAGAGATGGTTTCAGGCAGGAACTTCCACAACAGTAGACATAAACCATGCACATTAGTGCAGAGCCGAAACTGAAATCGTGTCAGAAATGTTGAATTTGTAACTTATTAACTTTTGAAAAGTACATACAACAAGCTATTTGTAAAACTCAGCATTTATTGATATATCTGCAATATGCCAAAGTAGAACTTCTGGCAACTCTGAAATGTTCTCAGAAATAATGAGTTTTGGCTAAATGCATGCAGTGCCTGAAGTTTGGTCTTTGAGGAGTTTAACATGCACAGCTGGGTCTTGTTAATGGTGCCAGTGGAATTTGTAGCACTATCTATTTTATGACATTTCCACACCTACTTTTACCTTATAAGGTAAAGACCCAAGCTCTAAATGTGTATTATCCATAGGCCTATATTTAACAGCAAAATAATGATTTTTGCAAGCCAAAGAGAAACAGGAATTCAGTCTCCAGATGCTGTTTTTGAAAAGCAGCATCTAAATAGTTGCTGCCCAATGTCATGATCATGTTGTTTACTAAGATAATTTCAGCCTGTTTTCCTAAAGCCATCGTGTAAGGCCAGATTTCTATTTTTTAATAATACATCTAAAATAGTTACATGCGTAGTTGAGACTAAAATAAAAATAAAGACATTAATGGAAAGGCTCAGTTTTATTAGAGTTTTTATTTAAAGTCACACCCCCAAATCTGCCTTTCCTTGCATTGTTGAAAAATTTCACAAGTTTTCTATAAGAAGTCGTGTATTTTTTTTTTAAATTTGAATAAACCTGCTTATAAATGACACTCTTGGAAAAACTTTGGAAATAGTCTCCCAAAGACTATTTTTGTATGATATGATCCAGCCTTACTGGCTGTAGCTGATTGGTGGGGGAATTACCTGATCCAAGCTTTCCTCTCAAGGGCCTTCTCTGAGGTGGTTTTGTTGTTGTTTGTTTGTTTTCAAAGTAGATCAGAGAAACATTTTTGATAGGAGATGTCAGTGGCCTCTAACAAATGCCAGGGCTTGTCAGTGCGCAATTAGAATAATGTAATCAACTAACCAACAGAGGGAGAGAAGCACTCTTGCTGACTTTGAGTTCCTTCTTCCAGCCTTTTTTGAGGCTCAGCTATAGCCCTATTTTTCCTTAGCATTGAAATAGTGTAGTAGCAAAACAGAAAACAAAAAACTCCTCTTTTTATCAAATTATTTTCAGTAGGGCCTTTTTCAATAGGCATAGCAATGAAAACAGGATTTGTACAAAGATCATGACTAAGAACTGCACAAATTAGCTACAGCTTTCTTCAGCAAGAGATAGTAGCTCACGAGTTACTTTTTATACAACTGTTTCCTGTAAGATTTAATTCTATTTTGTATAATACAAAGAAAAGACAAAGTAATATTTGAATCTGGTTTTACAACATAGACTTAATTATGTTGGTGAATTATTAAAAAAAAAAAAAGTGAAGAAAGAGCCATTTGAGACTAGGTTAGGAATAGACCCAAAAGTGGAGAAGAGAGAAGGCTTGTCTTTTAGACACTGGCTGCCTCGGAAGAGGAAGATGAAAAGGGGCACACATATGAGGGGGTGAAACCAGGATTGGGGACCAAAGATGCTGAAAGTCTCTGGAGTAAAGTGGACATCAAAGACAGCTTTATGTCTTTTTCAATCTTTTCAATGTCTCTCCCTGGATCAAATTTATCAGAACATATCTATGTAGGGACATGTTGAAAAGAGATGAGAAATACCCATCTTTATAGCTTATTTAACATGATTTATTATTTAAAACAATAATGGTAGAAATGGCTTCCATCTATTGAGATCTCAATGATGTGTCATTCCCTTTATTTATTTATGTCTACTTTATTAAAGTCTTACAAAATCCCTGTGAAATAAGTATTATTTCTACAGTGTTAAACATGGTAATAATACTGAGGCTCAGAAAAGCCTGTGCCTATGGCTACAGCATGAGTAAGACAGACAGATCTGGGACCTTAGACGAAGTCCATCTAACTCCAGTCTCACGCTTGTAAACATATATATGGGACATTGAAATTGCATGTGTATGTCCACTCACAGCTTCTTTGCCTGCTTTTCCTTGACATAGTTTTTGAAAAGGACTATAAATAGTCAAGACCAAAAATACTAAGTGAATCTGTTCAATAATTGGTGTTTGCCAAAGCCATTTTTCTTTCAGTCCCATTTTAAACAGAGCTCAGCTTTAATGTTTTAATTACACACATTTCTAGTTCAATTCAAATCTCTCTAAGATTAAAACAAATGAATAAATCAGGAAGCATAATGACTTTTGGAGAATGTCTATTTATAATAAATCTGTTATGATCAACTGAAGAACACATAACATTAAAAAAGCAAACTTTGCTATTTTGCCAAGCATTAAAATATGCAAATTTCCCTCGCACTGTGTTATATATGTTTAAGATATGTTGATGACATGGGCTATTTTGAAATCTCTGCAAATATCCTTTTTAGGAAATATTTGTTTCTGTAGCAATTCTAAAATACTAGCAATACATATGCCCATTTCAAAACACCTGTGAATATCACATATAGGTTACACTTCAAAATTTAACTTGCGGAACTTTTATTCTGGTGAGCGGAGTTTCATGTGTGTCCATGTGAAGAGACCACCAAATAGGCTTTGTGTGAGCAGTAAAGCTTTTAATCACCTGGGAGCAGGCGGGCTGAGTCCGAAAAGAGAGTCAGTGAAGGGAGATAGGGGTGGGGCCGTTTTATAAGATTTGGGTAGGTAAAGGAAAATTACAGTCAAAGGGGGGTTGTTCTCTGGTGGGCAGGGGTGGGGGTCACAAGGTGCTCAGTAGGGGAGCTTTTGAGCCAAGATGAGCCAGGAGAAGGAATTTCACAAGATAATGTCATCAGTTAAGGCAGGAACAGGCCATTTTCATTTCTTTTGTGGTGGAATGTCATCAGTTAGGGCAAGAACTGGCCATCTGGATGTGTACGTGCAGGTCACAGGGGATATGATGGCTTAGCTTGGGCTCAGAGGCCTGACATTCCTGTCTTCTTATATTAATAAGAAAAATACGACGAAATAGTGGTAAAGTGTGGGGACAGCGAAAGTTTTTGGGGATGGTATGGAGAGATAATGGGCAATGTTTCTCAGGGCTGCTCAGAGCGGGATTAGGGGTGGTGTGGGAACCTAGAGTGGGAGAGGTTAAGCTGAAGGAAGATTTTGGGGTAAGGGGTGATATTGTGGGACTGTTAGAAGAAATATTTGTCATTTAGGATTATTGGTGATGGCCTGGGTATGGTTTTGTATGAATTGAAAAACTAAATGGAATAAGAGAAAGAGAAAAACAGGTATAAAAGGTCTAAGAATTGGGAGGACCCAGGACATCTGATTAGAGAGTGCCTAAGGAGATTCAGCATAGTCCTGCCAGCAAAGATTATTTATTTACTTCAAGAGTTAAGAGTGGCGGTTTGGGGTTAGCACCAGGAGATATCAGCTGTGATGGCTTGGAGAAACAGTGTAAACCGGCAGTGTAAACAAGAGCAGGGCATGTGTGAGTAGTTGAGAACGATGAATAGGAGTATGACTAGAGAGAAAAAGGAGCGTCCATACAGGAGCTTAAATGGGCTGTACCTTGTAGCATTCCAGGGACAGGCCTGAATTCTGAGAAGGGAAAGTGGTAAAAGTATTGTCAAGTCCTTTTTAAGTTGGTGGCTGAACTTGGTCAAATGCGTTTTTTTTTTTTTTTTTTTTTTTTTTGAGAGGGAGTCTGGCTCTGTCGCCCAGGCTGGAGTGCAGTGGTGCAATCTCAGCTCACTGCAAGCTCCGCCTCCCAGGTTCGCGCCATTCTCCTGCCTCAGCCTCTCCAAGTAGCTGGGACTACAGGTGCCCGCCACCACGCCCAGCTAATTTATCTTTGTATTTTTAGTAGAGACAGGGTTTCACCGTGGTCTCAGTCTCCCGACCTCGTGATCCGCCCGCCTTGGCCTCCGAAAGTGCTGGGATTACAAGCATGAGCCACCGCGCCTGGCCTGGTCAAGTGTGTTTTTAAAAGACCTTTAGTCCGTTCTACTTTTCCTGAAGACTGAGGACCGTAAGGGATATAAAGGTTTCACTGGATACTAAGAGCCTGAAAAACTGCTGGGCTGATTTGACTAATAAAGGCCGGTCTGCTATCAGACTGTATAGAGGTGAGAAGGACAAACTGAGGAATTATGTCTGACAGAAGGGAAGAAATGACCACAGTGACCTTCTCAGGCCCTGTGGGAAAGGCCTCTACCCATCCAGTGAAAGTGTCTACTCAGACTAAGAGGTATTTTAGTTTTCTGACTTGGGGCATGTTAGTGAAGTCAATTTGCCAGTCCTGGGCAGGGACAAATACCCCAGCTTGATGTGTAGGGAAGGGAGGGGGCCTGAATAATCCCTGAGGAGTAGTAGAATAGCAGATGGAACACTGAGAAGTTATTTCTTTGAGGATAGATTTCCACGATGGAAAGGAAATGAGAGGTTCTAAGAGGCGGGCTAGTGGCTTGTACTATAGCATAGCCTGCCTTTGCTGGTGTATGGCGATTAGGCCTGGTGGAACTGCCATCAATAAATCAAGCGTGATCAGGGTGAGGAACAGGAAAGAAGGAAATATGGGGAAATGGGGTGAATGTCAGGTGGATCAGAGAGATACAGTCATGGGGGTCAGGTGTGGTATCAGGAATAATGTGGGAGGCTGGATTGAAGTCCGGGCCAGGAACAATGGTAATTGTGGGACTCAACAAAGAGTGACTACAGCTGAAGGAGCCAGAGAGCAGAAAGTATATGTGTCAGATGTGAGGAAGAAAATAGATTTTGGAAGTTATGAGAACTGTAGAGAGTGAGTTGAGCGTAGTTTGTGATTTTAAGGGCCTCTAAAAGTATTAGGGCAGCGGTGGCTGCCACACGCAGATTTGAGGGCTAGGCTAAAACAGTAAGGTCAACTTGTTTGGATAAAAAGGCTACAGGGCGTAGTCCCGATTCTTGTGTAAGAATTCCGACTGCACAGCCCTGCACTTCAGCTGTGGGTAATAAAAAGGGTTGGGATGAGTCAGGGAGAGCTGGGGTGGGGGCAGTCTCTAAATCTGTCTTCAAGGAATGGAAAAGGAGTGGGGAAAGGATTTAGGATCTATGGGGTCAGCTAGGTTTCCTTTTGTGAGTTTATATACTGGTTTTGTTAGGATGGCAAAACCAGGTATCTAAAGTCGAAAGTATCTAACAATGCCTAGGAAGGAAAGAAGTTGTTTTGTAGAAGGTGTTGGGGTTTGAGAGATCAGTCAGACACGATTGGCAGAGCGAGCACGTGTGTTTTTATGAGAATTATGCTGAAACAGGTAACAGATGAGGAAGAAATTTGGGCTTGACTGAAGTAATGAGAGCTGTCTGTGAAGGCTTGCAGCAGTACAGCCCAGGTAATTTACTGAGCCTGATGGGTGTCAGGGTCAGTCCAGGTGAAAGCAAAGAGCGCTGGGATGAAGGGTGCAAAGGAATAATAAAGAAAGCATGTTTGAGATCCAGAACAGAATAATGGGTTGTTGAGGGAGGTATCAAGGATAGGAGAGTATATGGGTTTGGCACCACCGGGTGGATAGGCAAAACAATTTGGTTGATAAGGCGCAGATCCTGAACTAACCTGTAAGGTTTGTCTGGTTCTAGGACAGGTAAAATGGGGGAATTGTAAGGAGAGTTTATAGGCTTTAAAAGGCCATGCTGTAACAGGTGAGTAATAACAGGCTTTAATCCTTTTAAAGCGTGCTGTGGGATGAGATACGGCATTGAGCGGGGTAACAGTGATTAGGTTTTAATGGGATGGTAAGGGGTGCATGATCGGTCACTAAGGAGGGAGTAGAGGTGTCTTTTACTTGTGGGTTAAGGTGGGGAGATACAAGGAGAGGATGTGAAGGAGGCTTTGAACTGGGAGAAAGGGTGGCAATGAGGTGTGGCTGTAGCCCAGGAATAGTCAGGGAAGCAGATAATTTAGTTAAAGTGTCTCGGCCTAATAAGGGAACTGGGCAGGTGGGGATAACTAAAAAGGAGTGCTTAAAAGAGTACTAAGTTGGCAGCAGAGTTGGGGAATTTTAAGAGGTTTAGAAGCCTGGCCGTCAATACCCACAACAGTTATGGAGGCAAGGGAAACAGGCCCTTGAAAACAAGGTAATGTGGCGTGGGTAGCCCCCATATTGATTAAGAAGGGGACAGACTTATCTTCCACTGTGAGAGTTACTTAGAGCATCTGTGATGGTCTTGTAGGCTTCCGAGGCAATTGGGCAGTGTCAGTCTTCCGCTGCTAAGCCGAGAAGATCTGGGAAGGAGTCAGATAGCCTTGGGCCAGAGTTCCAGGGGCCCTGGAAGTGGCTGCCAGGTGAGTTGAACAGTCTAATTTTCAGTGGGGTCCCGCACAGATGGGACATGGCTTAGGAGGAATCCTGGGCTGTGGGCATTCCTTGGCCCAGTGGCCAGATTTCTGGCACTTGAAGCAAGATCCTGATGGAGGAAGTCTTGTAGGAATGCTTGACTGCTGTGGCTTAGGTGTGTGCGTCTTAGGCATTTTGAAGTTCTTGTATGCTGGAGGTGTGGCTGGGTTTTGTCTCACAGCAGAGGCAAGTAATTGTAACTCAGAAATGCGTTGCCGTCTGGCTGCTTCCTCTCTATTATTGTACACATTGAAGGCGAGGTTGATTAATTCCTGTTGTGGGGTTTGAGGCCAGATTCTAATTTTTGAAGTTTTTTCCTAATGTCAGGAGTGGATTGGGTGATAAAATGCATATTAAGAATAAGGTGGCCTTCTGGCCTTTCTGGGTCTAGGGCGGTATAGCGTCTAATGTTGCTGCTAAGTGGGCCATGAACTGGGCTTGGTTTTCGTCTTTACCTTGGGTAGTTTCTTTAAGCTTGTCGTAATTAACAGCTTTGTAAGCTGCCTTTTTAAGCCCTCCAACTAGGCAGGAAATCATGTAATCTTCCCTGGCTATACCTGGGGAATTTGCCTGATAGTTCCATTGGGGATCCTCTTGGGGAACTGCTAATGACATGGGCTATTTTGAAATCTCTGCAAATATCCTTTTTAGGAAATATTTGTTTCTGTAGCAATTCTAAAATACTAGCAACACATATACCCATTGTAAAACACCTGTGAATATCACATATAGGTTACACTTCAAAATTTAACTTGTGGAACTTTTATTCTGGTGAGCAGTTTCATGTGTGTCCGTGTGAAGAGACCACCAAATAGGCTTTGTGTGAGCAATAAAGCTTTTAATCACCTGGGTGCAGGTGGGCTGAGTCCGAAAAGAGAGTCAGGGGAGGGAGATAGGGGTGGGGCCATTTTATAAGATTTGGGTAGGTAAAGGAAAATTACAGTCAAAGGGGGGTTCTCTGGCGGGCAGGGGTGGGAGTCACAAGGTGCTCAGTAGAGGAGCTTTTGAGCCAGGATGAGCCAGGAGAAGGAATTTCATAAGATAATGTCATCAGTTAAGGCAGGAACAGGCCATTTTCATTTCTTTTGTGGTGGAATGTCATCAGTTAAGGCAGAAACTGGCCATCTGGATGTGTACGTGCAGGTCACAGGGGATATGATGGCTTAGCTTGGGCTCAGAGGCCTGACACAGAGAAATAGTTGGAATCCTAAATTTGGCACTTTAAATTTGTTTGATCTTTAGAACATTCTCTAATTTGAGTTTTAGTGTTGTCATGTGTATATTTGCCAAAATAATACCTTCTTCATAAATTCGTTGGGAGGATTAAATGAAGTCATGAATGAAAACTGCTTTGCATGTTGTAGGTGTTCCATGATGCTTATCTTAAAAATTGCTTGCGAATTAAATGAGATAATGATGCTAAAGGATTTGTACATTGTGAGCACTCAACAAAAATATCTGATTCTCTTTCCTAGATATTTTTTATATTATGGTAGCATGCTGGACTTAAAATTCTTATGTATGAGTGGGGCGCAGTGGCTCACGCCTGTAATCTCAGCACTTTGGGAGGCTTAGGTGGGCGGATCATGAGGTCAGGAGATCGAGACCATCTTGGCCAACATGGTGAAACTCCGTCTCCACTAAAAATTCAAAAATTAGCTGGGCATGGTGGTGCGTGCCTGTTGTCCCAGCTTCTCGGGAGGCTGAGGCAGGAGAATCGCTTGAACCTGGGAGGCGGAGGTTGCGGTGAGCCGAGATGGCATCATTGCACTCCAGCCTGGCAACAGAGTGAGACTCTGTCTCTAAATAAATAAATAAATAAAATAAAAATAATAAAAATTCTTATGTACAAACCCATGTTCTTTTTTTTTTTTTTTTTTTTTTGAGATAGAGTCTCGCTCTTTCACTCAGGCTGGAGTGCAGTGGCGCGATCTCGGCTCACTGCAGGCTCCGCCCCCTGGGGTTCACGCCATTCTGCCTCAGCCTCCCGCGTAGCTGGGACTACAGGCGCTCGCCACCTCGCCCGGCTAATTTTTTGTATTTTTAGCACAGACGGGGTTTCACCGTGTTAGCCAGGATGGTCTCGATCTCCTGGACTTCGTGATCCGCCCGCCTCAGCCTCCCAAAGTGCTGGGATTACAGGTGTGAGCCACCGCGCCTGGCCAAACCCATGTTCTTATAAAATTCGTGCCATGTTGGTATTCACCATTAATACAGTTATTCTTTTGTTAACTTATTCATACATTTGTGCAAGCAAATAATATTAATTAACCACTGCATTCCAGGTGCTATGCTAGGCACTGGGGATTGAATGAACAAAGAGGAATCAGATATGAGCTTCACTATAAAAGAGATTCATTGGAGGTGTGTGGTAAAGGTATGAAAAGGACAGAGGGAAGACATAAAAGAGGAAATGGTTAAATTTAACCTAGAGAAGAGTTTATTTTTTTTTTTTCATAGAGAAGGTGATAATGGGGCTCAGCTGTAAAATATGAATAGATGTTCTCCAGGCAAAAATGGAGATAGGGGATTTCAGAAAAATGGAATACCTTGATAAAATTTTGAAATACATAAAACCCTCTCATCTTCCTGGGAAATTTAATCTCAGAATGGCTGGAATGGCAACTAGAAGATGGAGTTTTAGTACAATAAGTCTGGCAAAGTAGACGTGGAGAAAGAAGAAGCTCTAATACACCAACTTAAGATGACTGTGGTTCACCTCTTAGGCATGAGAAGCATGTGAACTCACACTGTGTGTTATGAACAGAATAGTTTGTCAGAAAATCTCATTCAAAGCCAAGGAAAAGATGGGTGTGTGTGTGTGTGTGTGTGTGTGTGTGTGTGTGTGTGTGTGTGTGTAGGTCATGATGCACAAAGAGCAGTTGGGTTAAAATTGCCACAGTCTATGAGCAAGATAAAGAGACTTTGGCTTGGAATATTTGAAAGCCAGATGGAAGGAGGTTAAGTGTATAATTTATGATTCAGAATTCGCAAGATGTGGTCTCTGTGTGCGAGTTGAAAGGGATGGGAACAGCATCCTAGATGCCATTCTGGCATGGATCAATGTTTTATACTATTAAGACAGGAATCCCAGAAATTTTTGGAAAACTATGATGATTTCAGTTTTGGTCTAGTTTAATTTATGATGCCTGGGAGATACCTAGGTGGGATATCTGGTTGAAAACTGGAAATGTGAGCCTGAAGCTCATAATATAGTTCTTAGACACAGATGCATATTGGGAGTTATCCACAATTAATTTGTACAGGGAGTGAGTACGGAAACTATCCCATAAAAAGACCGAGAAGGAAGAATGAAATAAAAAAGAGAAGAATCAGAGAAGCCAAGGGAGGAAAGAGATTCAAGAAGTAGTCCAGAGGTTCAGTATGATAAGAATTAAGAAAGTCATTGGATAATATTATTTTAACTACCAATAGACACTCATAATTATTTCTAAAAGTCTTACTAGAAGGGAAGAGATGGTATGGTTGGTTTGTCTGTTCTCTGTTCTGAGGAAAATAAATGTAAATGACCAGAGTTCACAAGGAGCCACAGTTGTTTGTATTGCACTATCATCTACTCTTTAACTTACATAATGACCAGATTCTTCTAGTGATTTATCAAATAACTAACACTTTCATAAGTTCACAAGGTTCTTCTCTATTTGCTAGCTCATTTTCCTCACAGCAGCTTCATATCTATTTTATAGATGAGGCAGTTTCTCTTAACGGGTTAAACAAGGGGGCACAGGCCATTGGAAAGGTGGAACAGAACCGTGGTTTAACATTTTTTCAAAAGGATGAGGAGTGGTGGTGATTGGAAGTTTTCTAAGTTGGACAGTAGGACAGGGACAGTTGTTTTACATTTTGGAATCCGTTTGGCACATAATAAATATTCAATCAACATTTGTTGAACTAATGCTTAAATAAAGCAAAAGCCTTGTCGAGAATACCAAGAGTTATATACAGTATCATTTCGAGTAAAGAGTTACAGGAAAAGTTTAGTATTTTGTTACCATTCATAAACATCAGTGAAGAGAGATGGAAGAATAGAAGGCTTTGTCAATATTATGAAGCAGTCTGATAAAATTTAAACATCATTAACCACTGCAACCAGCTATGCTGACCTGCACATGTTCTGCCTGTCATGTGCTTACCTCTGATGTCAATTCTTGTGCTTTGCCTAAACAAAAGTAAAATTCCTACCACCTTTTTCAGGGAACCACCTAATGAATCCTTGTGCCTTCCCTCTGCTGTCTCCCTTGCACTTGAGCACAATTCCTGAAATAAAATCCTTGTCTGGGAAAAAAAAAATTAAACATCATTTCATAAAGTGCTTCCTTACTGTTTGGTTTATATTATGAACAGGAAAAAGCTTGAAAAATAATATCTTACATTTATAAAGTGTTTACAAACAAGCCTTATTTCTGGTGTTCTGTATTATCTCATTTAATCCTCACAACAACGCTGAAAGATGATTAGTTCCACATGAAACATTTTAGGAGGCAAGAGGTTAAATATGTTGCCTAAGCCTGCACAGAGATGAAGTTGTGCAGAGATGAAGCCAAGAAACCTAAATCCAGAGCCCACACATTAGCCACTAGATTACACACACTTCTCAGACATGCCAAACAGACTTTTTGTAGTATTTCGTCTTTTCTTAGATTGCATCACATTGCACCCAATTATTAAGGGAGATGATTTGAATCATTTACAGCAATGTTTACACCAAATAAAGGCCAGTTGGCATTATGCAAACAATAATTTATTCAACCTTAGAAATAACTGTATTTACCCATATCTAACATCTAGATAAAACTACATAATTTATAATTTTTCTATTAATTAAAAATATCTGTATGATTCATAAGCTGCTGATTCAAATCAGTGAAAAAAATGAAGTAAAGAAGCATTTTCAAGAACATTGTCCTTAAGCAATTATTATTTGTTTTCTAAATTATATAGGCTTTTTCTTAACAGATTCAATTAAAGTACTTCCCTCTACTTATAGTAATGGATAATGTTAGTTCAGGGAATATTATGTATTTGCAAAGATCTCCCTAATACATCATAAATTGTTTTTACTAGAATAAAAGTTCTCTTTTTGACAGAAACGTTTAGCCTGCCATTTAAGGCAACATCAGTCTAAAATAGAAATCAATTCCTGACTTAAGTAATTCTCCATATTGTAGTCATTACATTCCGGTCGGAGTCTATTGTCTCCTTCTATAAAAGCTATTCTTTGATTTAACTTGTCTGAAAATGTATAAAACCCTTTCCTGTAGAGCAATATGTGCTGTGTAGATCTAGTAATTGACTTACCTAAATTATCTCTGGTACACAGACAGACTTGAATCTATTAGAATTTATGTATCTCATCCCATTAAATGCTCACGTAGAGTCTCAACTCTTGTTGAAACCCATGACATTAAAGAAGTCTAAATGTTAGGGATAATCTCTATTAATGATGGAGGTTTCTCATATACTCATGCATTCCATCTCTCTCTTTATAATCCTTAGAACTTAGCTATTGCTTTACCGAAACTCTGCTTCAGCCTATTAAATGTCATGCAGCCTTACAAACTGAAGTCACTTTGCCAGTTTGAGCATCCCATAAGTACTACTGCTTCTGATTTCAACTAAACTTCGAAAGATATTCCCTAGTTTTATTGTTTTAAAATCTAATGATTCAGCTAGGTATGCTCTACTCAATAACTTAATGGTTTTATATGTTTTTATCTCATCCGCCTTTCAGCCTTTAGCATTCTTGACTTATGAAATCTAATTGTTTTTGGCCTTTCCTCGTGGAAACTTCAACTTCCTCTTCATTATCTTAGTTTCTCTTCTATTGACTTTTTCACCTTCATTTTTTATTTACTTCAGCAATCAGAAATATACCCACACTTCTGAGTTCAGGTGCTATATTCTTTTTTTTTAATAAGTAAATAGATTTTTCTAGAAAATTTTAACCTACAAAGTCAGATACCAGCACTTTGCTAAATTTCTATAATATAGTCCTTTTCTTTCATATTGAAATAAATTTGGGAGAGATAAAGGAAATTTCAGAAAACCCAGGAAAGTAAAGCCTCAACACTCAGGTAGTTATAGTCAAGCGAAATGATCACAACAAAATCTACATAGGGAAGTTCTTGGGGGTGCCAAGTCTTGTTTCGCCTTTAAACAGTCTGGAGGACAAATTGCAAAGTAAAATCATTAAAATCTCAAGCTCCATGTTTTTTTCTGGATGATAAAATACAGATTTCATGGAAGCTTTACCAGGTGGTATGACCAGACATAAAGATGGCCAATAAGGCTCAGCGTAAGCAATAATGCTCTATGGGGAATATTGCTCAAAGTGTGTTAGAAGATTCTTGGTCTTGAATATTCAACCAATCTAATGTAAGGGCCTGTTTATAAGTAATATTTATACCCTGAATGCATCTATCTAATATGTTGTCTTGAATGTGTGCGATTCCTATCAACTCTGAGTTTATATAATTGGATGAACTTTAGTAACTCACTGCTCCCAAAACAAACTTGATCTCCTCCCTTCGTGCATTATATTTACAAGTTTTTTTTTAATTTTTTTTTTTTTACCATGTATAGGCATCATGTATAAGCTACAGCCTAAAAGAAATTAGAAGTCATTTACTAGAGGAGATAAATAGGTGCACATAAATTCCAACAGAAGGCGGAATATAGTAAATGCATAATAGAGGCATACATAAACAGCTGTATATTTCAAAGATAGAAACTCTCACATAGAGTTGGGTATATTTGTGAAGTTCTTATCATTAATTTAAAAAAATTAACAGGATTTCTAAAGGCAGAATGGAGGGAGTAGTGTTTCCAGGCAGTGGAAGCTGCGTGAATAAAGCTTCCAAGGCATATTTCAGTGAACAGCAAGTTGTCCAGTTTACCTGCATGTTAGAGGATTAGAGCTTGAATGTTGAGTAGGAGCCAATGCCAGAGGCTAAGATGAATTTCACCTAACAACTAGACATGGGAGAAAATTTTTAAAGTTAGTAGTAAAACACTTTTGTTATGGATGCCTGGGGTAAAGAAATGGAAGAGTTGGTAGGTAATTGTGTTTTGTTAGGAAAATTTCCAAGTGTGAAATCGTGGAGGGGGTGTAGCTGTTGAATGACTGTGTAAATACCTTAGAGTTACTGTGAACTCAATGCCCTTTATGTTAGAAAGGTGTTGGATTATGACAGGGAGCTGCGGTACTAGTGTCCTATGTTAACAATTTGAGTCTCAGGGATGCATGGCTTCACTGAGGTGTACATGTGTACATTTTATGTTTTGGTCCAGCTGATTTTATTTTTAGTTGTGAAAATCTACAGAACTTTCTTGCTATCGCTAAAAAAAAAATCCAAGACAATAACTAAACTAAAACTCTAGGAAGATTTTGGGCAATCACTTAGATTCTTTTTGATTGAACAAATAAGTGAACCTGTTCACTGATTCCCAAGACAGTGATGTGGACTTCTGGTGTGTGCACAAGAAAATCTGGAGTGAAAGGCAAATCCGGGGTCCTAGCCAATATCTGCTTACTGGAGCAGAAGCCACATAAACTGTATTCCAGTTTCACACTGACTTATAGCTGAGAGGGCTGCAGGACTGACAGTCTCTCTGAGGAATTGTACTTACGGAAGGCTTAAATCAACAAAGGATGTAAAAATAAGGACACTAGAAAAATTGGAAGCCTCTGGCACCTACAGCTATAGCAAATATTGAGCCCAGCTAAATTCCTAAACAGATTAATATAAAATCTCACACTAAATGCCTATTTCCCTTAGTTCCTATTATCTGATACATTATGTCCAGCTTTCAAGAAAATACTCTAAGCCATGCGAAAAACCAAAAAGAAACACAATCCGAAGAGACAAAGCAGGTATCTGAATCACACTCAGATATGACACAGATGTGGGGATTATCACACAAAGATAGTCATGCTTTGCGACCATTTGGCATTGTTCAGTATTCCTTGAAAAATTTACTGTGCCATGAATCCTGTCTCATGTCTGAGGCATGAATAATTACAAAATAAGATGCCCTTAAAAGTCACAAGTATCCGAACTGTGATATACGTGTAGAAACACCACAGAAAGTAAATTCAGAAGTGCAGATAAATTGCACACTTGTTTCTCTATAGAACAGTTATCTAGGCTGGGCGCGGTGGCTCACGCTTGTAATCCCAGCACTTTGGGAGGCCGAGGCGGGCGGATCACGAGGTCAGGAGATCGAGACCACGGTGAAACCCCGTCTCTACTAAAAATACAAAAAAAATTAGCCGGGCGTAGTGGCGGGCGCCTGTAGTCCCAGCTACTCGGAGAGGCTGAGGCAGAAGAATGGCGTGAACCCGGGAGGCGGAGCTTGCAGTGAGCCGAGATTGCGCCACTGCACTCCAGCCTGGGCGACAGAGCGAGACTGTCTCAAAAAAAAAAAAACAACAAAAAACAAAAAGCAAAACAAAAACCAACCAAACAAAAAAAGAACAGTTATCTAAAGAAAAAGCCAAAAATCTCCTAGGATAAGCCACACCTATATTCTATAGTATAGAATCCTATTGTGGGGTTTGCTGTCTTCAGCTTTTCTCTTGAATGTTAGGGGATGAGAGAGAATGGGGGAAAAGGGTACAGAGGAGATACGGAAGGAATGGATGCATTTGGCATGGTGTAAAGCTAGCTATGTCATTACTTTCAATGGTTTAGAAGCTTGAAACAAATACAGTTATACAAAAGGGTTTATATTTAATATAGTTTCCTTTGGAAATCTCTAGTTTTGCAGCTAAGATTTGCCTTACTACCCAGTTGTTTTTCGTTCGCTCTGATTTGTGGCTGAGCTCATGAATCATTTGCCTTTTCTATTATAAGAGAAAAAAAATCCCATTTCCAGTGATTTCAACTCTATGTCGGTGGCTCCATGTGACAAGCTAGATGATAACCTCAGCCACAGGCTGCAAGTCTGAGACTAGAGAGACTGATCCACAAAGCACAATGACAGGAATTCAAGTGAGCATGTAACAGTGTTTTTATTTCCCCAGAGATACTTGTGGAAGACAAGGGAAATACATTGACGTTGTTAGTGATGTATTTATAACAGTTTGTACTCCCACCCTCACTTCCATTGTTGAACTGCCATTGCTATTTCCATAAAAATCACCCTAGACAGTTTCAAGTTTATACAAGTGATTTATTTCCACACTTGCAAGGGGCAAGGGTGAGAAATGGTTCTTTAAAGCAAGCATTCACTGAGAAAAATTTCAAACAAGTCCTATGGGGTTCCAGGATTAAGAATGCAATCTATGACTGTTCTTTAAAAGCCTTAGCCTAATTAAATTAGCTTTTCTAAACAGCAAGTTACTGTTAAAGTTGACATTGCTCGTAACTCTAAGCGTAACAGATTGAAGAATGTATATTTAAACTGGGGACTTATTTGAGCCATTTATTATAATGACCACATATAAAGTAATAATGATCACTAACCATTATCACTGAAATACTAATGATCATTTTATTGACATTGTTTTTGCAATCATCTAAACATAAAGAGGTTGGTTTTTATTAGATTTCCTATTGGATGACCACCTCAACATTTTTTTTCTATTTTTAGTACAGACATAGTTTTGCCATGTTGGGCAGGCTGGTCTTGAACTCCCGACCCCAGGTGATCCACCTGCCTCGGCCTCCCAAAGTGCTGGGATTACAGGCGTGAGCTACCGTGCCTGGCCTCAATATCTTAAAAGATAAATCAAATTCATTTTAGCTCTCTGAAACTTTATCTTTGTTATTTATTTTTTATTTTTTTTTTAGAGATGAGTGCAGTAGCTATTTACAGGCACAATCCCACTACTGATCAGGATGGGAGTTTTGACCTACTCCATTTCCAACCTGGGCTGGTTCACCTCTCCTTAGGCAATCTGGTGGTCTCCATCTCCTGGGGACTCACCATATTGATGCCAAACTTAGTGTAGACACCCAATGACCATAGTATGTTACAGCGCAGAGCTCCTGGGCTCAAGCAATCCTCTTGCCTCAGCCTTCTGAGCAACTGGGACTATATGTGTGTACCACCACACCCAGCTAATTAATTTTTTTTTTTTTTTTTGGTAGAGACAGGGTCTCAATATGTTGCTCAGACTGGTCTTGGCCTCCTGGCCTCAAGCAATCCTCCTGCCTCAGCCTCCCAAGTAGCTGGGACTACAGGCGCCAACCACCGTGCCCTGTGCCGTATGAAACTTTCTAAATAGATCTCAATCAAATATATCTGGTGAACTTTTAACTCTCTCAATAGTAATTAGAAGGGAGTGGGTAATTATTGTGAGAGAATAGTTACCTGCTTTTATTCTTAAAATATCTAAGCCTTAATTAGATTACTTAATGGTGCCTTACAAGTCATATTAAAACAATTTTGCCTTCAGAGTGACCTCTGAAGTATATTCAGTCCAATTCTCCCAAAAGTCTCTGATGTGCTAGACAAAAATCTTCTAGAAAGGTGGAAGAGAGATTTACTTTTGATTGAACTAGATTTCCTTGGGGATCAAATAGGAATTTTTTTTTCAAATAGGAATTTTAAAGCTAGAGTTAATGATGTTATGGGTTAACATGCATGAGTTTGATAGTAAAATAAAGTCAGCTTCAAATCTTTGCTCTAAAAATAGAATCTGGCTTTGGTTTAACATATAACCTCCCTGAGATCCACGTCTTTATTTGAGCTTGGGGAGAATTGCACAGTGCAGTGCTTGGTACTACACTTGATACCATACTGGCACATGGTAAGGTGATTAATATCTGATACGTCTACAATTCTCCATGTTTGCATATACTAGTGGTCTTTAAGAGGCTTTGCAAATGGATGATGGACATTGAGGAGATCTGAAATTCACACCTGATAGATGGCTTTAGTTTCTCAGTGAAATGGGAGCTTATCAAGGCTGTCGAATGGAGTGAAGAATGAAATGAAGGTTTAGAATAGCTATTGTACTCACATGCATATGAGTTTGATATCCTTATTGTAAGAATATTGATATTCTGTTTCTTTTGTTCCAACTCAAGACTTGTAGCAGTCCATTCTCTACCATTTACTGCAAGAAATTCCACAGCTATTAGTTGGTGAGATGAAATTAATACAAAGGGAAGTCATAGTAGAAAATATACTTTCTTAATGGTTTACGATGTTCTCACAAAGCTAAAGAAAATACCTTGGGAAGTAAAACATAAAAGATTGCTGTACTGCTTTTTCTTGTATGAACTTATTCACACATTTATTTGGAAAACACTTACTTAACGTTTATCTGCAAATATGAAGATATGTAAGATAATGTCTACACATCTCAAAAATTAACAAATAGTTTTAAATTTATCACTGATTTTTAAAATTTAGTTTATTTTTAAGGCACTTTAGGATGAAGAAAGATAAGTAAACAATGAGTGACAATATTATACAGTCTATGATATTACAGAATATGCAGCCACACAGGTATGTCACTTAGATTTCTCTTCAAGAGAAAATCTACAACAAGGAGGGAATTTAGGTGACAGATTCCAGTTGGATCTCTTGTAGCATTTGTGCTGATGCTACACTCTTTCTGGACAGCCAGAATGGATAGAGCTTAGTACTGCCCAATGCTAAGTTCTTCTATGGCAGTCTGAGATGAGGGTCCCCTGTTGTCTGGCCAGGACTTCGCACTGCGGTTTGAGACTTGTCCACATTTACTCTATCCTTTTATAGGTTTTAGACATGCATCACAGTCTGTAGCCTCTACTTGCTTTCTCCTGCACCCTTTGCCCTTTGTCTTCCAGAAACTTTTCCCCCAGTAAATCTCTTCCACTTCCACTCAGCCTTAGACCTTAATTGACACACTGAGTTCTATGGGAACATGGAAACCAAAGTATCTAAATCCTCTTGGGGATGAAAGAAAAAAAGCTACTGAAATAATACTTGAAGTCTTGAAGGCCAAATATGAACCTACCTGGCAGATAGGCAGGAGATAGTGTTCCAGACAATTGGACCAGCATGTTAAAGGGGCAGATACAGAGCACAGGATCTGTGAGTAATCCCACAAAGCACAGGATCTTGCAGGTGACTTAGGGTATCAGGAATTAAGAGAACATATGGCCTAGCAGCAGCACATGACCCCCAAAGGAAGCAGAAGCTGGAGATAAAGAACTTTGTTAGCCATGCCTGAGAAGTTAGAACCTAATCTAGCATGTGATGGAAGACTCAAAAAACTTCATTCTTATCTATTCTGAGGCATTGGTTGTTTCCAATTTCGCACAAATTTTAAATCCTGCTGTACAGAAGAATTTTACGGATACTTTACATTGTTTTTAAAAATGAAAATATGATTTAATATGAGTATAATTTGTGACAAATTTGTACAATATGGAAAAGAATAAACTAAAAAATGAAAATCACTCCTGCCTCAGTCACTTAGCAGTAACCACTGTTAAATTTTTAGTCTATTTATCTTCATTTAAAAAATAAAGATATTTACATTCATCCATGTCATTTGAATTATTTTTTATCCAGGGGCAATAGTGCTTTTTTATTAATTTACAAGAGTTATGTAAACATTGTGAATAGCAAGAGAGGGTCTGTTTTATATACACCCGTAATTTGTCATTTACCTTTTAATTTTGTTTTTGTTTCAACTACTGAAGTCTGAACTATTACTGAATTAAATCTTTCAATATTTTCTTTATAAAATTTAAACATTAATTTTACACTTAATCAACTCATCCAAAAATGTAACCATTCACTAAGAAACTATAATAGTCTCATTTTCTCTTATTTAAAAATTTTTAATACATTTTTCCATTACATCTGGGATTGATTTTAGTGACACTAAAGAAAAGAAAATGTAACTTAATTTTCAGCCCTAACAATAATCTACCTCCACTCCCACTGAAAACCATTTGATGAATAATCTATTCCTTTTGGACCAAATTTTGAAGGAGGAAGTTAGGAATTAGAAGAAAAATGTTAAAAAGACTAGAAATGGAAAAGTTATGTTCCCAGGGAAAGAGCAGAGCATGGAAATTGCAGTCAGTGACTACAGAGAGGGCAGAAGTAAAACAGAGAAATAGGGAGTGGAGTTCAGAGCACAAAATGTGCTGATCTCGGAAATTTAAATAGTACATAGAAGCTAAAGATAACTATTCTCAGTATGTACACAGATTTGGATCCAATTTCATTTCATAATATTCACCCTCCCAGTAATGATAAAGATAAGTTAAGGGAGATAAGTAGCAAACCAGAACAAATCATATGAATCTATTAAAATAAGCTCAGGGCTTTTATATCCCAGGCAATATTTGAAAAAAGAGAACTAACAGAGGAATGGAAGCCTGTGAAAAACAGAATGGAGGAATTGCCAGATATGAGATATCAGGACCAAACGATATCACATAAACTAGGGAGAAAGTGTCTACAATGGTAAATGAGAGTTACTGTAGGCTAAGGAAAAACATTTTCCATTTTATCTGGTAATATAGAGGTAATATACTTGCCAGAAACATTTTGTTTGAGTGGTAGAAAGAAGGCCGCATTTCAGTGCAGGTTCCTCAGTGGATTCCTATGATATTGTCTGGCATTTCCTTCTCTCTCATCCTTAGAATTGTCACCATTTACCATTCCTATGGCTACTGGTAACCATTTTACCCTCTTGCAAAATTGACCCTTGTCATTGTATAATGACCTTCTTTGTCTTTTCTTGCGGTTTTTGTTTTGGAATCTATGTTGACATATAAGTATAGCTTACTCTTCCTCTTTTTTGGTTTCCATTGGCATGGAATATCTTTTTCCATCTTTTTACTTTCAGTCTGTGTGCAGGTGAAGTGTATTTCTTGTAGGCAACATATCATTGGGTCTTTTTAAAATTCATTTAGGCACTCCATCTTTCAAAGAGGTAAAAGAGAAACTTTTCATAGTTAAAAAAAAAAACCAAAACTTTAGCTAAATTAAATTTAAAAGAGTTTAATTGAGTAATAAACAATTTGCAAATCAGGCATCCTCCTGAGCCAGAGTATCCTCAGAGACTCCAGCACAGTGACATGGTGGAAGAACATTTATGGACAGAAAAAGGAAAGCAAAGTACAGAAACAGCTAGATTGCTTACAGTTTGGTATTTGCCTAATTTGAGTATCGTTCAAACAGTTGGCTACATTTGATTAGCCAAAACTTGCTGAATTGGCACAAGTGTAGGCTACAGTCTGTTTACACTTCCACTTGTTATAGTTCACAATGTACAGAGAAACCATTAGGCAGAACTTAAAATATGTAAGGAGGCAACTTGAGGTTAAACTTGATTTGACACTGCTGTACAGCTGCCACAATAATATAGAGCCTCTTGCAGCTGAATCAACAAATCTCTTCCCAACAAGGAGGTGGGGCATTCAGGAGACAAAGTCCCTGAAGAATAGCTTAGAGGATAGGTAAAAGGGCATCTATGGGCTTGTCAGTCTATCCCCTTGATCATACAGTTTTGGGGTGACAGAGACCCATTTTAATGGGTCAAAACAGAGTAAGCAATCCAGAAGGAGGTTAATATTCTTACCTGCCATGTCAAGGGTTACCCAAGGCTCCTCCAGAGACATGATTAGTTGTCCAATGGGAGCTGTGGTGGAAAGTCTCGGGCTCCATCACTCTTGGCTCTGGCTATTTAGGCCATCATTGGTTCAGGTGCCAATGGCTCCCTTCAGAACGCTAGGTGATCACTCTTCTAATGGTCAATTTTCTTACAGAGTGCACAGTGATTTATGCCCAAGGCACGCTGACTCAAGTGCCCAACTTTGGGCTTCCTACCTTTCAGCTTCCTTTGTTCAGGCCAAGAGCCAGGAGGGCAACCCTACGTGGGAGGTGAGCTTAAGGCTGCAGCCAAGCGCTGCACCTTGTGGGAGGTCCTTCTTGCTCTTTCTGCTTCTCCTGCTTTGTCCCTGTCATTAAAAACTAAAAATGCCTTATCCAAAACTGTTCCATAGGAGTTTGGGGACTCATAGCTTCTTTTTGTAGTTTCTGTGGATATTGGGGCAGACTGAGTTATAAAATGTACTCCCAAAAGGGTTTGCTCTTCCCTTGAGGCAGGATCAGTGTATTTCCTGATTGCCTCAACTAAATGCCCTTGAAACAAAACTAGATTTTCATCTTTGCCCTGAGAAACTTCCTTAACCTTCCCATAGTTAACAGGCTTTTTCATACATTTCTCATCCCTTCCAACCAAAGAGTGACCATATAATCTTTTCTCCCCAAGTCCTCACTGTCCCTTTGATAGTTCTACCCTGGATCTTGATCTAGAACTGGGTTTTTAAAGTAAAAGTACTGTGGGTGAAGAAAAAATTTAATGGGAACGGAAACCCTCTATTAAATAATGTGAATACATTTTTAAGTAGAAATCAATTTTACCCTGAATCTCATGATGCCCCCGACCTAAGATGTTGTTTATCCTATCAAGGGGCCCTTGTATTGCTCTGTAGATTGATACTGTATACCCCACCACATTGCTGATTTTCATGGATGTGCTGTGGAGGCCTTGACCCCAGGCAAACTGCATTCCTTTGAGGTTAACACAAGCAGGGCTTTATGGAAAGCATTGTACAAGGGACAATGACTGCAGAGTAAATGCTGAGGGAGCCAGCCAGCTCACCACTTTCTAGGCAGCTTTAGTCTGCAGTAAGCAAATGCATCTCAAGACACTGGATTCCAAACTGTGAGAGAAAGAAAGAAGAACAATCATATTTTCCAATGTCTTTATCTTTTAGTTGTATATCCTTAGAAATGCTTTGAAACAACCAAAAATCAAAGCACTACCCCAAACAACACCTCAGAAAGGTAGCATTTACCAAACTTGGTTTAGATTTAATGCCAAAAACTAGTTTTGAGATGACAAAGAGCTGTCCTTTCATTATGAATATTCAAATGACCGGTTCCTGAGTAATTGACATTATTAAGTTGGTCCAATTAATAAATACCGTAGAGTTACTAAGGTGGAAGTTATATATTACATATGTATACTGTATTTGTATTTTTAAAGATTAAAATATAAATATATGTATATATCCTTTATTTTCCATTTATTTTAAATCGAAAAATAATCATTCAGGGAAATGAATCAGTCTTAAAAGACTGGTAGAATTGGAATGCATGAAGAGAGAAGGATTAGCCACCTACAACCAGAATGAACACGGCATTTTTTAGACGAATAAAGAGATTGGGCTTTCTACTATCTCTTGGGTTAGAGGGGAGTGAAATAAATAGTCTGGACTAAAGGATGGAAAACCTTAAAAGTAGAGCAAATCAATTTGCATACAGAACACCATTGAATAGCATATGTGTGTTTGAATGGAATAATAAAGGCTAGAGTGACTGTGGTAGAGAGATGGATTTGGGGAGATGTTGAATGAAGTAAAGGGCATTAGGTAGGAGTTGATTGCAGGAACCCAGGGACCATATAATGAATATCTGAACTTGGATGGCTGTGACAGGGAAAATAAAATGGAGAGGACAGATAGAAGTATCAATTCATAGGGAAAAATTAATTGTTTCGAACTGTCCTTTAAATTTGGCATAAAGTAAAAAATATATGGCCAATCTTTCTAACCTGTAGTATTTTTTAAAACTTCACTTTTTGGAGAATTTTGTAGGTACACAAAAACAGATACAATATTATAATGAACCCCAATCACTCAATTCCAACCTGCAGGCAATGCTGCCCTATCTATATCCTTATCTACTTCCCCCTTCTTTTGATTTATAATTTGCAATTCCAATATTGTATCCCTTTTTTCTTTTGTTTCTTGTGTTGACATTTAACATGAGCTCTACTCTCGTAAAATTTTAAGTACATAAGACCTTTTGTTAGTCATAGGTACTATGTTTTACAGAAGATCTCTGAAACTCATTTATTTCCTATATCTGTAAATTTATACAGGATTTATAAAAACTCCTTATATGCCTCTTCTGCCATTCTCTGGTAACACCATTCTATTGTCTACTTCTATACCATTGGCTATTTTAGAAGTATCTTATGTGTAAGAAAAATCATGCAGTATTTGTCCTTCTGTGATTTACTTATCTCATTTGGGATAATGTCTTCCAGATTCATCCAAGTTGTCACAAAAGGCAGGATTTTCTTTTTTAAAAATGTATTTACTTATATATTTATTTTTGAGATGGAGTCTCACTCTGTCACCCAGGCTGGAGTGTGGTGGCACGATCTCAGCTCACTGCAACCTTCACCTCCTAGGTTCAAGCGATTCTCCTGCCTCAACCTGTAGCTGGGACTACAAGCGTGTGCCAAGATGCATGGCTAATTTTTGTATTTTTAGTAGAGATGGGTTTTTGCCATGTTGGCCAGGCTGGTCTCGAACTCCTGACCTCAGGTAGTCCACCTGCCTCGGCCTCCCAAAGTGCTGGGATTACAGGTGTGAGCCAACACGCCCAGCCAGGATTTTCTTTTTTAAGGTTCTATTTTAAGTATATAGCAAATTTCTGTATCCTTCATTTGTAATGGACATTTGTGTTATTTCCATATCTTGGCTATGGTAAACAATGCTGCAATGAACATAAAAATGTAGCTATCTCCCTAAAAATCTTGATTTCAATTCTTTTAGATACATACTCAGAAGTGAAATTGCTGAATCATATGGCAGTTCTATTTTTAATTTTTTGAGACACCTCCATACTGTTTTCTACAGCAACTGCACCATTTTACATTCCCACCTACATTGTACAGAGATTCCAATTTCTCCACCTCCTTTCTAACACTTGTTATCTTTCATTTATTCGTTGTTTGATAATAGCCATTTTAACAGATATATGATGATATCTCATTGTGGTTTTGATTTGCATTTCCCTAATGATTAGTGAGGTTGAGAATCTTTTCATATACCTGTTGACATTTGTATGTCTTTGGAGAAATGTCTATTCAGTTCCTTGCCTTTTTAAAAATTAAATTGTTCATTTTCTTGCTATTGAGTCTTAGGAGTTTCTTATATACTCTGGATAGTAATCCCTTATCAGATATATGATTTGCAAATATTTTCTTCCATTCTGTTGGTTCCCATTTTATTTTTTAATTATTTCCTTTGCCATGCAAAAGTATTTAGTTTGATGTAATCCCACTTGTCTATTTTTGCTTTTGTTGCTTATGCTTTTGGTGTCATATTCAAGAAATCATTGCCAAGTCAATTGTCCATCATCAAGAATATTTTTCCCTATGTTTTCTTCGAAGAGTTTTATGGCTTCAGGTTTTACATTTAAGTCTTAAACCTGATTTGAATTTTGTGTACTGTGTAAGATAACAGTTCAATTTCATTCTTTTGCTTGTAAATAACCAGTTTTTCCAATACTGTTTATTAAAGAGACTACCCTTTCCCTATTGTACATTCTTGACATCCTTGTTAAATATTAGTTAAGTTTAGGTGTGTGGAATTACTTTTGGGCTCTCTATTCTGTTCCCTTGTGGTGTGTGTATGTGTGTGTGTATCTATCTATCTATCTATCTATCTATCTATCTATCTATCTATCTATTATTATGCCAGTACCATACTGTTTTAATCACAGTAGTTTTTAATATATTTTAAAATCAAGAGTGTGATATCTCCAGCTTTGTTCTTCTTGTTCAGATTGTTTTGTCTATTTGGGGTCTTTTGTGGCTCCAAATGAATTTCAAGATTTTTTCTATTTCTGTAAAGAATACCATTGGGATTTTGACAGAGATTCGATCGAATCTGAAGATTGCTTTGCATAGTATGGACATTTTAACAATATTAATTCTTCTCATCCATAAACCTGAGATGTCTTTCCATTTATTTGTGTGTGCTTTAACTTCTTTTATCCGTGTCTTACACTTTTCAGTGAATATGTTCACCTCCTTGTTTAGATTTATTCCTAACTTTTTTTTTGATGTTACTGTAAATGGGGTTGTTTTCTGAGTTTCATTTTCAGATGTGTCATTGTTAGTGTACAAAAACTGAACTGATTTTTTATGTTAATGTAGTATCTTGCAAATGTACTGAAATTATTTATGCATCCTATCACTTTTTTTGTAGATTCTTTGGAGCTTTGTTCATACAAGATCATGTCATCCCCACAGATAATTATACTTCTTCCTTTCCAATTTGGATGCTTTTTCTTGCCTAATTTGGAGTTCCAATACTTTACTGAACATAAGTGGCAAAAGTGGGCATCCTTGCCTTGTATTAGCTTTTTTTTTTTTCTTTTTTTTTGAGACAGAGTCTCGCTCTGTCGCCAGGCTGGAGTGCAGTGGTGCAATCTGGGCTCACTGCAAGCTCTGCCTCCTGGGTTCACGCCATTCTCCTGCCTCAGCCTCCCAAGTAGCTGGGACTACAGGCGCCCACCACTACGCCTGGCTAATTTTTTGTATTTTTAGTAGAGATGAGGTTTCACCGCATTAGCGAGGATGGTCTCGATCTCCTGACCTTGTGATCCGCCCGCCTTGGCTTCCCAAAGTGCTGGGATTACAGGCGTGAGCCACCGCGCCCAGCTGTATTAGCTTTTTTTTACTGCTGTAACAAATTACTATTAATTTTGTGGCTAAAAATAGCACAAATTTATTATTGTGCAGTAGGTCAGAACTCTGACACAGGTCTTATTGGGATAAAATCAAGGCTGTGTTCCTTTCTGGAGGCTATAAGAGAAAATTAGTTACTTGCCTTTAGCAGCTTCTAGAGGCCACCCACATTCCTTGGCTCATGGCCTCTTTCTCTGTCTTCAAAATCTACAGAAGTGGGTTGAAGCCTTTCCAAGCCACATCACTATGACATTGTCTTCTGCCTATCTTCTTCTACTCTTAAGGACTTAAGTAATTAGATGGGGCCTATCCAGATAATTCAGTATAATCTGCCTTCTAAAGGTCTTTATAAATTCCCTTTAGCCATGTAAGAAAACATATTCATAGGGACTGGGGACTAGGACATAGGCATTTTGGGGGAGCCCATTATTCTACCTACCACAGTATCTTTGTGATTTGTGTGAATAATCTTTTTCTGGTCCATATGGATTCAGTTGTAATAATATAATATAAATCATTGAACAATAAATTCTGTCACTGCAGAATAAATTTGTGTGTATTTATTTAAACATGAATCTACTGTTCTGTAGAAATGGAGTCACTGTCTGTTTTCTTAGAACTCCATTTTAAGTATTATCCACCAGCTGCACTAACAAACCAAAAAAGTTAATATATTTTGGGAGGGAAAGTTCACATCATGGGGTTTTAATCTTGGTATTTACAGGCATAAAGGTCATAATTTTGACTACTTTTATTTTATTGTGAAAGTCACTATGACATAGTAATTGGAAATTTTACTTAGGCATCACAATTCTATGAAGCTGATAAGCAAAAGCATCACTTAAGCTTCCTAATTTTTATTTTCCCAGTCTGTCATTTGGGAATAACAATAATATCTATCCTAGAAGGCAGTCATGAGAATTAAATTTTATAATGCTTACAAGGTTGTCAGAAAACTTTAAACAGATAATAATTGTTGAATAAATATCAGCTTTTATTTTTATTTGCTAGTGAGTAATCCTGGATGAACTGCCTGCACGTACACTTTCATGTGGTTTTGTTCTTGTCCACTCATATGCTATTATATATTTTGTGAAGGAAACCATATGTATTTAACAGCATTCACAACTTTGGGTAATTTTGAAAACTTCAGACCAGAGCGTAGTGATTAGGAATATCTATTTGCAGCCAGTAAAATGTTGGCCACTCAAAAGAAATCACATAAAAGGATTATAAATTGATTTACTCCAAGGCGATGTTTTTGTTTTTGCTATATGTTAGGGTCTGTGACAAATTCTTTTTAAAATGTTGAGTGATAAATTTAATTTTTGCAAAAAACTAAACACCATATGGAAGTTATTCCATTGACTAGAGCTGGGCTTCCTATTTTGGACCAGTGAGGAAGTGTGAATGTGGAGTAATGAGACTCAACCCATTACTCTATATTAGAATCACTTGCAAAGTATTGGAAACTATAATTGTATAGGGAGTTCATATGTCAGAGATTCATATTCAGCTATCTGGAGATAGAGAACAGGCATGTAGATCATTAAAAACACCCACAGGTGATTCTGATGGATAGCCCAGAATAAGAACCATGGCTTTAGTACAATTAAAGCAGAATCTTCAGGTTGTAATATTGGCATCAGTAATTTAAAATCTTCCCAGGTTATTTTATTAATTAATTAATTTATTTATTTATTTATTTTGAGATGGAGTCTCGCTGTCTCCCAGGCTGGAGTGCAGTGGTGCAATATTGGCTCACTGCAAGCTCCGCCTCCTGGGTTCATGCCATTTTCCTGCCTCAGCGTCCAGAGTAGCTGGGACTACAGGCACCCACCACCATGCCTGGCCAATTTTTTGTATTTTTTTAGTAGAGATGGAGTTTCACCGTGTTAGTCAGGATGGTCTTGATCTCCTGATCTCAGAACCTGCCCACCTTGGCCTCCCAAAGTGCTGGGATTACTGGTGTGAGCTACTGTCCCTGGCCCCCAGGTTATTTTAATGTGCAGCCAGCATTTGCTTTATATTAATGAGACTAAACAAGATCTAAAGATGTTCTGCTAACATTTTGAGGAACAACTCAGCCTCAGGTGGCTGCTGTTAAGGAAGAAATTCATGTAAATGTGAAGGCTTATGTTCAAGTGTGTTTACTAAGATACCACCATCTTCTTACTTCATTCTATCTGATCTGAGCACCTTGAGTGGAATGTGGTATAGAATATGTATTTACAAGATGGTTGTCTGTTGCCTGTAATGGAAGCACAATATCCACAATGGCATGGTGGTGTTGTTGGGAGAGAAGGGATTGTGGAGATGACAAGGAGAAGTGAATGATCTCTCATAAGTGTACTCAAATTATTGAGAGATTATAGGCAATTAAAATAGAACATTAATATTACAGTTTCTCCTATACTCAAATATCTTTTCTGCAATCCTTCATCATTACTTGAACCTCTGAAGACTTAAATGTCCCTGTCTGACAGCTTTGAAGAGAGTAGTGGTTCTCCTAGCATGGAGTTTGAGGTCTGAAAATGGACAGACTGCCTCCTCAAGCGGGTCCCTGACCCCCGAGTAACCTAATGGGGAGGCACCCCTCAGTAGGGGCAGACTGACACCTCACATGGCCGGGTTCCCCTCTGAGACGAAGCTCCCAGAGGAATGATCAGGCAGCAACATTTGCTGTTCAGCAATATTCGCTGTTCTGCAATATTCGCTGTTCTGCAACCTCCACTGCCGATACCCAGGCAAACAGGGTCTGGAGTGGACCTCCAGCAAACTCCAACAGACCTGCAGCGGAGGGTCCTGACTGGTAGAAGGAAAACTAACAAATGGAAAGGACATCCACACCAAAACCCCATCTGTACGTCACCATCATCAAAGACCAAAGGTAGATAAAACCCCAAAGATGGGGGAAAATCAGAGCAGAAAAGCTGAAAATTCTAAAAATCAGAATGCCTCTCACCCTCTAAAGGAACACAGCTCCTCGCCAGCAACGGAACAAAGCTGGATGGAGAATAACTTTGACGAGTTGAGAGAAGAAGGCTTCAGATGATCAAACTTCTCTGAGCTAAAGGAGGAAGTTCGAACACATTGCAAAGAAGCTAAAAACCTTGAAAAAAGATTAGACAAATGGCTAACTAGAATAACCAGTGTAGAGAAGTCCTTAAATGACCTGATGGAGCTAAAAACCATGGCACGAGAACTACGTGATGAATGCACAAGCTTCAGTAGCCGATTCAATCAACTGGAAGAAAGGGTATCAGTGATTGAAGATCAAATGAATGAAATGAAGTGAGAAGAGAAGTTTAGAGAAAAAAGAGTAAAAAGAAACGAACAAAGCCTCCAAGAAATATTGGACTGTTTGAAAAGACCAAATCTACATCTGATTGGTGTAACTGAAAGTGACAGGGAGAATGGAACCAAGTGGGAAAACACTCTGCAGAATATAATCCAGGAGAACTTCCCCAACCTAGCAAGGCAGGCCAACATTCAAATTCAGGAAATACAAGAAGCCACAAAGATACTCCTCGAGAAGAGCAACTCCAAGACACATAATTGTCAGATTCACTAAAGTTGAAATGAAGGAAAATATGTTAAGGGTAGCCAGAGAGAAAGTTCGGGTTACCCACAAAGGAAAGCCCATCAGACTAACAGCAGATCTCTCGGCAGAAACTCTACAAGCCAGAAGAGAGTGGGGGCCAATATTCAACATTATTAAAGAAACGAATTTTCTTTTTTTTTTTTTTTTTTGAGAAGAGTTGGCTCTGTCGCCCAGGCTGGAGTGCAGTGGCGCGATCTTGGCTCACTGCAAGCTCCTCCTCCCGGGTTCATGCCATTCTCCTGCCTCAGCCTCCCAAGTAGCTGGGACTACAGGCGCGTGACACCACGCCTGGCTGATTTTTTGTATTTCCAGTAGAGACGGAGTCTCACCATGTTAGCCAGGATGGTCTCGATCTCCTGACCTTGTGATCCACCTGCCTCGGCCTCCCAAAGTGCTGGGATTACAGGCGTGAGCCACCGCACCTGGCAGAAATGAATTTTCAACCCTGGAATTTCATATCCAGCCAAACTAAGCTTCATAAGTGAAGGAGAAATAAAATCCTTTACAGACAAGCAAATTCTGAGAGATTTTGTCACACCAGGCCTGCCCTACAAGAGTTCCTGAAGGAAGCACTAAACATAGAAGGGAACAACCAGCACATGCCACTGCAAAAACATGCCAAATTGTAAAGACCATCTATGCTAGGAAGAAACTGCATCAACTAATGATCAAAATAACCAGCTAACATCATAATGGCAGGATCAAATTCGCACATAACAATATTAACCTTAAATGTAAATGGGCTAAATTCTCCAGTTAAAAGACACAGACTGGCAAATTCGATAGTCAAGACCCATCAGTGTGCTGTATTTAGGAGAGCCATCTCACGTGCAGAGACACATGTAGGCTCAAAATAAAGAGATGGAGGAAAATCTACCAAGCAAGTGGAAAAAAAAAAAAAAAAAGCAGGGGTTGCAATCCTAGTCGCTGATAAAACAGACTTTAAACCAACAAAGATCAAAAGAGACAAAGAAGGCCATTACATAATGGTAAAGAGATCAATTCAACAGGAAGGGTTAACTGTCCTAAATATATATGTACCCAGTACAGGAGCACCCAGATACATAAAGCAAGTCCTTAGAGATCTAGAAAGAGACTTCTACTCCCACACAATAATAATGGGAGACTTTAACACCCCACTGTCAACATTAGACAGATCAATGAGACAGAAAGTTAACAAGGATATCCAGGAATTGAACTCAGCTCTGCACCAAGCAGACCTAATAGACATCTACAGAACTCTCCACCCCAAATCAACAGAATATACTTTCTTCTCAGCACCACGTCACACTTATTCCAAAATTGGCCACATAGTTGGAAGTAAAGCACTCCTCGGCAAATGTAAAAGAAGAGAAATTAGAGCAAACTGTCTCTCAGACCACAGTGCAATCAAACTAGAACTCAGGATTAAGAAATCACTCAAAACTGCTCAACTACATGGAAACTGAATAACCCACTCCTGAATGACTACTGGGTACATAATGAAATGAAGGCAGAAATAAAGATGTTCTTTGAAAACAATGAGAACAAAGACACAACATACCAGAATCTCTAGGACACATTTAAAGCAGTGTGTAGAGGGAAATTTATAGCACTAAATGCCCACAAGAGAAAGCAGGAAAGATCTAAAATTGACCCCCTAACATCACAATTAAAAGAACTAGATAAGCAAGAGCAAACACATTCAAAAGCTAGCAGAAGGCAAGAAATAACTAAGATCAGAGCAGAACTGAAGGAGATAGAGACATGAAAAACCCTTCAAAAAATCAATGATTCCAGGAGGTGGTTTTTTGAACAGATCAACAAAATTGAAAGACTGCTAGCAAGACTAATGAAGAAAAGAAAGAAGAATCAAATAGATGCAATAAAAAATGATAAAGGGGATATCACCACCAATCCCACAGAAATACAAACTACCATCAGAGAATACTATAAACACCTCTATACAAATAAACTAGAAAATCTAGAAGAAATGGATAAATTCCTGGACACATACACCCTCCTAAGACTAAACCAGGAAGAAGTTGAATCCCTGAATAGACCAATAACAGGCTCTGAAATTAAGGCAATAATTAATAGCCTACCAACCAAAAAAAGTCCAGGACCAAAAGGATTCACAGCCGAATTCTACCAGAGGTACAAGGAGGAGCTGGTACCATTCCTTCTGAAACTATTCCAATCAACAGAAAAAGAGGGAATCCCCCCACTCATTTTATGAGGCCAGCATCATCCTGATACCAAAGCCTGGCAGAGACACAACAACAAAAAAAGAGTATTGTAGACCAATATCCCTGATGAACATCGATGCAAAAATCCTCAATAAAATATTGGCAAAGCAAATCCAACAGCACATGAAAAAGCTTATCCACCATGATCAAGTGGGCTTCATCCCACTGGTTCAACACACACAAATCAATAAATGTAATCCAGCATATAAACAGAACCAAAGACAAAAACCACATGATTATCTTGATAGATGCAGAAAAGACCTTTGACAAAATTCAACAGCCCTTCATGCTAAAAACTCTCAATAAATTAGGTATTGATGGGACGTATCTCAAAATAATAAGAGCTATTTATGACAAACCCAGAGCCAGTATCATACTGAATGGGCAAAAACTGGAAACATTCCCTTTGAAAACTGGCACAAGACAGGGTTGCCCTCTCTCACCACTCCTATTCAACATAGTGTTGGAAGTTCTGGCCAGGGCAATCAGGCAGGAGAAAGAAATAAATGGTATTCAATTAGGAAAAGAGGAAGTCAAATTGTCCCTGTTTGCAGATGACATGATTGTATATTTAGAAAACCCCATTGTCTCAACCAAAAGTCTCCTTAAGCTGATAAACAACTTCAGCAAAGTCTCAGGATACAAAATCAATGTACAAAAATCACAAGCATTCTTAAACACCAATAACAGAGAGCCAAATCATGAGTGAACTCCCATTCACAATTGCTTCAAAGAGAATAAATACCTAGGAATCCAACTTACAAGGGATGTGAAGGACCTCTTCAAGGAGAACTACAAACCACTGCTCAATGAAATAAGAGGACACAAACAAATGGAAGAACTTTCCATGCTCATGGATAGGAAGAATTAATATTGTGAAAATGGCCATACTGCCCAAGTAATTTGTAGATTCAGTGCCATCCCCATGAAGCTACCAATGACTTTCTTCACAGAATTGGAAAAAACTACTTTAAAGTTCATATGGAACCAAAAAAGAGCTCACATTGCCAAGTCAATCCTAAGCCAAAAGAACAAAGCTGGAGGCATTACGCTACCTGACTTCAAAGTATACTACAAGGCTACAGTAACCAAAACAGGATGGTACTGGTACCGAAACAGAGATATAGACCAGTGGAAGAGAACAGAGCCCTCAGAAATAATACCACACATCTACAACTATCTGATCTTTAACAAACCTGACAAAAACAAGAAATGGGGAAAGGATTCCCTATTTAGTAAATAGTGCTGGGAAAACTGGCTAACCATATGTAGAAAGCTGAAACTGGATCCCTTCCTTACACCTTATACAAAAATTAATTCAAGATGGATTAAAGACTTACATGTTAGACCTAAAACCATAAAACCCTAGAAGAAAACCTAGGCAATACCATTCAGGACATAGGCATGGGCAAGGATTTCATGTCTAAAACACAAAAAGCAATGGCAACAAAAGCCAAAATTGACAAATGGGATCTCATTAAACTAAAGAGCTTCTGCACAGCAAAAGAAACTACCATCAGAGTGAACAGGCAACCTACAGAATGGGAGAAAAGTTTTGCAATCTACTCATCTGACAAAGGGCTAATATCCAGAATCTACAAAGAACTCAAACAAATTTACAAGAAAAAAAAAAAAAAAACTCCATCAAAAAGTGGGTGAAGGATATGAACAGACATTTCTCAAAAGAAGACATTTATGCAGCCAACAGACACATGAAAGATGCTCATCATCACTGGCTATCAGAGAAATGCAAATCAAAACCACAATGAGATACCATCTCATACCAGTTAGAATGGCCATCATTAAAAAGTCAGGAAACAACAGGTGCTGGAGAGGATGTGGAGAAATAGAAACACTTTTACACTGTTGGTGGGACTATAAACTAGTTCAACCATTGTGGAAGACAGTGTGGCGATTCCTCAAGGATCTCGAACTAGAAATACCATTTGACCCAGCCATCCCATTACTGGGTATATACCCAAAGGATTATAAATCATGCTGCTATAAAGACACATGCTATAAAGACACATATGTTTATTGCAGCACTATTCACAATAGCAAACACTTGGAACCAACCCAAATGTCCATCAATGATAGACTGGATTAAGAAAATGTGGCACATATACACCATGGAATATTATGCAGCCATAAAAAAGGATGAGTTCATGTCTTTGGAGGGACATGGAAGAAGCTGGAAACCATCATTCTCAGAAAACTATCACAAGGACAGAAAACCAAACACCACATGTTCTCACTCATAGGTGGGAATTGAATAATGAGAACACTCGGACACAGGAAGGGGAACATCACACACTGGGGCCTGTCATGGGGTGGGGAGAAGGGGGAGGGATAGCATTAGGAGATATACCTAATGTAAATGACGAATTAAGGGATGCAGCACACCAACATGGCACATGTATACATATGTAACAAACCTGCACGTTGTGCACATGTACCTTAGAACTTAAAGTATAATAAAAGAAAAAAAAAAGAAAAGTAGAGAACTACATATAAAAAAAAAAGTCAACAGATTTGCTAATCCTCTCTGGGGATTTCCTAAATTTTTGGCTCCTGCATTTGCTCTCATGAATAGTAGAAGCAAAAGGACTAAAATTTGTGAGGAAAAATAAGCATTGAGAGAAAAAGGAGCACTTGATGAGAGATGGATCCAAATAATTTCCATATACATAAGTAACAATTGTTATGTAAGCATCATTTATACTGGTCAAATATTCTTATCATTTCTTTCCTCCTGTCTTAGCCCTCTTCTGATAATCTGAAAAAAGCTATGAACCTGTCCTCGAAATGCACATGTCCACATTTACAGAAAGGTTTGCATATATATATTTTTAAAGTCCTCATTGAATTATCAATAGACTACTCAGTATTACACAAACCCAAATCATTGCCCACTTCTCATTCTTACTCCACTATTAGCTGTAGCTGTGCGATATATCAAGAGTCAAGAAAATTTTGATGTTACATTTTGTGATAGCTAAGTATTAGGGATAAGTGTGAACATTAGATTAAAAAAACTCTTTTCATGCTTCATTTGAATCAATTATTACTTGAGAAGTTTAAGAAATGCCCAAGAATTCTGCCATTTTGGTATAGGCAGAGTGACCAGATCTTAGAACAAGAAGAGAAAACAGTAAAGTGTGGAGAGCAGAAAGATATGGGAATTATTGAAGAATGGGATGGAGGATTAGTAAATGTAATTCTGTTATTGTTCAAAACTGAAATTCTCTGATAATTTTAATTGGTCTTGGAGGTTCCAGAAACTTAAGTAACAATCAGAAGAGCAAAGAGGAATTAAAATTTTCCTTCCCAAACATCTTATGTTTCTTCAGATCCTTTTGTAAAATGCAAGAGCAATAAGGAGTGGTCAGATTATTGATTCCATGTGTTGAAAATACTGTGCCTGAAATCAGTACACAAGTAAAGAAAATGCTAGAGGGGGAAATAGGAAGCTCTAGATATTGAAAAGGGGTTCTTAAAATGTAAGTAAGGCAGCCTATAGTAGAGAAGGTAATGGGCTTTCTTAATTATAATTTTTATTTTATTTACTTATTTATATATTTTATTGTTTTTTAGAGACAAAGTCTGACTCTGTCACCCAGGCTGGAGTGCAGTGTTGTGATCATGGCTCACTGCAGCCTCAACCTTTTGGCCTCAAGCAATCCTTCTACCTCAGCCCCCTAGGTAGCTAAGACTACAGGTGTGTGTCACCATGCCCAGCTAATTTTTATTTTGATTTTTTTATTTTTTGAAGAGATAGAGTCTTGCTATGTTCCCCAGGCTGGTCTCGAATTCATGGGCTCAAGTGCTCCTCATACCTTGGCCTCCCAGAGTGCTGGGATTACAGGGGTGAGCCACAGCACCCAGCCCCAATTAGAATTATCTTCTAAGACTCACTAATAATCTACCCTTTGGGAAGCAAGGGTCATACACTTTTCCACAGGAATTCCTTGGCTTACTCATTTGGGTGGTGTTGAAGTGGTACTCTTCACCTGTGCCCCCACAAAAGCATTCTATTTCTTCTTATATGTGGCACAAACTGTGCTGTCCTAACAACAAATGCATGTCTTTCTCCCCCACTACTTTTTTGTATTCCCTCCTACTCTCTGTCTACAATAGTTTTTAACACACAGTAAATCCTAAATAAATGTGTCTGTTGAATAAATCTGAATTGATCAGAATTAGACTTTAATGACAAAACATGATTAATTCTTACAGGCATTTCTCAAAATAATGTTCAGAATGCACAAAATAATTAAACTCTTAAGCAATGAAATACCAATTTTAAATAAAAACATGGGAGAAATATCCCATGGATGTCCTTTTGAATGCTTTTTCACAGTCTCCTAAAAATAAAATTTGGAACTTCTTTTGTGCAATTAGTCTTTCAACATAGATAAGCATAGATCTGGCTGGGGTTTTTGCAGAAGTAAAATTTTTTTTTATCTTATATTTATGATTTCTTCTGAGACTATCTATGTGAAATGATGACATTTGTGCAGTTTATTAGCAGTCAGCTACAAATGTATTGGAGTAGTGTTATGTAACACTAAATAGTTTGAATCCCTAAAGGGACAGCAAATATTTTTTTCGGCTGACATGTCTTATTAGTCAAAACCCTTAGGAAATCCTCTAAATAACCCATTCACTAAAAACTGTGGCTTAAAAATCCTAGTTTGATTGTTTCCAAAGAAGTACTGAAAGTTTTAACATATAAAATACAAAGTAACCTAAATGGAAATCAGTCATCACGACATTTGCTAAAGTCTCTATTAATTAAGAGAAGACTGAATAATATTTCTTTTTCAAGATCTGTTAGTATAATTTTGGAGTTTGACACACAAGCAAAAATACATACATAAGAGGAAAAAGAAATGTGGAAGATACTGTAGGTTGATTTGTTCAACCCTACATCCTCAACCTATTTTTGTCTTCTTTAATCTCTTCTATAGAGGCTAAATAAACATCTTTTGCAGCCAGGAGTGCCACATGACTCAATGTTGGCCAATGAGATGTGAGCCATACCCTACAGCAAACTTTCTCTAGCACCATCATCCTTCTTTCTTTAAACTCTGAATTTCCCGAAGAAGTATTTGTCTTATAATAGTAAATAAAAGGCCAAGAGAATCACACAGATAGCAGCCTGGTTATTTTGAGCAACTACATTATTGTCTACAGTCAATTACCACTAGACTTCTTGTCTCAATAGTATTTCCTTATTGTAAAGCCACTGCAAATTGAGTTCTCTGTTTCTTGAAGGGTAACTCACTCTTAACTGATGCATCTATTTCAATAGTGCAACCTACATCGGTAGAGAATTATGGTTACAATATAATGGCTAATGTTCTTTTTTTAAAATGTGTATTTTAAATTATCTTCTAAAAGCCTAGTTTTTTAGTATTATCAGTTGACACACTTTGTTTTGCTGTCCTCACTCAGGTTTCCATTATGCCTTGATATTTACTCCTCCTAAGAGCTATGTAGATGTTTATTTGATACTGCAGTCTGAACCACGTCTTCCTTTAAGTGAGCTGCTATGTCTTAAGGCATCCCCCATCTCTGCCTTGCCTCTGATGCTTCTTCTCAGCCTTGCTTCAGTCTTCTCCTTGAGATTCTCCAACAACAAAGGCATCCAAATGTGTTGTTCATGTAAATGTGAACCGAAAAGACTGTGTGCCATGAACAGTTCAAGTTTATTCCCTAAGTTCATGAAGAATTAGGACTGAACTCAGACAAAAGATTTCCTTATCAGTAATATTACACCATATGAAATCAATTTTTTATCAATGAAAATCATAAAATATAAATCGAATTTTCTCCCATATATTCACATACTATAATGAAATTTTTTTTAATGTGAAGGTTAGCTCATAGGTTAGAAACCTATGTTTGACAACTCTGTTATCTTAAGCAACATTGAGAATATTTGTTCCTTGGTTGTAGAGGAAGAGATGCTATTTTCTCTGGAATTAGAATCCTTTTATATTAAGTAAATAATAACAACAGTTCACTTTAATTATATGTTTATTCATAAAATAAGTATATGATTTCATTCAGTATTTGAAAATATTGTGAAGTAGATTCTCTTTTCTAGGCCCTAGTGCTTACATAAAATAAAAATTTAGCAAATGTCTGTTGAATGGATAAATGAATGCATGAATCTTTGAGCTCATTATTTTTCGACTGTGAATTGGAAGAAATACTAAGTTGAACAAGACAGACACGTTTTCTGCCATCATATATATTTGAGTTAATGAGTGAGTAAATAAACATGAAAATAAAAATAATTATAAGTTTTATTAAGTGCTATGAAGGAAACAGAGAGCATGTGCTAGGGATGAGGGGTAGGTAACAGCATGTTCTTAAACAAGGCAATTAGCTGAGGACTTTAGTCACACAGTCAGTTGATCATTGGTGAATCAAATCATACTCATGTCTTCTGCCTCCTGAGCTGGTTCTGTGTCAACTACTTTATTCTGATATACAGGCAAAATTGTGTACTGCTCCTTAAAAGTAAGTTAGGCCATTTGAGAAATAACATCAATTTTTTTCAGGTCCCAGATTGTTCTCGAAGTTGGACAAATGGTCAGGAGTAATGAGATACTAACTTTTGTTGCCCTTCCACAATTTGGGAGATACTTAGAGTTACTTCAGCGTTTTGGTATTGTAAAATGACATCCATTGGTCTTAAAGTAGGAGAGTTTTAAAACAGTTTTCTAAGAAGCACTGAAAAATGGCTTCTTAAAAAGCACCGAGTTTCGTTTAAGCCTTGTGGCACCAGAGTTCCTGTTAGTTATATAGCAACAACATAATTGGATCTTTTGTGTCATTGCCTCCATTTTTTAAACATTAAATTTTATTAAGCATTTTTCATAAACAGTAATATTTTCAGGTGAGAATACAAAACAAATTGTTCATTTTAAAAGTTAATTCTGTAACCAGGTCTATGGTTGAACTGTAAAGTTAGAAATTAATTTACACACTCAGGATTGCTGTTTGCAAAGACCATTTGCGTTTTCCAATAGAATAAGGAAAGCAGCTGAGCAAAATGGAATTCCAGTTTTTCTAAAGGGTTGTTATAACGACAGGAGTGTGGTACAATTATGTCTATTTACTTGTCCTGACACTTGGTTATCTCCCTCATGACCCTGTAGAGCCCGAGGTAATGCATTCTGCATGGTAGTCTGGATCTGAGAAGGTTCTAAGAACTTAGTGACAATTATGCATTGTGCTTCATTATTTATCACACTGGGGTAAAGTAAATCTCTCTGATGTCCACTGCAGGCTGATCTGAGGCCCCTGCTCACAAGGAAAGTCATGAGGAACCCTTATCCTACTTTCAAAACATTCCCCGCCTCCACCATTTTCATTTTATTCAGTAGGGATAATGTGCTTATGACTGGGAACAGCCATTCTGTATTCTAGCTTGACTCTGCTTTAAACTAGTAGTTGTGCTGTACATGACGTACCTTGTGTTACTAGAAATTAGGATATTTGCTCTGGAAAATTTTAACAACTTCAAAGTGTAAATAAGCAGCAAGAAATGTTTCTACGAGGTCAGCTGCGTTCCACCAACACTGGAAGCCTGCACGTATCTGATTTTGTAAATAAACAAGAGACATGATGTTTGAAAAACCGTGGTTTTCCTTGACCTGTGCAACATTGGTTGGAATGTTTCTTTAACATTCCCACTTGCCTTTCAAGCTGCAGATTCATGTAAAATTCCAAGATTTTTTAGGAACCAAAGTCTCCATTTTCTACTGGATGAAGAAGCTTTGGAAAGAACAATTGCTTCATTTAAAACTTTTCTAAAATCAATACTGAACAAAATTGTATTTATACACAAACTTATTCAGCTTGGGTATTTTCAACTTAGAGAGCTTAAATTCTAGACCCAGTATAAAATAAGGAATGTCAAATGTAAGAAACAAAGATTCTAGAATATTCCAGCCCTCTGGTGATATTTTCTGAGTCAAAGAGAAGCTATATAATGTGTAGCGGGACGAGCCACAGACAAAACTTCTCAGACACCGAGTTAAAGAAGGAAGAGGTTTATTCGGCCAGGAGCATTGGTAAGACTCCTGTCTCAAGAGCCAAGCTCTCTGAGTGAGCAATTCCTTTCCCTTTTAAGGGCTCACAACTCTAAGGGGGTCTTCATGAGAGGGTTGTGATCAATTGAGCAAGCAGGGGGTATGTGACTGGGGGCTGCATGCACCAGTAATCAGATCGGAACAAAACAGGACAGGAATTTTCACAGTGCTTTTCCATACAATGTCTGGAATCTATAGATAACATAACTGGTTAGGTCAGGGGTCGATCTTGAACTACCAGGCCTAGGGTGTGGCACTGGGCTGTCTGTCTGTGTATTTCATTTCTGCCTTTTGGTTTTTACTTCTTTTTTGGAGGCAGAAATTGGGCATAAGACAATATGAGGGGTGGTCTCCTCCCTTATTCCCCCGACTTTGAGACTCTCACTCATTTTATTAGTGGGAGTTCTCACTTTCATCTTCACTATCTATGTCTTCTTGCATGACAGGTTAATAGTGATTTATGTAGTACACTTGTGCTGAAGCATTCTGGTGAACTAGAGTAGCGATGAAACCTTTTACCATTTCAATGAGTACAGGTAGTAAATAAGGCATCAGTAAGCAGGTTCCTATTACTATTATAATTTTTATTATAAGAGTTTTTTTTTTTTTTTTTTTTTTGAGACAGAATCTCACTCTTTTCCCAGGCCAGAGTGCAGTGGCACTATCTCGGCTCACTGCAAGCTCCGCCTCCCGGGTTCATGCCATTTTCCTGCCTCAGCCTCCTGAGTAGCTGGGACTACAGGCACCCGCCACCACGCCCGGCTAATTTTTTGTATTTTTTTAGTAGAGACGGGGTTTCACGTGTTAGCCAGGGTTGTCTCAATCTCCTGACCTTGTGATCCGCCCGCCACTGGGAACCATTTTTAAATATGGCATCAGAGTCAAATCCGTGCCACACTTGTACAGGCACATGTGCCAGTTTCATCATGTCTTTAACTATATCTTCAACTACTTGCCCCTGATCATCTATGTACAGGCAGCAATTGGTAAGATTAAATTTTCTACAGACTTCTCTTTTAGCTGCTAGCAAGTAGTTGAGAGTCAATCTATTTTGATAGATAGCATTTCCCATCTGAGTTTCATGCCAGGCCAGAATAGTCAAGGCTCTGCCAGTCTTATTAGTGATTATTTCTAAGATAGTTTGTAACTGTATGATTCAGTTGAGCATGTAAATGGGGGTCTGGTATCCTTATGAGCCATCTTGTGCCTAAGTAGCAGGCCTATAATATTGCATAATTCTCTCAGGGGGCTATTTATTATCTTTATTATTATTATTACTATTTTTTGGCTAACACTTTACTTGTATTGTTTATGAGCCCTCACCAGTCTTCAGTTCTTAATTTTATTTTAAAAACTGTGATCATGGGAGGCTCAGATGGGTCATAACACACATCAGGTTGGTCATTTCCTGGGCTACCTACTTTATATAGAATAACACTATACAAACAAGTTTTTTTTAGAGTTCCAGTACACTTATAATAACTGTAAAATAATAAGACCATAGCAACTTTTTGTCCTACCTCAGTGACTTGATGTATACACTGGGAATAGCCTTTAGTCTGAGGAAGGTCAGTTGAAGTCCTTATTGTACAAGTCCAAATTTTAAGGAAAATGAGTCTTGCAATGAGTTTCTTCATGCTTTGTCCATGTGTGGACCAGTTAGCTTCCAAGTGTGACTGGAGCAGGGCTTGTTGTCTTCTTCAGAGTCACCTTGCAGGGGCTGGCGAAGCTGCTCCCATCCATGTATAGCTCTCAGTCTACTGATGTTTCAGGATGGTCTCAGAGGTTGGGCTCACTAGAATAAACTGAGTCCAATACCTCTACACAGTTATGTTTAACTGGGCTCTCTGATACCAGGAGCAAGGTGGCGGGGTTTAGGGTGTTGTAAACTTCAATGGTTATGCGGGGATTTTCACAGAGCAAGCTTTGGTTATCTAGTTAGTCTAGCATTCGTTAACTAATGATGTCCTTTGGTATTTGTTAAAGTCACCACAGCATGGGGGGGACTTTAGGTTTTGCCCAAGAGTTAGCTTATCTGCTTCTTGTGCTAACAGGGCCATTGATGCCAGGGCCCTTAGACATGGGGGCCAGCCTTTGGAAACTCCATCTAGTTGTTTTGAGAGATAGGCCACTGGCCTTGGCCAGGGCCCTATAGACTGGATTAAAACTCCAACTGCCATTTTTTTTCTTTCTGACATATAGGGTGTAAAGGGTTTTGTCAGGTCAGGTAGCCCCAGGGCTGGGGCCAACATGAGTTTTTCTTTTTTTAACTCATGAAAAGCTTGTTGCTGTTGATTGTAATAGGTGTAGTTTATCTAATCTACATTTTTGTTAACTGTCACCCACTAAAATATTGACTTAAATCCTATAGCAATTTGATTTCAAGCTTTAAATTGATCTGATATTCCTTGCGGGGCTCCAATTGCATCTAAATAGATGTGAGAGTTGAAAGACCCATAAGGGACTTCTTTCGCTTTACAATGTCTTATTTTTTCTCCCTCTGGTTGATGAAATGCCACAGTGAAAGGGATAGCCAAATGGACTAAAGCACAAGTGTCACTCTAGTTATTCGGCAGAGTGCTCAGTAAAGGTCCACTACAATATGACCACACATCTACTCAGGGATGAACAAGGGCTGACTGATTGATAAGCTCTTGAAAATTCTTAAGCTCATCACATCCCTTCAGGTCTCCAAGGGATGCTAAGTTTCCTCCCTGTCATGAGAGACATGACGTGAACTTAGTGATGGGAGACGGAAGCTGGATGGCCCTTGGGAGCTGACTCACAGGGTGCTGGACTTCAGGATATAGCAGAGAGAGCTTGGCATGACTTATTACTCCAGGCTGTAGAATCCTAGAAAAGAGCTACCATGCAGCCTATGCCTGGTCAACTGGAGGACCACCTTAGTGGAAAGGGGACAATCTGGGCCTCTGGCCTGCCATGTGCACAAGCATAATAATTGCTTTTGTTTAACATGCAGATGGAATATTTGATCCATTTTAACCAGGCATTTGCATCTTGGTATCCTGTCTTAATTGCTAAAGTTTGTTTTAAGTCTTTAACTTCAATGATCCTCAGTAAAATGAATGTATGATTTTAGGAAATTATAAAAACCAGTTGGGGCAGTTCATCCTTGCTCTTTAGTGGTCCACAGAATGTTGGACCAACTACAGCATAAAAGCTTTACGCTGGGGGGCAAAACTCCTGGTTGGCACTGGGGTCTTTATCGAAATCTCCCCTGATTAAATAGTCCTAGTTTACTAATGCCCAGTCTAAGGAGAGTCAAGAGGGACAGAACTACTTTTCTGAAGTAGAAAGCTGTCTTTGACTTGGCAATTCTCCACAGGGTATAAGAAGGCAAGCATTAAATGCGATAGTTTGTGGTGAAATCGACTTGGTTATGTTAATAACTAGATGGTCAGCAATAGAACGAGGAAAGAAGAAAGAGTAATAGAATAGATGAAAAGATTTAAATTTTTCTTAGCTTTAGTTTGGTAGGGTTTTTCCCTGGGACTATGGCCTACGACTCTGGAGGGGGTGGCACTTTCTTGACTCAGGTGTGATGAGTCCACTCTTTTTTGCTGTACAAACAGCAGCCTTGGTGGTTAGCAGCACAAGGTAGGATTCTTCCCAGGATGGCTCGAGTTTTTCTTCTTTCCACCTTTTGATGAGAATGTGATCTTCAGGCTGGTGCTGGTTTACTGGAAATTCTAGGGGTGGTATGCGTACTAAAAGACTTTTAAGTGGAAGATAAACCAAGTATATAATTTTTAAGAGATTGACCTTTTGTTTTAAATGTGGGGACCTTGGCAGTGGACTTTATAGTCCTTAGTGCCTTGTTACTGAAAAAATTTCCTTTAGCACTATTTTTATTAGTTTTTAAACCAAAGAAAGCCAAATACCATTTTACATTTAACAATGCTTCCTGTATGATTTTTATACCAGATAAGTTAAATTTTACCTTTATATAAGTGTGTTATTAATGTTAAACCTAATTTAAATAAAACCTTGTAAACATATTTATCTAATTTTTAATATTTGACTATAAGGTAAGATTTTATCGACTCTTTTTAACCTTTTACAATTTTTGCTAAAGAGCAGGTTGGTAGTTCAAGAAAAACCTATTATGCTTTTATTTTAATGTCCAGTTTACAGAAAAACTGGATGATACCTCTTTAGCCAGTGTTTACACACAGAATTTTTCAATTAACATTTTTAAAACTTGATTAAACCTTTAAAACAAAACACATATATTTTTAACCTTTTAATGTAAGTAAAACTTTACATTCTTATGCCTCCTTATAATTCTTCTATTAAAAATATATTTTACTTTTTTTATATACCTTGCACATAACCTATTTCTTTAATAGTTTTACATTTAGGAGGCCTAATTACTTTTAAACTATACAACATTTCTTGCATGAATTTCCTTTTATAACTTTTTTTTTCATGACTTTCACAGGCAATTCTTTGACATGCTTCAACTTTCTGACTTATTACAGATATTTCTTTCTTTAAACAACCAGCTAATTTATTTCAGGACAAAAATTTAACATATAATACTCTTTTTACATAAATTCTGCCCCCCTTTTTTCCTTTTTTTTGAAGATGATAACCATTCTTTTCCAAAGTGAACTTCTTTTGTGTCTGTGGACTAGACTGTCTAAGGCCACAAGAATAGAAGTTAGTATAAAACATGTTACACTGTTAACTTTTAGCAAACTTTACTTTTGTTGAAAGCCTTGTAAGTTTGGGATTTTAATTATCCTTTGCTATTAATAAGACCTTGTTTTGTCCAAATTAACTTAGAATTGGTATAGATGGCTTTTTTTTTTCTAACAGAATAGCCCCATGCTTTAGTATTTTTTAGTTAGTAAGCTGCTTTTTTCCTTTTTTGATTTAGGATACTTCTGAACTGAACTAGTGAGGTGTGCTCACAATGAGGTTTCCTCTAAAAGTTATTATTATTTTTTTTTTACTTTTTTTCTGTTGGCAAAGTAGTTGACGCTACAGATTGAATGCATTTGGGCCTCCACGGGTTACTGGGTTAAGGATTTTTGATAGGAAGGCCTCAGTGCTTTCGGGATACACCCTTGTTTACACTGACAACAAAGTAGTATTGGAATGTTATAGGACTATGGAGAATACCTTCAATTATCAACTATAGGTTTCAAATTTACCTTGGCTTTTAAAGGAATAGGGTACACTTTTTTTCTTAACAACTTGTATATCTCTCTCTTTCTCTTCTCTGTCTCTCTCTCTCTCTCCTCTCTGCCTCTCTCTCCTCTCTCTCTCTCTCTGCCTCTGCCAGCCACTTACGCTGCAGTTCTCTCGATCACTGTGGAGGGATCTAAAACCAGCGGTAACCAATCATCTATGTGCAGGAACTAGTCTGGGTGCCCTGGCTTTACAGGTTACCTTGTGCCATACCTTTGAAACAAGGGACCTTTCCAAGCTTCCTTCTGATGGCCAACCTACCTCTAATGCTGGCCAGTCTATTTTACATAAAGTTCTAAGTTTTCCTGGTGTCATAGTCTCCCTTAAATCCCTTTTTGAAATTTTTCAACATAGTTCCTAGTAGGGTGGGCTTATTTGTGCCTGAACCATGCTTCTTCGAGACAAAACACCACACTCACACCACATGCACACCACAAAACAAAGAACCGGTAAAAAGGGCACACACACACTTTTACAGTTTACACCAAACAAAAATCAAAACCAAAACCAGAGTATCCAGAAATTCAAGCCAAGTCAAAACCAAAACCAAAGTATCAAGCAATCCAAGTCAAGTCAAAAACAGAAACCAAAGTGCCGGTACAGGCACACCATTGGTGATCAGGCCACGCTTCCACTCAAATGGAGTAGGCAAGTTCCCAAGACCAGTCCTGTCAAGCCACTCAAACCAAGTCAAAACAAAAACCAAAACCAAGTGCCAATAAAGGCACACCATGCATGATCAAGCCACGCTTCTACTCAAATGCAAGTTCCAAAGACTAGTCTTACCAAGTTTCAGATGTCCAGACTCCAAGTACCAGTTCCTTCCCAGTGTTCAGCCACTGCGTTGATCCTTCATGGGGGCCTGACACACACTGCTCTGGTGAGGCGTCCCACCAGGGTAAATGCCTACCCGGGAGTGCTCTCAGGATCCACGTTGCTTGGGCTGGCCAGAGTCCCCCACAGGGATGTTCCACAGGGCAGGCTTAAGTCACCTAAGGAGCTGCCTCGACCATCTGCCAATCACCTCACTTCCCAGTCAGGGAACCAAGAAATGCAGCAGGACAAGCTGCAGACAAAACTCCTCAGACACCGAGTTAAAGAAAGAAGAGGTTTATTCAGCTGGAAGCATCGGCAAGACTCCTGTCTCAAGAGCTGAGCTCTCTGAGTGAGCAATTCCTGTCCCTTTTAAGGGCTCACAACTCTAAGGGGGTCTGCGTGAAAGGGTTGTGATTGAGCAAGCAGCGGGTATGTAACTGGGGGCTGCATGCACCGGTAATCAGATCAGAACAGAACAGGACAGGAATTTTCACAGTGCTTTTCCATACAATGTCTGGAATCTATAGATAACATAACCGGTTAGGTCAGGGGTCGATCTTTAACTACCAGGCCCAGGGTGTGGCGCTGGGCTGTCTGCCTGTGGATTTCATTTCTGCCTTTTAGTTTTTACTTCTTCTTTCTTTGGAGGCAGAAATTGGGCATAAGACAATATGAGGGGTGGTCTCCTTCCTTAAATGGACTCCAATAAATGTAAGTCAGCTGTGGGTGTATGGATTGCTCTCCATTAGCAGCGACCAGCTTAGGTTGATGCAGCAGAAAGGTGGCAGAGTCTTAGGTTTGAGTTAGGCAAGATAGATGATGAAAAGGCAGAGAGTGAAGTGCTAAGAAGGAATGTTTGTGCCATATCTGAGAAATGTCCAAGTCTGCATAACCAGGAGAGACAGAGGATGTCCTGAGGTGTCTCCCTGCACTCTTGCTACATCTATAGTCAATTCTCCACACCCCAGCCAGCAAGACCAAATGCAAGTCTAAGTCAATTCAAGTCATCCCCCTGCTCAAGACTTTCCAATGTCTCCCAGTAGCTGAATAAAATTCATATATATTTCCAAATATAATTTGGAAGATAAACGCCAAATACATTTCTAACTCATTGCCATTGCCTACAAGGCCCTAAATGATCAGTTCTGGTAAGCTCTCCAACTTCCTTTCTTACCCTGCCCCCACTCATGTCCAATTATACCAGCCTCTTTGCAGATCCTGAAACATGCCATGCTGAACCTTTTCTCGGGGACTTCCTCTGGCTGAACTTCTTCCCCCATTCCCACCTCTCCCAGACTGGAATGATCTATCCTAGTTGTCTGCTTGTATTGATCTCTCACTTTATTAGGGTTCTCACTTCCTTCTCAAGTCTTCTCCTTGGAGAAGTCTTCCTTAGTACACTTTATAAAATAGTTTCTCCACCCATCATGAGGCCAAATTGTTTACAGTAATATCACTTTCCCCCTCAGCTTTATTGAGGTAGAGCTAGTATACAAAAAAACTGCATGTAATTAATGTTCACAGTTTGGTGGGTTTGGACAACTGTATACACTCACGTTATCATTACTACAAGCCAGGTAATAAACATATTCATTACCTCCCAATTTTCCTTGTGTCCCTTTGTTTTGTTTTTATGGTAACAACACTTGACATGAGATCTACTCTCTTAAGTTTTTAAGTTCACAAAATCTTATTGTTAACTATAGGCACTGGGTTGTTCAGCAGATTTCTGGAACTCACTCATGTTGTATAACTGTAAATTTATACACATTGAACAACAACTTCCTATTTCCCCCGCCCACCCATCCCTTGGTAACTATCACTCTATTGTCTACTTCAGTACCTTTGATTATTTTAGGTATCTCTTATATATAACAGGAATATGCAGTATTTGTCCTTCTGTGACTTACTTATCCCGCTTACCATAATGTATTACAGATCCACCCATGTTATCATAAATGGTAAGATCTCCTTCATTTTATTTTATTTTTTAATTTAATTTTATTTTTTGAGATGGAGTCTCACTCTTGTCACCCAGGCTGGAGTGCAATGGCATGACTCGGCTCCCTGCAACCTCTGCCTCCCAGGTTCAAGTGATTCTCCTGCCTCATCCTCCCAAATAGCTGGGATTACAGGCGCCCACCACCACGCCTGGCTAATTTTTGTATTTTTAGTGGAGATGGGATTTCGCCATGTTGGTCAGGCTAGTCTTGAACTCCTGACCTCAGGTGATCTGCCTGCCTCAACCTCCCAAAGAGATCTCCTTCTTTTTAAAGGCCAAATGATATTCTATTATATATATGTATATGCCACCTTTTCTTTACCCATTCATCTGTGATGGACATTTGGGTTGTTTCCATATCTAGGTTATTGTGAATAATGCTGCAGTGAACAAGACAGTGCAGATAGGGCTTCAAGATCCTGATTTCAGCTGATACATACACACACACTATCTATCTATCTATCTATCTATCTATCTATCTATCTATCTATCTTTCTCTCCAGAAGTTGGACTGCTGGATCATATGGTAATTCTATTTTTAGTTTTTTGAGAAACTGCCATACTGTTTTCCATAGCAGTGGTACAATGTTACAGCCTATTAACAGTATACAAGGATTCTAATTTCTCCACAACCTCACCAACACTTGTTATCTTTTGTTTTCTGGACAATAGCCATTCTAACCAATGTGAGTTGATACCTGTTTGTGGTTTCAATTTGCATTTCCCTGGTGATTAATGATATTGAGCATGTTTTTATATTATCTGTTGGCATTTGTATGTCCTTTTGGGGGACATGGCTACTTGATTCCTTTTCCAATGTTCTAACCAAATTACTTTTTTTGCTCTTGAGTTGCAGAAATCCTTTATATAGTTTGGATATTAACCCTTTATCAGATATATGGTTTGCAAATATCTTTTCCCATTCCACAGTTTGCCTTTTCACTCTGTTGATTATTTTCTTTGCTGTGCAGAAGTTTTAAAAAATTTGTTATAGTCCCACTACTATTTTTGCTATTGTTGCCTGTTCTTTTGGTGTCCTATCAAAGAAACAATTTTTGTCAAAACCCATGTTGAGAATTTTTTCCCTTACATTTTCTTCTAGGTGTTTTATGGTGCCAAATTTTACATCAAATCTTTAATCAATTTTTGTTAATTTTTGTGTTTGGTGAAAGATAAGCATCCCATTTCATTCTTCTGCAGATGTGCAGATGGATATCCAGTTTTGCCAACCTTATTTATTGAAAGACTACCCTTTCCCTCTTGTATATTCTTGGCAGTCTGTAGAAAATCAGTTGACTATACATATGTGGGCTTATTTCTGGGGTCTCTATTTTGTTTCATTGTTCTGTGCTTTCATGCCAGTGCCATACTGTTTTGGTTACAGTAGCTTTCTAATACATATTGAAATCAGGAAGTGTGATGCCTCCAGCTTTGTTCTGTTTGCTCAAGATTTCTTTGGATGTTTGGGGTCTTTTGGAGTTCCATATGAATTTTAGAGCTTTTTTTTTCTACTTCTGTAATAAACATCTTTGAGATTTTGACGGGGTTTCATTGAATCTATAGATTATTTTGAGTCGCATGGATGTTTTAACATATTGATTCATCCAATCCATGAACACAGGATACCTTTCTACTTATTTGTGCCTACTTTAACTTCTTTAATCAATATTTTATAGTTTTCAGTGTACAAATCTTCCACCTCTATGGTTAGATGTATTCCAAAGTATTTTACTATGTTTGATGCTATCATAAATGGGATTGTCTTAACTTCCTTTTCATGTAGGTCATCACTGGTAGTTACATTACTTTTTGGTATTGTGTTATGTATCTATTAGTGCAGCTTCTTATTGTCTTGTTCATATCTGTAGCCCCAGCACCTAAAACAATGTCTGGTATATGATAGGCTCTTGATAAACAGTTGATGATTCATTAAGAAAATGAATACTTGCTGATATAAATTACAAGGGGAAGCAATATGGTGATTTAATCCATGACCTTTATAGCAAAGAAAGTCATGAAAAATGAGATAGGGAATGAGGTTTCAGTACAGGAAAAGTGGTTCAAGAGGCTGAATTTTGGAACTATGAGTTGAAATGTATTTTAGAATGAGTTAGAAGTAAAAGACCTGTAGATTAGAGTCCTTGATTGTCAAGAGTAAAGGAATCACATTCAAGCCTTGATAAGGCTTGGCCCGGCTACATTTTTTTTTTCTTGAAACATTGAAATTTATTTTTTTCCATAGGAAAATCCATTATTTTCTGTGCATCCTGAGGCACAAATAAAAAGGTGTATCTTTTATAATTTTGTTGAAATTTGAAAATATTATGTTTCGGGTTTTCTAATTTCTTGTGCAATTGTTTTTCCAAAAATTAAGTGGGAAAAAGGGATTTAGGGAGGGAGGGAGAGAGAGGAGGAGGGAGGGAGAGAGAGAAGTAGGGAGGGAGAGAGAGAAGGAGAGATGGATTTTGCTTTTCTTCTTTGATCAGCAGAAAAAAATGTGACTGCTAGCAGCAGCTTTTGGAGAGGGAAACAGGAAGCTAGATGTGCAGAAGCCAGGAGGGGATATGTGGAAATAAATATCTTTCCTGTGAGTGTGGCAGAGAGGTGGGCATGATTGTTGTCCAAATAATACTAGTAAGAAAGTGGCAGAGAAGCCAATAAACTGACTCAGCACACTCTGAGGTTTGGAATTGTTCTTTTAGAGAACTGATAATGGGAGGTGTTATAATAGCAGAGAAGGGGGAAAAATGACCTATATATATTTATTACTCTCCAAGAATTTTGATTATGTTTCTTTCCTTAATTATATTTATTTCATAGTAAAATAAAGTTATTTTATCATAAGATAATGTACACCTAGAAATGGATGTAAATGCCAATTAAAACTGTTGATAAGGAATGAAAATATGTTAAAAGCTTTGACATGAATACTTTTTAGGTTTAATTATTTTTAAATTAATAAATAGAAAATCCGTGGACATGAGAGCCCTTCCTCTGGCTTGTGCCACACTTCAGAAACATGTCTCAGTTGATTTCATCATGGGGAAAAAAAATGGGTTAGATTAAAAAAAAATTAGGTGAAAGAGTAAATACTTGGGAGATTTAAATGAAAAGTTATGAGTTAAAAGTAACGAGTGAAAATCCATGTACTGAATCTTGCCGTAATTAGAATCTGGGTGCGTTTGATGAACTGAAGATTAAGTAGTTTCTGGGAACTTTTAAAGCCAGGGGCTTTTCCATATTCCCAGCATGACTCAGCATGGGAAACTTCCAGTCAGTGTAAGCATGCAGGGCATTTTGTGAGCAGAAAAGCCCTGCCAGCTTCTAAGCTTCATGGGAGAAAATAAATATGGAAGCCACCAGCTCTCTGAATTAAAGAGAACAAAAAATGTTCTGAAAAGAAAAGGAAAGGGTAGCTCAGTAAAGAGAACCTTATTACTGGGAGCTATTTAGTCGTGGCAAAAGTTCTAGATCTTTAAGACAAGAGTTGTTGGTATCGATTATGTGAAAGGATTAGATACAGATATCTAAAACTATCTGATATAATTGGAATATAAAACCATTTAAACAATGTAATGAGAAGTCAAGAGATTTGGAGCCTCAAAGCCTGGGTTTGAGTCCCAGATCTATCACTTGCTTGTTGTTATTGAAGTATAATATACATACAAAAAGCTGCATAAGTGGCTTTTCACAAAAGACACATATGCACGTAACCAGCATTTACTGAAATTGAGAATCAGGATATTAGCAACATCTCAGAAAGCCCCTTTTCACTCCCTTTTTGTTACTGACCCCCAAGGGTAACCAGTCTCCTGATTACTGATTTCTAACACAGCAGATTCATTTTGGCTGATTCATCATAACTTTATATGAACAGAATCATTCAAGATGTACTCATCTGTACTTAGTTCTTTGGCTCAACATTATGTTTGTGATTTATTCCTGTTGCTGTGTCTAGCTGTAATCTGTTAGTTTTCATTGCCAAATTACATTGTTTGGAATAAATAAACATAATTTATACAATCTACACTTGATGGATATCTGGACTGTTTTTAGGCTTTGGTTATTCTCAGAATAACCAAATATAAGAATGTTGCTAAGAACATTCTGTACATTTCGTTTTGTGAACATCTTAATGCATTTCTGATAGTCTGCTAGGGCTGCCATAACAAAGTTGCAAAGACTATGTAGTTTAAGCAACAGAAATTAATTTTTTCACTGTTCTAGAGACTGGATGTCCAAGGTTAAGAGGTCAGCAAATTTGGTTTATCCAGGAGCCTCTCTCCTTAGTTGCAGATGCCACCTTCCCATTGTGTCCTCACACCATCTTGCCTCTGTGCTCTGGTGTCTCTTTCTCTTCTTATAATCACATCATTCCTACTGAATTAGGGCTCCATCCTTTTTACTTCATTTAATCCTGATGACCTTCTTAAGGCCCCTGTCACAAAAAAAATACAGTCATATTAGTGGTTAGGATTTCAACATATGAATTTTGGTAGGACACAATTCAGTCTATAATGGCATTTATGTAGGTTATATTCTTAAGTAATAAATGTTAGGTCATTGCATTTGAGTACATTCAGGTTTAATAGACACTGAGAGTTTTCCAGATTGGTTGAACTGATTTGCGTTGTTGTTGGAAATGCAAATCAGTTCAACCAATCTGGAAAACTGTCATTGTCTAGGGTTCCAGTTACTTCATAATATTGGTAAATATGGCATTGTCTTTCTCACTTTAGCTATTCTGGTGTGTATGTACATGGCATATCACTATGATTTAATTAGCATTTCCCTGATGATTACTGAAACTGAATATCTTTCATATATTTATTAGTCACTTGGATATCCTCATTTGTAAAATGTCTGTTCAAAACTTTTGGCTACTTAAAAAATTTAATTGTCTGCCATTTTCTGATTGATTTGTGGAAGTTCTCATAATCCTGGAAATAAAATATTCTTTGTTGAATAGATATCTAGCAAATATCTTCTGCTAGTTGATGTATTTCCTTTTCAGTCCTTAGTCATGTTCTGATTAATATAAGTGATTTTAACAGGGATGTTTAATTTATAACTTTTTCTTTTACGGCTGGTACATTTTTAACCTTATTTAAGTAATCTTTGCTTGGCTTTAAGTTACAAAGATTTTTTATTTTTTAACAACAGCTTTATTATTTTACTTTTACATTTAGATCTCCTGTACATCTACAACTGATTTTTGTGTATTGTGTGAGGCTTGGGAAGGGGTCATGATTCACTTTTTCCATGTAAAATTCAGCTGACCCCAAATCATTTATGTAAAAAGCCCATCCTTCCTTGCTGCACGGCAGTGTCACCTTTGTCATAAATCAGGTGACAGTTCTAATAATGGGTCAGTTTCTGAATGTGCTCTTCTTTTTCACTGGTCTATATTTTTATCCTTGAGTCTATAGCAAACTTTCTTAAATATAATAGCTTTATATTTGACTGGCTTGACTTCTTGTATTAACAGTAATCTTTGTCCAGGGCTATTCTTGGCCTTTTGCATTTTCAAACACATTTTAAAATTAGCTTATTAATTTCCACAGAAACACCTTCTGGAATTTTGGTTTGGAGGAGTCCATCAAATTTATAAGTGAATTTAGGAAGAACTGATATTTTTAAAATATTGAACCTTCCAATTCATGAACATGGTATATCTTATTATTTAAATCTTTCTCAATTTCTGTTAGTACATTTTGTAGTTTTCTATGTAGTTGTCTCATACATCTTTCACTAGATTTATTCCTACATATTTTATGATTTTTAAAGTTATTGTAATTTAGCCAAGTGATTTAATTTATTGCCATCCATACCTCTAAGTATGAGTAGTTTTGGAATTTTGAATAATATTGATCCAAAGATAATCTAGCCAAATCATCATGATCAAGCAGTATCTTCACCCATTCCTTCACGCATTTCTTTATTGAATAATCATTTATTGCATTCCTCTTATGTGCTGGGCACAGTGCTAGATGCTAAGCACACAAAATAAAGCACAAAATAGTCATTTATTGCATGCCTATTTTATGCTGGCTGGGCACAGTGCTAGATGCTAGGCGCACAAAATAAGGCGGTCTTTATTCTAAAGGAGGTAACAGTTCATGGTTAAACAAACAGTAACAAAACAGGATGACAAACTGAAGAGGTATGACAAATTAGGAAACCCAGAATGATGCTGAATAACAATCAGAATAATTACAGAAGTCATATTAAGGAGTAGCAACAGAAATAGCACAATCACTTCACAAGGGACAGTAATAATAAACTGGAACACTTGAGCAAAATGAAGGATAGTGTGAAAGAAAATAATTTGTTAATACTGTGTTTAAACTTGTAGCACATAAAGAGAAACTATAAAAACTTCTTACAGAATCATATCACACCAAATTGGTGCTAAATTAAACTCAAGCAAGAAGGTAGGAGCCTTGGAATGCAGTGTGATCTGTGTTGTCTTGATTTAATGGGTTTTTGAGGAGTAGGAGCCATAAACAAATGCAACAAGTGATCTTCTCCAGGCTGGGGCCACAGAAGAAAGGGCCTGTTTAGGTCACCAGGAGGAATTTATCTGGAAGCAGTGGGATGGGAACTGAGACAAAACCAGCTCCATTATTTATTTACAAGGCTGCTTTAGGAAGTATGGATCCTTTCGTTTTCTAGAAGAACTATTAACAAACTTCTCTGTTTATTTGTATAAAGGATTGAATTTTTGTAAACAAAGTGGACTGTTAGGAATAAAGGACAGTTTGACTTAGGATATGTGTCCATAACATATATTATCTAAGGAGAGTTATGCTGCCTATTGACAGTGGCAAATTCACGATATTAAAGCAAAGGTAAGAATGATGAAAATACAACAGTGAAAGTGCAAGGAATTGAGAAGTGAGGACTTTGAACTTCCACTAGTTCTGAAAAGCATGTCTAATTTATTTATTTATTTATTTATTTATTTATTTATTTTAGACGGAGTCTCGCTCTGTCACCCAGGCTGGAGTGCAGTGGCGCGATCTCGGCTCACTGCAAGCTCCACCTCCCGGGTTCACGCCATTCTCCTGCCTCAGCCTCTCTGAGTAGCTGGGACTACAGGCGCCCGCCACCACGCCCGGCTAATTTTTTGTATTTTTAGTAGAGACGGGGTTTCACCGTGGTCTTGATCTCCTGACCTCGTGATCCGCCCGCCTCGGCCTCCCAAAGTGCTGGGATTACAAGCGTGAGCCACCGCGCCCGGCCGTCTAATTTAAATTAGAAGTAAATGGATGTAGTAGAAATATCTTTCAACTAGGAAAGAGTCTCAGTTTTTACACATATTTTTAAGCTATTTAGCCTCTCTGGTCTTCAGTTTCTCATATAGAATATATTGTTTTCCTTCCACAGCAACTCACCTAATAATTGCACTCAATAAATATGAGATAAATGAATGAATATATAGGAGATAATGAGTGGGAGAGGGTCTTTATTGGGTCTTCTTAGTTTTAATACTCTCTATATTTTCTTTAAACAATCATATTTCTCCTATGGGTTACGTTTTATTTCTGCTATTGACTCCTAAATTATAAATCCATCTCAGATCATTCCTTGAAGTCTAGGTATGCATATCTATTTTCTTTTAACTGGACATCTGCAATTGGATACTCCAGCTAAAAACTGACATACCTAATATGAACTCATTGATTTTTATCTTCTTTCCAACTTGCTCTCCTCCTGTGCCCCTAGTTTAGTTAACGGCATTCAGCAACGGACCCCCTTGCCCAATATACTGTTGATCACAATTTCCCAAAGGGGCTATGTCCTAAATAGCTCTGGGAAGCAACCACTTCTCCCTCTATTCATACTCCCACAATCCTTGTTTAAGTCATCGCAAAAATGGCCTGTACAACTCTAGCAGCCTTACAAACAGGTCTCTGACTATAGAATAATCTCTTTGAATTGATTGCATTATTTCAGACAGTGATCTTTCTAAAATATAACTCAAATCCCATCACTCTCTGCCTAAAATCATTCAGTGATTCCACATTGCCCCAAGGATAAAGTGCCAACTCCCAAAAGTGGCTTACCATCCTTGTTATACACTCCTGCTTTCCTTTCCAATCTCATTTCTTGAATAAATTCTATCTTCGGCCAGACTGTGCTGCTTTCCTCACCTGTGCTTTATGCTCCACTTTCCTGACCCTGAACATGATGTTCTGCTTGCCTAACTGCGTCCTCCTTCCACCCAGCTCTCACCTCCAGCCTCCACATCTTAGCCTCCTCACCTGACAATATTCTCGCCATCTGTATTATTTCAATGTAGAAATCATCTTTGTAAAATGTCTTTTCCCCATGGTTGCTACTACTCCTTTCCTAGCACATTTGTGTGCTGTATTATCTGTTAAATGTCTGAGTCCCCCATTAGATGAAAAAACTTTGTGAGTATGTGAATGTTTACCTGTCTGATTCACGTTCATTGTGTTGTCTATCTGGCTCAGCATAGATGATTAATAAATATTTATAAAATAAAATCACTCTGTTGCAATATTAAAATACTATAATAGAATGTTAAATAAAATTATAAGGCTGAGATAACAGTTTAAATTTGACTGGCGTGGGTTGGGGTATAAAGAAAATGAGAGCCTGGGGCACTTCAGAGGCACTTTATGATGTCAGAACTAAAAAGTTGTACTTTTCGTTTGGGATTTTGGGAATGAACCACAGTACAATCCTTAAACTGCTGCTGCTGCTATAATACAAGCTCTAGGGACAATAAAGAACATTGTGACCTGAAAAAATAGACTTTTGGGAAAAGCTCTTAAAATTTGGGGTGTTACACAAGAGGATATGACACGTCTTGCCCAGTGAATAAGGCTCTTCAGAAAACTTCTAAAAAGAGGCTGCATCTGCTTTAGTTGCTTAGAGGAATGCATATTCTCTGAGCACTGTTTTCTCTAAAACATTTTGAGAAATGGGCCTCAGTTTTCTTACTTGTAAAGTGGGTACAGTAGAAAATGCACCTCATCATCTTGTACATGAGGATTCAATAAACCAAGGTAAATAAGCTTTTACAGTAGCCTGGCACCTAGTAAATACCAGATAAGTGTTTGCTTCCTTTATTACCATTGTTATCAATTTGACACTGAGATAAGAGCTAACACATAAAGTGAGAGACATTGTTGTGGTACATCTGCAGAAGTCATTTGTGTTCTCCAAGTCCTTCCAGAGTTCTTCTGGGCACGGTAAATAAGAGTCCTGGGGATGAGTTCCTGCAGTCTGGCCGCAAAATCTGTGGCTCCTGGCTGAGCTTCAGCTGACAGTATATCTGGGTCTTCCTGTCAGTCAAGGATATCTTATATGGAACTGAGCAATTTAGATTTGAAATGTTGAATGTGGAACAAATGTTACCACATCAGATAGGAATGGAAACTGTTCTTTGTGGAGAGATACCCGGATCTCTCTTCCTTGGAAAGATGCACTGAGAGAGGAACGCAGAGATGTCGCTCTGTGCAGCCACTAGCACTGGCCCCTCTGCCACCTTAGTTCTTCAGGGTGGGCTTTAATTGTTGTCCAGTTTCATGAGTTTCAGTCTCTATGCTATTGTGAGAAAATTGTGCTAAAAGCCACTGGGAGACCACACAATGACAGCTGGCCTACTGATACACTGTGGGGGTTACTGCTAGAGTTCAAGGCTCTCAGGGATGCTCCAGGGCACAAACCCTCAGCCTTGGGTATTCATCCAAGAGGTTTGGATCCTGTTTGCATAAATCCCAGTGTGGCAGCAAGGAATTTCCTGCCTCCTACTGCTTCAGGACACCTGCTCAACCTATTTTTAGAAGGCTTTCACAGCCCTTTTGGGGCATTCCCAGGGCAGGTGGGCAGGAGGTGGTGGCCGTGGGGGCTGGGCATCCATCAGACCTGGGATGGAGTGGTGCCTCACGTGGATCTGCACATCCCAAAGTGGTACCCAAGGCTGGGCCAAAAGGAAATGAGTGTACGTGGCTTGTACTTTGACCAGTGTCCTGCTCCTTGCCTTCCTCCCCCTGCACACGGTGTGAAAAAGAGTGGTGTTCCCCCAGACACAGACCAACTTCGGAAATTGGGATTGTGGTACTTTCTAAAAGTGTGCAGCATTTTAACCTCAAGTGTGTAAGTCTAAGTATTGTAGAACATGTTTTTGTATTTTAAAAGCTCTTAAAGATAATTTTATTTTATTGAACATCAGAAACTATCTACATATTCATAAAGAATGCTTGATTAAAAGATAGTATCTCCCAGGGCGCCGGAAATTTTCGTGTAGTTACACTCATTTGGAATCAGCCTATTAGATATCTCTTTGACACTAACAGTAGCACTTACCGTATTCATAATTACTAAGAAATTCTAAGGAGAGTGCATGTATGCACATACACATCATATACATATTCAGACTATATGTGTATATAGATTATATACCATAAATATATATGTTTGTTGCCTGTCGTCTTTTCTATAAAAAATAATTTTATTCATGCCTAGTATTAACTCCCAGGCAAAGCATGTATTTAAGGATTAGGCTAATGTTTAAAGGTTTTCAAGAAGGCTACAACCCTGAAATATTATCTGATTAGAAAATAAAATTGGTGGTTCTGCAGTTAGCCTTTGGCTTTATTTCAGTATTGGTTAGTGTTCTAATGCTTTCTGAGTTTGAAAACTTACCTGAAAGTACATCCCTTATTGATCAGTAAATTTATTTGTATGTTATTGTTGCAGCTGTTAAATGAGAAATTTAATTTTCTCTCCTTAATTCAGTTTGGCTTTCTGACATGTTGCTCTTCTCTCCTTGAAGCAAGTGCTGTTTGCCCATTTTCCTTACTCCAGTGCCTGTCACATGAAAGGGCTTAGTACATATTTCCTGAAGTAATGACTTATCAGATGCATGGTCAGTGCCCCTAAGTCTTGCTTCTCAGTGTTAGTTTGGAGCCTGAGAAAGAATGGCAGCTTTGGAAAACTAAATTTAAAAGTCAGAAATTATTAAAATGCACATAAATATCCCAAAGTAAGGTTTTCATGTGATTCTACCACAGGGCTTATTGATCTTTTCTCATCTTTAGGCTTTGTTTCTAGGTGCCCAACAGAAGCTACCAAAACTTTAATGGTTTCTAACTCCCACTTTTTCATTATACTCTTGCTAAGTTGAAAAGTCCCCTCCTCTTAGAAACAGAAATGATTGTGCTATATATTGGAATTTCCAAAAGCCACCAGACACCAAGGATACACCACAGATGGGCGTCCGTGAGAGTAGAATTAGAACTACTCCCCTCAATGTGGCTGCTGTGTCATCACTAGTGTACTGCAACCCCTGCCAAGGCAGGACAGGGGGATGATGAGTGCCAACTGGATTCCAGTCCACTCCCCAGACTGAATGATAAGGCTCTACCACAGGGAATGGATCAAGTCTGTTCAAGGCCACAATGGACAGTGTCCTCTTCTGTCATTGCAGCTACACCATCCAAACTCCCCAGATCCCTAAGGAAACTCAGAAGAACATGAGCAGAACATCACAACAATGGGTGCACACAACTCTGATAAAACATGTACATTTAAGAGTCTCTATTCTAATAGGTTAATTCAGGTGGCATGATAACAAAACTGCCATCTACAGTTTGGGACAGGTAGGGATGAAAGAGGATAATGGAATGGGATCTTTTCAAGTTTATCCATTGGGGTAAATGGAGCATCATTTGTTTCACGGTAGCTACATAAAGTAACTATAGAAGATTATTTTCAGAGAAAAATAAAACAAAACAAAAACCACTACTAGTCATGCCTATTACGCCTGAAATGTCATTGTCTATTTATATACTTGCAAAGGCTATTATCTGCTGAATTTAAACAGTAAAAACATCAGAAAAACCAGATAATGATCTATGTATTGGAAAATTTGGAACAGTTTCTTAAATTCATAACATTAGAGCACAAACATATTCCCCTCTCCTTTTCTTTTTCTCTTTTGAATTTTCAGTAGAAGGGAACGACAATAATAGGTATAACTTTTATTGGATTATACTTTAATTTAGATCACTGAATTATGTATACTATAGCACCCAAAATGCTACTAAAGTCAAGTCTCTACATTTAAATAATAAATAAGTAATCTGATTTTACTCACATCCATCTTCCATCACGGTCCAACTAGACACTCCCCCATTGTGACTGTTGATGGAAAATTCTTCCATGTTTGGAGAAACCACAGTTACTGATTAGTTTTAGCTGTAAGAGCTCTTTCCTCCTTCTCATAAAGCCTAGGCAAGGTTCCACAAACAATATTTTTTCCTGTTTGTCCACTCAGAAGTTCTTAATCTCTTCAGGGAATAGGGAAAATGCAGGAGTCCCCTTTTGTATCACTTGAAATAAATAAAAAAGTTATCCAAAACTCATATCAGTACAGGAGTGACTATTATAAAGAGAAAGAAGCAAATTATGGTGACTAGAAATGACAAGAATTTGGATTTTTCTTATTTTTCATCATGAAATTCTGAGCTTACAACCTGCAAAATCCTATTACAAAAGTAAGATAACTGCCATATAAAAACTGAAAATCAGGCAAGTATTTATGTGTGATCTCACTAGTTCACTCCATAATTTTTTTGGAGTGTAAAATCATTTATGATTTTAAAAATCACATGCAATTGAAAAAAAACACAGAGTCATAAAATAAAAGAAGAGGAACACAGGCTCTGCACTGCACTGAAACATTTTGAAAAATAAAACGAACAACCATTGCTTTACGGCAAAAATATGATCTCATCAACAAGGTAGGAAAATGAGCAATTGCCTTTTAAAAGGCCATAGGTATACTAGCACAGTGGTTGTGAGAATAGATGTTTGAACCTAACTGGTTTCAAAATCCGACTTTTCCACAGAGTTCTTCATGTAATATTGGTTAGGTTGCTTCATTTTCCTTATCTGTTAAATGGTGATACTCATGGTACCTACTTTACCTTGTTATTATGACACTTTGAGGAGTCAATAATGGGAAGTACATAGAAAACAGCATAGAATAATGGTGTTTGGTAAGATTAAGTTATTGTTACTATTCTTCAATTTCTAATATTTCAAAAGAAGTACTGACCTGCACTGAAGAATAATTGACTTCCTCATTCTTCAAAGCTTCATTAAATAATAACAAATAGTTGATTCCTTTTTCAGTTGGGAAACCACATTCAGTCAGTCTCTTGGAATATTACTATAAATTGTTTCTGAATTAAAACCCATCCCAAACAAATGAGGAGGTACTTTTCTGTGATTTATGCTATAGTTTGGAAGAAGGATACTGTTGTCCCAGGAGTTGAAAACTGTACTGAGAAAGTCTATTCATGCTGACTGCAAATATTACCAGTGGGAGGAAAATCGAGTGTGTCCAATTTCATCACTGATAAATCTAGAATGATAACAGATCCGCGTTGAGGGCAAGGTCTAGGAATGCTCTTCTTATATGCAGAATGTTTTTGCTTAATTTCATGCTCTACAGTTTGAAGGTCATTTCTTATAAAATTATAGTAACTGATGAGGCAGCCAGTGTCCCACCCTAGAGATTTCTATCTTATTTTATAAGATAAAACTAAGGTTTCCTTTCAAGTTAAATAAGGATTATAATCATCTTTGTGCAAGGGGAAAAAAAGAGTATTCTTACTAGATCACCTTGGTAAGATTTGTGATTGTTTATCCTACAAAATACTTAAATTTTGAAATTATTTCCTTTCTCCTCCAGGAGAGTATAAAGTTTTCCCTTGTGATTATTTGTTTTTCTTCAAAGCATATTAGCCCATATTTATCACAGCCATGGTCTCTATGTCAACAAGAGAAGATGCCATGTATCTCTTAATTTAGCAGCACTTTTTGTTTGGGTTTCCAGATAAAGCACAATACAAGTTTTAAATATAAAGAGAACAGGCTGTTTCCCACAAAGCACACTGGTGTTCATAGGATGAGAAAATGGGCCCCCATGGTGTTTGATAAGAAAGGAGTTCCTAGCATAAAGATATTTTTAGCACATCTAATAAAACATCAGTTCCATCTGCATTTCCTTAACATGTTGTGCTAAATTCTCCCTCCAACATTCCAGGATTAGTTTATTACCCAAAGTGACAGGGAAAAGTCACTTTAGATTTTTCTGTCACCATAGGAAAAAATGAAAAGCTGTTATTATTATATTAACATATATTTCTCTTTCTTTATCAAAAACACAACAGCATTTGGGTCTCTACTAAAAATTATCACACACTTTAAATGATGAACCGAGCCTCTTGAAATTTTATATTTATTTTGGGACTATAACATCAATATGTTTAAATCAAATATTTATTTCTGTCTCTGTTTCAGACATGACTCCTAATAACTGAAAAAATAGAAGTTTATGTTTACTTCTCTACATCTCTTTCCCTAAACAGTTAACTAACGATTAGCTGTTGACTTCTTTATTCACTGAGATCTTAGTTAAAAGAGTATATATGTGTGTGTGTGTGTATGTATACACACACACACACATACTATTATATACTATATATAATAGCGTATATATATATATATATATACACACACAGATACATGCACAGAGAGAGAACATTAAAACACAATGAAAAGTGATATTTCAAAAGATCTGCTAAGCGAGATCTTGGTCAAAATATAAGCTAGTTTCCAATATATAGAAAGGTTTATTATACTATAATTGGTTTTGAACATGATTTGTAATATCCCTCTCCCATGCATGTAATTTTGATTTAATACCAGGTTGATAATTACCTGGCCAAAATTAGATTTCTTATTCATATAAAGGTAGACATCAAATTTACATATCAGTAATGCAAATGGGAAAAAATTATTTGGGGTAATTTCTTTTGATTGGAACTATTTGTATCACTGCTCAATAAATCTATTATTTGATTTTATTTCTAAGGCATTATTAAAGAGATTTGTCAGAAAAAATACATTTATGTATGTGTTTATATATGTATACACACTATATAATAAAATAGAAGTTGGAGATATATATGCATGTGTATATGAGTGTGTGTGTGGTGGTATATAGGACTACATTACAGAATGTTTTTCTAAAGTTAGGAATTTAAAGGGTGAATATCATACTAGGCCACATCTTTTGAGTTGTAAAAAAAATCACTGAATTTTACAGATTTGAGGTTTTAGGCTTAAAATTTTAGTTGCATTTTTAAAAACTTGAAAGCAGTTGACAAACTGATTTCAAAAAGAAGTAATATTGCAAAAGTGAAATTACTCATAAAGCTAAATCTAGACAAGATAGAAATAAATTTTTAAACATTTAAAATCCAAGTTTATTTTTAAAGCACATATGTTTTACATTAGAAGGTGTAGCCGTACCAATCATCTTTTCCTCTAAAATATTCAGAGTACATTTTTAGAACATTGTAGCAACACTTAAATGCCAGTGGTTCATTATTTTAAAAGTGTTGCCCCTTTTAACACATGCATGATTAATATTGAAGTATAGCTTTTATTCTGTTTTTAAGGCTTCAGACATAAAGTCTATTTTATGGTTTATAAACTAATAGGAGACATAGTGACTTCTTTCATTGCTAGGAAGATTTTAAATGTTCTTTTTGGGAGGCATAGGGATTAATTATTTTTTTTCCTGCTTGAGAAATGTTACCTTCTGAGAAAAAAGCAAGGCACTTTTTCTACTGTTGTGATTCCTTAAAATAGTTTTCTTCCCTTTTGTTTTGTTTATAATACCCTTCCCACCTCCCTTGGTCATCTGAGCATGGCTGATCACTTCATGTCTCTTTTTTTGATTCATGAATAGAGAATTCTAACTTTATATTAAAATGAAGAATATATTTAGTTCTCAAGAATAAGCTCATCCTGGGAATATATTGACACGTTGGCAGATGTATTAAACCAGAAAAAGAACATAGGAGGGACATGGCCCTCCTTGTGAACAACACTCTCATGGTTGAGTCCTTACTGAGGGTTAGGAAAACATCCTGGTATATACATTTGAAGCTTATTGGTTTCCTGAGCTAAGATTAGGGATTAGGACAAGAGGTGTGGCTGGAATCTCTTCCTGAAGATTGTGATTCTGGGACTCAGAGGAGTCAAGACCAAGGTTCCCACAGCAGAGCCAGAAAAATAAATAAATAATAATTAGGCTTACACCTCTGACATTTGACCACCCCCTTGGGTATTGTATCTTGGTCCTAATATATTTTGTTTTCCTAGTTTAGGCTGGAACTGTGTAGAGCATTGAGCAAATACTTTGTTCTTACCAAATACATATATGTTTTTGGAATGTAAAAATACTAAATAAGAATAACCATATACTATTTTTTTTTTTTTTGAGATGGAATTTTGCTCTTGTTGCCCAGGCTGGAGTGCAATGGCACGATCTCAGCTCACCGCAATCTCCACCTCCCGAGTTCAAGTGATTCTCCTGCCTCAGCCTCCCGAGTAGGTGGGATTACAGGCATGCGCCACCATGCCTAGCTAATCTTGTATTTTTAGCAGAGATGGAGTTTCTCCATGTTGGTCAGGCTGGTCTCAAACTCTTGACCTCAGGGCATCTGCCTGCCTCGGCTTCCCAAGGTGCTGGGATTACAGGAGTGAGCCAATGCGCCTGGCATGTAGTCCACCGAGGAGGTGTTGAGCCTCTCTCGTTAGACAACCTATCAGGCAATATTTTCTTATAAATTACTTCAATAATGATTACTCTTGAATCATTAACTTTGTACATTTTTTCCAGATGAGGATTTGTGCTAAAGCTTCATTTAACTATTTTGGGGAACTTGTTATCACAAAAGAGTCAGGACAGGCTTAAAATCAGCCAGAAGTTTACCTATTCAATTCAACAAAACAAAACAGGTACCTATGATATGCTAGGCTGGATAGCAGCTACTGGAAGGTTTAGAAATATATTGCAGTCTCTTATTTCCTTCTGTCTCGTATTTCGACTTATTTCAAAAATAAAAATAGCCACACTGTTGAAGACAATATGACGGAGACTTTGGAATCAGACAGATCTGTCCCAAGTCCGTGACTACCAGTCATGCAACCTCAGACCATCATCCAGTCAGAGCCTGGGCTCCTGTAAATGAGTGTGGTCACCACTCACTCACACGCTGCAGGGTTGTGACATGCCAACCCACAGTAGGGGACATGGGCTCAACATCCGAAAAATGGAAAATGCTCTTATTCTCAAGGCCAGGCCAATGTCTACATTCCAAAATAGTAGCATTTTAACCTATCTATACATTTTGAATTGTGAAAGAATTCATTGCTTCTTGAAAATATAGTTGACATTCTAAGCAGAGCTGAGTGTTGACTAAAATAAACTGGGCTAGTAGTTATCATAGAAATGGTGATAACATTACCTGGTATTCATTATACTTAAAAGCAAGACTGGTCCTAGGTAGAAGTAACAAACTACTTCAGTCTGTTTTTCCCACCTTCATACCTCGCATTCATCTTCCTTTCATCATTCACACACTTACTGCCCAGAAGCTTCTTTCTCTGCCTTGACATTGTTAGGTGGCCTATTTCAGTAAAAAGCGGTCTCTCTGAAGTGTCGGCTGGTACTACTTAAAACTCGGTTAGCTCACTTGATGCTCTGCATTTTAATAGGGGTCTCTTGAACACACAGGAGTTTTATGTATTTTTGTTTTTTTCTGTTTTTTTTTGTTTGTTTGTTTTGTTTTGTTTTGTTTTGTTTTGTTTTTGAGACAGAGTCTCGCTCTGTCACCCAGGCTGGAGTGCAGTGGTGCACTCTCGGCTCACTGCGACCTCTGCCTCCTGGGTTCAAGTGATTCTCCTGCCTTAGCCTCCCAAGTAGCTGGGATTACAGGCATCTGCCACCATGCCTGGCTAATTTTGTATTTTGGGTAGAGATGGGGTTTCACCATATTAGCCAGGCTGGTCTTGAACTCCTGAACTCAGGTGATCCGCCCACCTTGGCCTCCCAAAGTGCTGGGATTACAAGCGTGAGCCAACATGCCCAGCCTACACAGGAGTTTTAAACCCAGGAGAATTGTGCTGTCTTGTGAGGCAGACTGTCTTCTCTGTAGCTACTCTCTCTGTCTCTCAGAAAGCTGATCAATTCTTATGACATTAACTTTCCTTTTTGTTGTTATTATCCTTAAAAATATAGGTCAAAGCTGTCTGTCTCTTTCTCCCAAGTTTTGGTACTGCAATTTCTTAATGGACATTTCAGTTCAACAGATATTTGTGAGGCATCTCTTATTACATGTGAGACTAGGATCAATACTTTACATGTATTTAAAATAGACACCAAGTTTATGTACCTGCCAAGAAACCTTTTTGTTTTCTTCTCCGTAATCAATTTGTACTACGATTTGTCACCGAGTCCTATCAATTATTCTTTTAAAGAATTGCCATCACCTTACACTTAGAAGATACATTAATTAGTTATCTTAAAAACAGGGATTATAAATCATTCTACTATAAAGACACATGCACACACACATCTTTATTGCAGCACTATTCACTATAGCAAAGACATGGAACCAACCCAAATGCTCATCAATGATAGACTGGATAAAGAAAATGTGGCGCATATACACCATGGAATACTATGCAGCCATAAAAAGAAAGAGTTCATGTCTTTTGCAGGGACATGGATGAAGCTGGAAACTGTCATTCTCAGAAAACTAACACAGGAGCAGGAAACCAAACACCACATGTTCTCACTCATAAGTGGTGGTTGAACAATAAGAACCCTTGGATGCAGGGACGGGAACATCACATACTGGGGCCTGTCAAGGGGTGGGGGGCAAGGGGAGGGAGAGCATTAGGATAAACACCTAATGCATGAAAGGCTTAAAACCTAGATGATGGGTTGATAGGTGCAGCAAACCACCATGGCACATGTGTCCCAGAACTTAAAGTATAATAAATAAAAACAAACAAAAATGGAAGAATCTTCCAGCTCCCATGTGATCCCTGTGGCAAGTACAAACTGATCCCCTTCCCTTCACCTCCTCACTTCACCTCAGTGGCACTGAGCTCTGCCACTATATAGCTCTGTGACTTTGAACAATGCATCCGTTTATTTATCCACAAAATATAACGAACAATACCTGCCCTGCCTTCCTGGCAGTATTATTGTAATGATTAGTCAAAACAGTGCATAGGAAATCATTTTGCATATTAAATATTTATATCACACTGTTAGGAATAGTATTCTTGTTTTCTACCTCATCTTGACATGAATGAGACAGACTTGAGTTCAAATATTGAATCCTCCACATATTAGTCACATGAACATTAGGTTACTTACTTAACATCTCAGAACCTCTACATTGTCATTTGTGAAATGTAGATGTGAACCTCCATGAAGCTTGGTGTAAGGATTAGATGGAGAAAACATTGATAAAGTACCAAGGACTGTGCCTAGTGCCAACTTGCATGCCATAATGCTAGTTTTTTCTTTGTGTTCTAATTGGTTCAATGTTTTTTGTTTTTACCAGTCTTTCTTAATCTTACCTTTATGATTTTATTTCTATTTTTTTGGACCAACTTTGTATTTTCCAGGCAGATGGATGAGTGTGTGCATTTTCTGTGGCTGCTATAACAAATTACCACAAACGTAATGGCTTAAAACAAGGCAAATGTATTTTCTTACAGTTCTGAAAGTCAGAAGTTCAAAATCAGTCTCACTGGGCTAATATCAAGGTGTCTGTTTCTTTGGAGACTCAGGGGAAACCCATTTCCTTGCCTTTTCTAGCTTCTAGGGGCTGCCCGCATTCCTCAGCTAGTGGCCCCTTCCTCACCATACTCCAATCTTAAGCTTTTGTCATCACGTCTACTACTCACTCTGATCTCCTGTTCCCTTTTAAAGGATCTTCTGATTACATTATTAGGATCATCTGGATAACCCAGGATACTCTACCCATCTCATGATCCTTAAGCACATCTATAAAGTCTATTTTGCTATATAAGGTAAAATTCACAGGTTGTGGAATTAGGATATGGGCATCTTTTGGGGACTGTTATTCCGTATACCACAGTTACCTGAAATTCCCACAGACTTATTATGGTCATGGTTACCTTTTACCCCTTACCCATTTAGATTCTCCTTCATCAAATTTTTCCTTTTTTTTTTGTCTAAATTCTACTCAGTCTCTTTGAGGCATACCATTAAGTCTGTAGATCTCCATCTATTGAAGTTGGAATATAGATCAATGCTTAGTTATGCACTTTTTTCCTAATGTTTACTATTTCTTACTAAATTTCAGCTTCTCTCATTCAGGAACATAACTTTTTGTTTATTTTTAAGTCACACAATATGCTTTCATTTATGCATTCATTCACCAAAGTGTTCTTAAGCATCTACTAAAAGCCAGGCCTTATATTCAGTGCAGGAGATAAAAAGCTGAGTGAGCAGAGCACAGCCTTCATCTTTTGAGAACTCATCAAGTGGTGGAAGTGTGGTAGAGACCGTAAAGCTCATATTCCCCCAAAGTTCCCAGCTTCCTTACCAGTAGGGAGGCTAATATATGATCTGGTCATGAAATGTGGGCAATATTGATATTGTGCCTTCTCTGGGATGAAGCAGTGAAACACTTACATGTAGTTGTTTGGTTGCTCTTTGCCGCTGGGAGCAGCTACAAGATGGTGGAACTTCCAACAGCCTGAGGTTCTGAGAGACCACGTGCAACAAAGCCTCTTGCAAATTCACATGGGACATGTGAAAGAAGAAAAGTTTTGTTGTGGCAAGTCACATGAAATTTAGGAGTTATTTATTACCCCCTGGTCAATCCTATCCAATACCGAAAAAGAAATCTGTGATCCTGTATCATAGGCATAGCATGATACCATATACTAATATTTGGAAGTAGAAAACTGTTCCAAATGAGAACAGAGGGAGTACTTGAGTTGATTCTTAAAGGACAACAAGAAGGTTTGAGATGGATGAGGTGTGAGAACAAGCATTTTCCCAAAGAGCAAATAGCACATACAAAGACTTGGAAGCCTAGACAGAATTCAGATGGCAGGGAAGGGGTACAGTTTCTGTGGGGGTAGGGGGGAGACTGAGGCCAGAGCTAGAGGTGAGAGGGCATTGGATGCCATTCTAAGACATTTTGTTTTCATTCTGTAAGCTAGAGTTTCTTAAAAAAAATTTTTTTTAATTTCGTTCATTTATTTCTGTTTAAAATAGTAATACAAGTATATTATGCAAAGTTGGAAAGACATAGGAAAGCAAATGAAGAAAATAAAATCACCACTAATACTATCACATTGAGAAATAACTGTTAATGCTGCTTTCATATTTTCTTCTAGATATTGCTCTGTGCATGTACAGATTTGATTGTTTCTCCTTAAAATTGGGATTATGTTGTATGAGATTTTGTTTATTTAACCTTTCCAATTAAAAGTCTTCAGAAATAATTCTTAGTTTGGGCTGATAAAATTTCAGTGACTAAAAGATAAATCATAATTCTTTTAGCTATTTGGCATTTAGGAAATATCAATTGTTATGGAGATTATCCGTCTAGCAGACTTTAAAATAATCAGTTTAATTGTGGAATAATGTATATACAAGAAATGTTATCTATTTTAAGTGTAAATTTGAGGGGTTTTGACAAATGTGCTGTCATGTAACTACCACCATCATCCAGATTAGAGCATTTCTATCGCCACAAAAAAGCGTCCTTGTATCCCTCTGCAGTCAATTCCTTTTAGCCCTTCCCAGCCTCTGGAAAACCTTGACATGCATTCAGTCAGTAGAGCACTTAATGGCTTCAATTTCAGATAAATGAATTCGTGTCTGGGCTTTTTCACTTAGCATAATATTTTGGAAATTCATCCTTGTTGTTTATCTGTTAATTATTTGAAGAAAGATCAACTTGCCTCTAGTTTTTGGCTAATAAATATGTTATGAACATTTGGGTACAAGTTTTTCTGTGGCTGCATCTTTACATTTATCTTGTGTACCTAGGCAGGTTGATTCCTAGGGTGTTTCACCTAGGCAGGTATTTTACCTGCCTAGGGTGGTTCCTAGGCAGGTGTTTTAAGTGTATCTTTAACTCCATAAGAAACGACTAGACTGTTCCCGCCAACAGTGTGTGAGACTTCCTCATGTTTTATATCCTCACCAAATCTTATTCATGATCTTTTAATTTTGATGATTTTTTATTATGTTGTTTCTTCTCATTGATATGTTAAAGGTTTTTATATATTAGATACAAGTACTTTATTATGTATATGTTCATACATAATTATTTTATATATGTTTACAATTTTATATTTTTAATATATTTATATTTATAATTATTTTATATATGTGCTTACATATATATAATATCATACATATATAAAAATTATTTTATATATAGTATATATTACTAAATCCAAGAACAAGGAGTGCTAATGTCCTATATAATTATATATAAACATATACGTAATAAAACAATACAGAATACTTGTTATATATAGAACAATATATTTATATAAACATACATTTATTGCTCTGTGCATGTGCAGATTTGATTGTTTTTCCTTAAAGTTGGGGTTATGTTGTATGAGAATTACTTAACTGCTTAGGAAAACCATTAACAAGCATAAATTCTAACTACTTGTCCCCTAAAGCATACAACTTACATCACCTATTTGAGAAGCAGCTCATTGTGAAGTAAAATGTCATGAATTAATATGATTTCTATTTCATGACTTGTATGTGATCCATTATCTGCTGTCTCTTCCCAATGCAAATTAATTTTCATGGCATATCTTCCCCAATTTGCAATTGTGTGGGCCTCTTGTACCTTCCTGTATTGCAAGTATTCTGGGGAATGAATGCCTAACTCATGACATGCTTAATATGACACCTATACATTTAATTTTGTAAGTGCCATGTAATACATACTTTTTAATTTGATTAAACTCTGTCAAGCCATTTTTGTATACTGGAGTAACAGATAACTACAAAGACAAAAAGCACTATTTTATTCACATAAATCTTTTCTTCCTGTTTCCAAACTTGTTGAGAATTATCTTCCCCTACTTTGCCTTCCTATCCCTTTTTTTCTTTTGTGACTTGTGGCATTAAATACTTATTAACTTCTTTTCAGTTTTAATCATGAAAATATATAAGATTATACATGTAATTAGTTTTTGTTTTATTTTGCATTGTGGTGAAAGAAGACATCATATTTTCTTGTTTGTGACGTTAAAGTAGCAGTTTCTCACTGCATCAACCAATGTGCAAAATAACCAGCTAGCATCATGATGACAGGATCAAATTCACACACAACAATATCAACGTTAAATGTAAACAGGCTAAGTGCCTCAATTAAAAGACACAGACTGGCAGACTGGATAGAGTCAAGACCCATCAGTGTGCTGTATTCAGGAGACCCATATCACATGCAAAGACACACAAAGGCTCAAAATAAAGGGATGGAGGAATATTTCCCAAGCAAATGAAAAGCAAAAAAAAAAGCAGGTGTTGCAATCCTAGTCTTTGATAAAACAGACTTTAAACCAACAAAGATCAAAAAAGACAAAGTAGGAGATTACGTAATGGTAAAGGGATCAATGCAACGAGAAGAGCTAACTATCTGAAATATATATGCAATCAATACAGGAGCACCCAGATTCATAAAACAAGTTCTTAGAGACCTACAAAGAGACTTCAACCCCCACACAATAATAGTGGGAGACTTTAACACCCCACTGTCAGTATTAGATCAAGCAGACAGAAAATTAACAAGGACATTCAGGACTTGAACTCAGCTCTAGATCAAGCAGACCTGATAGATACCTACAGAACTCTCCACCCCAAATCAACACAATATATATTATTCTCAGCACCACATAGCACTTATTCTAAAATTGACCACATAATTCGAAGTAAAACACTTCAGAGCAAATGCAAAAGAATGGAAATCATAACAAACAGTCTCTCACACCACAGTGCAATCAAATTAGAACTCAGGATTAAGAAACTCACTCAAAACTGCACAAATATACAGAAACTGAACAACCTGCTCCTGAATGACTACTGGGTAAATAACGAAATAAGACAGAAAGAAATAAGTTATTTGAAAACCAATGAGAACAAGGAGAAAATGTACCAGAATCTCTGGGACACAGCTACAGCAACGTTAAGTGGGAAATTTATAGCACTAGATGTTCACATCACAAAGTGGGAAAGATCTGAAATTGATGCCCTAACATCACAATTAAAAGAAATAGAGAAGCAAGAGCAAACAAATTCAAAAGCTAGCAGAAGACAAGAAGTAACTAAGATCAGAGCAGAAATGAAGGAGATAGAGAATTGAAAAACCCTTTAAAAGTTCAATGAATCCAGGAGCTGGTTTTTTGAAAAGATTAACAAAATAGGTAGACTGCTAGCCCAACTAATAAAAAAGAAAAAAGAGAAGAATCAAAAGACACACAAAAAATAAATGATAAAGGGGAGATTACCACTGATCCCACAGAAATACAAATTGCCATCAAAGAATAATATAAACACCTCTATGCAAATCAACTGGAAAATCTAGAAGAAATGGATACATTCCTGGACACATACACCCTTCCAAGACTAAACCAGGAAGAAGTTGAATACCCAAGTAGACCAATAACGAGGTCTGAAATTGAGGCAGTAATCAACAGCCTACCGACCAAAAAATGCCCAGGACCAGACAATTCACACCTGAACAACGAGGAACTGCTACCATTCCTTCTGACACTATTCTAAACAATAGAAAAAGAGGGACTCCTCCTTAACTCATTTTATGAGGCCAGCATCACCCTGATTCCAAAACCTGGCAGAGACACAAAAACAAAAGGAAATTTCAGTCCAATATCCCTTATGAACTTCGATGTGAAAATCCTCAATAAAATACTGGCAGACTGAACTTTTTGAAGTGGCACATCAAAAAGTTTATCCACCATGGTCAAGTCAGTTTCATCCCTGGGATGCAAGGCTGGTTCTACATACACAAATCAGTAAATGTAATCCATCACATAAACAGAACCAATGACAAAAACTACATGATTATCTCAGTAGATGCAGAAAAATTCAACATCCCTTCATGCTAAAAACTGTCAATAAACTAGGTATCGATGGAACATATCTCAAAATAATAAGAGCTGTTTATGACAAACCCATAGCCAATATCACTGAATGGGCAAAAGCTGGAAGCATTCCCTTTGAAAACTGGCACAAGACAAGGATGCCCTTTCTCACCACTCCTATTCAACATTGTATTGGAAGTTCTGGCCAGGGCAATCAGGCAAAAGAAAGAAAGAAAGTGTATCCAAATAGGAAGAGAGGAAGTCAAATTGTCTCTGTTTGCAAATGACACAATTGTATATTTAGAAAACACCATTATCTCAGCCCCAAAACTCCTTAAGCTGATAAGCAACTTCAGCAAAATCTCAGGATACAAAATAAATGTGCAAAAATCAAAAGCATTCCTATACACCAATAATAGACAAGCAGAGATCCAAATCATGAATGAACTCCCATTCACAATTGCTACAAAAAGAATAAAATACCTAGGAATCCAACTTACAAGGGACGTGAAGGACCTCTTTAAGGAGAACTACAAACCACTGCTCAAGGAAATAAGAGAGGACACAAACAAATGGAAAAACATTTCATACTCATGGATAGGAAGAATGAGTATCATCAAAATAGCCATATTGCCCAAAGTAATTCATAGATTCAATGCTATTCCCATCAAACTACCATTGACTGTCTTCACAGAATTAGAAAAAACTTTCAATTTTATATGGAATAAAAAAAGAGCCCATATAGCAAATACAATCCTAAGCAAAAAGAATGAAGCTGGAGTCATCCTGCTACCTGACTTCAAACTATACTACAAGGCTACAGTAACCAAAACAGCATGGTACTGGTACCAAAACAGACATATAGACCAATGGAACAAAACAGAGGCCTTACAAATATCACCACATGTCTACACTACAACCATCTGATGTTTGACAAACCTGACAAAAACAAGCAATGAGAAAAGGATTCCCTATTTAATAAATGGTGCTGGGAAAACTGGCTAGCCATATGCAGAAAACAGAAACTGGCCCCCTTCCTCACACCTTATGCAAAAATTAACTCAAGATAGATTAAAGACTTAAACGTAAAACCTAAAACCATAAAAATGCTAGAAGAAAACCTAGACAATACCACTCAAGACACAGGCATGGGCAAAGACTTCATGACTAAAACACCAAAAGCAATGGCAACAAAAGCCAAAATTGACAAAATGGGATCTAATTAACTAAAGAGCTTCTGCACCGAAAAATAAACTATCATCAGAGAGAGCAGGCAACCTACAGAATGGGAGGAAATTTTTTGCAATCTACCCATCTGACAAAGGGCTAATATGCAGAATCTACAAGGAACTTAAGCAAATTTACAAGAAAAAAACAAACAACCCCATCAAAAAGTGGGTGAAACATATGAACAGACACTTCTGAAACAAGACATTTATGTGGCCAACAAACATATGAAAAAAAGCTCATCATCACTAGTCATTAGAGAAATGCAAATCAAAACCACAATGAGATACCATCTCATGCCAGTTAGAATGGTGATCATTATAAAGTCAGGAAACAACAGATGCTGGTGAGGATGTGGAGAAATAGGAATGCTTTTACACTGTTGCTGGGAGTGTAAATTAGTTCAACCATTGTGGAAAACAGTGTGGCGATTCCTCAAGAATCTAGAACCAGAAATACCATTTGACCCAGCAATCCCATTACTGAGTATATACCCAAAAGATTATAAATCATTCTACTATGAAGACACATGCACACATATGTTTATTGCAGTACTATTTACAATAGCAAGGATTTGGAACAAACCCTAATGCCTATCAATGATAGACTAAAAAAATGTGGAACATATACACCATGGAATACTATGTAGCCATAAAAAGTAATGAGTTCATGTCCTTTGCAGGGACATGGATGAAGCTGGAAACCATCATTCTCAGCAAACTAACACAGGAATAGAAAACCAAAAACTGCATGTTCTCACTCATAAGTGGGAGTTGAACAATGAGAACAAATGGACACAGGGAGGGGAACATCAGACACCGGGGCCTGTTGGGGGGGTGGGGGACTAGGGGAGGGAGAGTATTAGGACAAATACCTAATGCATGCTGGGCTTAAAATCCAGATGATGGGTTGACAGGTGCAGCAACAACCATGGCACATGTGTACCTATGTAACAAACCTGCACCTTCTCTACATGTATCCCAGAACTTAAAGTAATATAAAAAATTTTAAAAAGAAGCAGTTTCTTGACGGTTTTATTGTGAACTTAATAAATGTTTGACAATATTCAAATGATACTCAAAAAACAGTGAATTCTAAATATTTGTAAGACCCAATTTTCCACATAGATATGTCTATTAATCAGAGTTCTCAAGAAAAACAGAATCATTAGAATACATATAAACATATGTAGAAGAGGTGACTTATTGTAAGAATTGGGTAATGTGGTTATGAAAACTGGGAGGTCCCACAGATGCTGTCTGCAAGCTGTAGAACCAGGAAAGCCAATCATGTGATTCAGTCATATTCTGAAGGTCTGAGAATAGAGGGTGAGGAGAAGGGAGGCAGTGGTGGTGTAAACCTGTCCTAAGTCGAAGAACCAGGAGTGCTGATGTGGTAGAGCAGAAGATAAATGTCTCAGCTCAGACAGAGACTGTAAATTTGCCATTTCTCCACTTTTTGTTCTACTGAGGCCCTCAAAAGATTTAGTGGTGTCTGCGCATATTGGGGAGGGTCATCTGTTTTACTGAGTTCACCAATTCAAATGCAGCTTCCTTTCATCATTCACACACTTACTGCCCAGAAGCTTCTTTCTCTGCCTTGACATTGTTAGGTGGCCTATTTCAGTAAAAAGCAAAGTCTCTCTGAGGTGTTGGCTGGTACTGTTTAAACCCCTGTTAGCTCATTAGATGCTCTGCATTTTAATAGGGGTCTCTGGAACACACAGGAGTTTTATGGGGTTTTTTGTTTTGTTTTGTATTTTGAGATGGGGTCTCATTCTATCACCCTTTCTCCACTTTTTGTTTTACTCAGGCCCTCAAAAGATTTAGTGATGCCTGCCCATATTGTGATTTCCCTCATGGATACAGCTGGAAATAATGTTTTGCCAGCTATCTGGGCATCTCTTAGCGCAGTCAAGTTGATACAGAAAACTAGCCATCACAGTATGTTTCTATTGATTAACAGAATTAAATATTAAATTAGAATATAAAAACTAAAGTACTAATTTAAATTCTTATTTTGTTATTCAAACACTCTATTCAGTTTATGTATTTTAATAAACTTTAATTGAAACTTAAAATATGTAGAAAAAAAGTATGTAAATAGTACACATTTCAAGAGTGATCACAAATAGAACACAACAGTGTGAACTTTTCCAGGTCAATAAATTGCCCCCTATGTCTTTTCTATCCACTTGACCTGGTGGACACTAAGCATTGTATGCAGCTATTGTTCCTAAATCGTTGTTCAAAATGGAGATTCCCAGCTCCCGTCCAGGAGCTACTAATCAGAATCTTGGTGGTGGGTCCCAGCATCTGGGAAATTCTGGAACATCTTATCAAGTGATAGAATTTGTGAACAGATGTTTTTCTTCTTGAATTTTAACTGTTTTGAGTTATCTTAATTATGCATTTTTTACTGAAGCTACAGTTCTTCAAATGATTTATGGTACTGCTATTGCTATCTCCTAGTTTGAGACTTATGTTTTGCTACCACTAGAATGCAAATGCATCACACGGTCTCCAAAGTTACCCTCCAAAAAGAGAGTTAAGTTCAATTAATTCCCTCCCCAAATATTGAATGCTAACTGGTGCCTTTAGATAAACCCTAAGTTCCTGAAGCTGGCATCCAAAGCATGTCATTATTTGGGCCCATTCTGCTTCCATGTATTCCTCCGTTCACCCCTTATTTACCTGTAATTCCTCAAATGCAACTTCCTCAAACTCTCACTTATCACCACTGGGGCCCATCCTATTTCTGATCACCCTTCACTCAACCACATAATAAAATTTGTCATTTCTCGACAACAACTCCTTTTCTCATTGCTTATGTTAGTCATTCCACCTGGAATGCCCTTTCCCTCTTTTCTTTGCGTATCTCAATTCCACCTATCCTTAAAAGTTTTCCATGCAATACCATCTTTTCCATTCCCCAGTAAGAAATATAGTTACATGTGCATTTGATTTTCTGCTGTCAGAGAATGTGCAGCTTTGAACATTACATTTACCTTTTCCCACAGCTGGGACTACCTAATTGTCCCTTGCAGCCTCAACTCCATCCAAGCTTCTAAGACCTATCTTAGCCTTGTTGAGAAAGAATTTCAGAGTCTGATCTACACTTGTGGAACTCAGGCACTGGTGTTGTAATCCAATATCAGTGTTTGACCCAGCACTGGAAACTAGGTTTTAGCCTTATTCTGGGAAACTTCATTTCTGTTTATAGAAATTAGACTTCAGACCTGTTAGTACTTCACAGGGTCTTACTGTCTGTCTCTCCCTGTAGGATCACCCCTGCTGTTGTCAGGCTCACTTCCACCTAAAATGTCCTAGAGGCTCATGCCTAAATCCCACCGCACAAGCTGGGACTCTCATTTGTAAATACCTCCCTATGGCTGATGATTGTCTTCCTGGTATTGACTTCTTGAGGACCAGATCCCTCAACTGTAGCCAACTGTTGCTAGTCCTGTGGCTTCACCCTGGGTTGCTTCTTTGGCTTAAAGCAATATCCCTCCAGAGCCATATTGAGCATTGTGATATATTTTACAGCATCCCACATATTTTTATAACTTAAGGAAATGCAATTAATGTAACATTAAATGGAAATTATGTGAAAGCTTAATTTTTCTCTGACGAGTTAAAGCAGTGAACTTTCTGAAGGCATGTATTTCATGCCACCGTTCATGTCAGCAGTTTTAAAAAAGAATTCTGTCCTTATTTCACACATTTCTTTCCAAGAGAAAATGTTGAGTACATAAAGAGTTTACAAGAACAAAGCATTTAAAGTTTAATGACTTTTAAATAAATTTTTTATCCTAAAACATTACTAGTCATAAGCACACTTTCAGATTTATATTCTTTTTTTAAAAAAACTATATTTAACATAGATGAGGCAGGGTATTAGAAAGTTCTACAAATATATTAGGGTTCTGTATTTTTCCATAAGCAGAATCCTTGAAAGAGCATGTGTTGGGTTATGGATTTTGTTTTTTTAAAATCTGGTCATATTAAATAAATTAGAAAGGCAAATTAAAGATAACACTGTAATATATTGCTAAGTTACCAATTATATGACCCTTATTATTATACTATAACTGCAAAGAGGTAATAGATGTGATTTTCACCCTCCCTTTTGTAGTGCCTCACAAGCAAAATTATTCACAATAAAATAAACTTAATATATGCCATATAATAATTCAAATTATATGAATTTGAATTCTCCTACTGTCCTACTCTGGCCCATCCCCAATTATTGTGTATATGAAGTACATCCTTTTTTCACACACCTCCCACTAGAGGCAAAAGAAATGTTTTGTAGGTAGTAAGCAAAAAGGAGATTTCTCTTCTTCTCCTTTTTTCCCCTCTCCTATTGTTTTATAGTCTCAGTAACCCAGGTGATGTAGTCAGCTCCACCTTCACCAGCACAGATGACCAAAGAAGTCCTCATGGGTGATCTGAGCAGCACCCCTTTCCTAGGAAAAGCTTTCTCATTGCCTACCATGTACCAGATTTCCACCATAAGAGATGGGTTCCTTTAGATAGTGTTATATTTCCCAGAATGACCTGTGATAATTACATTTTCAAAATTTTATTGGTAAGAGTAGAAGATCTTGAGGTCCCAAAATGTGTGTGAGAGAGAAACTTTACATAGGCAGAGAAATAGAACTGAAGTGTTAAGGAAAAGATCTAGATAATATGCCATTGAGAAGGGGTATAGACAGCCAGAAAGAACATACAGAGAATCAGTAGGACCAAAAAAAATCTCTTGTCTTCTTTCTTTTCCTTTCTGGCTTTTTTTCAGTCTGGCTGAGTGTGTTGCCCTTGGGATCAACCAATCACTGCAGCACATTCACACTTTTCTTGGCCAAGTAGTAGCAACTCAACTTCTACTCTGATAATTATCTTGCTTTACTCTTCATCTTTAAACAAACGTCTAGAGAATACAAAGAAAGTCAATTTTATTATGTTACATGGCTTGACATTTTAAATTGTACTTACATAAAAAGAAGTTGGAATTCATAGCTATTTGGGAAAAAAAAAGCAGTAGAGAGTAGGAGAGATCTTTACCAAGCTCACATCAAGATATAACTTGTTTTAAAATTTATAAAAATAGAAAATTATGGTGCATGGCACATATCTTCGTATCATCATAATAGCTGATCCTTTTCAGAATATGCTTTCTAAACTTTCATTTGTTTTTAAACACTTTTTAGTTTAAAGTATTATGTATTTAAAAATGTAAAAGTCACCTTGGCTTGTGGGCCATACACAAACAGGCCATGAATCACATATGGCCTGTGGTCTGTAGTTCGCTGACCTTTGTCTTACATAAATGAATTAGTTCGATGTCTGGAACTAATTATGTAGTGAAACGACACTACTCATGTCACTACTAACATGAGTAGTGACTTATATGATTACCATTATTCCTCAAGGAACTTACACTCAGTGGAGCAAATCTTAAAAGCTAATTCAGAGGTTGGATAAATTATGTATGCAAAAATTATAAAAAGAATTTTTAAAAAATTAACAATGGAACTGCCCTCTATTCCCCTATTCCCTAAAGACTATAAAGAAAAAAAAATGTTTGAATGAAGACTTTGATGAGGTCTGAGACAGAAACCCTCAACAGTCTTGAGAAACAATGGATGGTATGCTTTTTAAGGTGGAAAGGAACATCTTGCTTCTGATTTTCTTTATTTTTTTCACTTGAGGTTTGCAAGATGAACGTCAAAGCTGCATTGCTCAGGACAACAGAACAAAGCTGAGAGTCAAAGCTAAATTGCTTAGGACAATAAAAAAGATTATGGAGGTTGTGTGTACCGGACAGATCAGTGCAGTTAAGGAGGACAGAAACTTGGTTAAAAATGGGCCCTGCAGAAAGAGCAAATATAGTTTAAAGGAAATTAAACATATATCACAGTGAAAAAATTTTCATTTTCCCACAAACTATATTATTTGCTAGTATTTAGTTAAGCTGGGCCTCTTTTAGAATGAGACTTAGGGAATGTGAGAAGAGTCTATTTACAGACTTTGGCTAAGCCAAAGCCAATCATGGAGGATGGACACCTGTCTGGGATTCGCGTAGTTTACTGAACTGATTGAGAGCACAGGTTAAGAGTCAAACAGAGCTGGTTTGATAGGTAAAAAGCTCAGGTTTTTAAAATTAGCAGTGTAAGATGGGAAAACTACTTAACTTCTATCAGTGTTGATAGCTTTGTCTGTAAAATAAATAAAAATTATTGTTCTGCTTTAGGGATAAAGGAAATTGTGCCTTTAAAGCACTTAGAACAAAATATGGTAAGGAATACACACCCTGGAAAGCCTAATTAGTATTGTATGTCTTCGTGAAGCCCACTTAAGCCATATTACCTGTGGGAACTGCAGATACTGGGCAAGCAACTCCTCTGGAGGCAAAGACTAAGGACATGTGGAGGAATCAGAGGCAAGAAACCCAGCGTGGCATAAGCTATCAGTGACACAAACTCAAGAGCAGATGATGGGAGGCCTGTAGTGCCAGGGTCCGGGGAGTAGCTCCAAACAGCCCAATGGATGGAATACCAGATAAGAGGTCCTGCGTTTAGACTTGCCTAACATCCCAGAAGTACTTGTGATGGCCCACAGCACTTGTCTATTGATGCTTTGGGCCAGATACTTCTTTGAGGTAGTAGTTGTCCTACATACTAAAGAATATTTAGCAGCATCCCTGGCTTCTACCCCAAAATGTTTTATCATCAACATAACCCAATGTCCCCTGGGAAGCAAAACATCCCTGGTTGAGAACCAGTGATATATGAGGACAGTTTTAGTTCCCTCTGATGATCTACAGAAATAATGGCACAAGGTCAAGGGAGTGGACTTTGTGAAAAACAAGAGGTCTTCAGTGAGGAGACAAGCTGGTGATACATAATTTACTTACATAAGGATACAAACACTAATGGGCATGTACCCATTGGTGAAACGTTTAAGGCTCCTTAAGGATGTGTGATTTCTGTTCTCAGTCATAAAATAGAATGGAATATTCTGAAGTACAGGCTGGTAGGTGTTAGCTTCTGAATCTAAGAAGTCTAGAGGTCCTCCAGAGCCATCTTTGGCTCTTAGCACCTTTACACTTCATGTTCCTTTGCTTGAAACTTCCTCCCTGAGGGCCAGTACCCATACAGCCACCTAGAGCTCACTCACCTCACTCCTCTTTCCTTGACCAATTTTCCTGAATCTTTCCTATCTCAGAAACTATTAGTTCTGGGTATCCTTCCCTGAAGCTCTAGACTGGCTGGATATCACTTTCCTGGTCTCCAGCCTGCTTAGTGGTCTATTGCTCCTTCTGGACTAACATTTCCTGAGGGCAAAAACAATATCTTGTTCTCTCATGTATTCCTAGGATCTAGCATGGTGTCTGGCAGGTAGCTGGCAATCACAGGGTATTTGTTGAATAACTTGGTAGTTGCTTTGCAGGAAATAAGCACATCTGGGGTAATCATATTTATATTTTGTTTAAAAATCTCTATATTTCAACTCAAAACCAGTCAAATTCCACATATTCTCAGTTATGCATGGGAACTAAGTCATGTGTACGCATGGATACACAGTGTGTAAAAATAGACAATGGAGACTTGGAATTGTGTGTGTGTTGGGGGGGTGAAGGATGATAAAGGGGGATGAAGGATGAGAAATTACAATACATACTCTTTGGATGATGGTTACACTAAAAGTCAAGACTTCATTACTGTGCAATATACCCATGAATCAAAACAGCATTTGTACCCTCTAAATTTATACAAAAAATTCTCTTTCAGTTGCTACTTAGGAGCGAGTACCATTTTATGAATAAAGCGCCATTGAAGTCATTGCTATTCCTTGAAGCCAAAAAAGGTGATATTAGATTTAGAGGTAACCTGGTTAGTGCTAAAGAATCAAGTAATGAAACTGAAACCCACTGTATAATGTGAAAGCTGAAGAGGCCTTACTCCACTTTGAGTAGTAGATTTTTCTGTTCTGTAATTTTCAAAGGCTATGCTTAGAAACTGTTTTTCTCATTTTATTCCCTGTTACTTATTGTTCTGCTCTGTGAATTTTTTCATTAGAGGTCTATTTGTGCCTGGTTTGCCCTGAGGGAAAGGATGATACAGAACTCTCATCTGTCTCTGTTTCTATGTATTATTACTTGGGCAACGTCAAGGCAAATGCCATATAAATAAATAAAACACTCTGGAAGCTTCAGTTCTCGCTGCTAGGCAGCAAAAAGAGCAAATGTTTAAGTTTTAAGAGATAGACTTAATAAAAAGCAGCCATTTTCCCATAGTATGAGAGAAAAAGGATATTTTTCTCAAGCATTTATAATTTGGCATTGAGGATTAATAAAATATTATTGAGTCTAGCTTTGTTATCTGTCTGTAACAATGGTTATTTGGTTTTATCACAGCCTAGAAATCTCAGTTCTATGGAGCTTAGTGTGTATACTCAGCTATTGCATAATAAAATCAATCTATTGAAAGGAACAGAATCTTTTATTAGGTGAAGGTGGGCAGAAGATATTAATTTTTCATCGTTCTGAAGGCTCATTTCTGGTTAATCTTGTTTTGGTTTCCCCAATCATGTGGAGTGTCAGTAAAACCCAGTCAGAATTACCATCTTCTGAACTCCATGTGAGAAAACTCCATTACTCCCAGATACTGTTGGGTCTTCCACCAGGTACTCTTCTTGGGTAGGGTGTGGGGAGGTTCAATTGATGTATACCTTCTGTGCAGCAGATAGCTAACATGTAAATGTAGAGATTGTCAGCACAAAAAGATAGTGCAATTATTTTAACACAAGTAGAGTAAATCTTCTCTGTTTTTTTTTCCCCAAAAGTGAAAGAATGCTTCCAGTATTCTTTTTGTGAATACTTTCACTCCTTTCCCGGAAGAGTTGATAAATTGAGTGTTCTAGTAAAATAAATATCCTTGATAAGAGAGATTCACTACACTGTCCCTAATGTGATACATAGACTATCATAGCACTTGCCACATATGGATTGCAAATTTTCAAATCATTAAAATCCTAGAGCTCTAAGGACCCTATTGCAGTCAGATACTAAGTGATAGCTATTTGCCAAAGATGGCCTCTAGTATCCATGCTTTTGCATTGTCCCTCTCATATTGAAGCTGGGCTGATCCTGTGACTTGGCTGTTTCAAGAGAAGGTGGCAGAAGTGATGATATATCTGAACTTCTGAGAGCCTGAGCTTCCACATAAGAAGTTCTGTTGCCCTGAAGGAGAGACCACATGGAGAGACAACCTGGAAATACTATATAGAGAGGTCATATGAAGAGGGGACACCCCGAGGCTATAGAGAGAGAGAGAGAGAGGGAATCCCAGCTTTCCTAGGATCCCAGCTGATCCCAGCTATCCCTGCCAAGGTGCTAGGTACATGAGTGCATCCATCTTGGACATTCCATTTTGGATATTGAATATGGAGCTCCCATCTGACTGCAATTATATAAGGAGCTATGAGCAAGACCAGCAGGAGAAGATACAGATGAGACACAGTCAACCCACAGAATCATCAGAAATAACAGAATAATTCTTGGTTTAGCCCAAAGGTTTTGTGGCTAATTTGTTATGCACTCATAGATAACAAAGATAGACACCCTAAAATATGAATAATTTAGTCTAGCCTTCTTATATTGTAGGTGAGGAAACTGAAAAAACTGAAGACCAGAACAATGAACCCATTTGACCAATGTTACAAAGTAATTTAGAAAAAAAAAACATGCTGGAATTAGAAGTCATATATCTGGAGTTTTAATTAAATTGTCTGTTAACCTTACTATGCTGCTTAATATATCGCTGTGGCCCAGTAATTCCACTTTTGAGAATATATCATTAGGAAATAATGAGAACAAATTGTGTCTCAATATGTTCACCACACTATGATTTATAACAAACAATTGGAAACAAACTGTAAGTAAAAGTATAGAGGAACAGCGTATTAGTCCGTTTTCACACTGCTGATAAAGGCAGACTGGGCGATTTACAAAAGAAAAAGGTTTAATTGGACTTACAAAGAAGCCTCACAATCATGGTGCAAGCCAAGAAGGAGCAAGTCCCATCTTACATAGTTGGCAGCAGGCAAAGAGAGAAGGAGGAAGATGCAAAAGCAGAAATTCCTGATAAAACCATCAGATCTCCTGAGACTTATTCACTGCCACGAAAACAATATGGGGGAACCACCCCCATGATTCAATTATCTCCCATAGGGTCCCTCCCACAACATGTGGAAATTATGAGAGTACAGTTCAAGATAAGATTTGGGTGGGTACACAGAGCCAAACCTTATCAACTAGTAAAGGGATTTCTTGTCTTTGCATTTAAAGAATAACATAGCCATTAAAAATAATGCTTACAAATATCATGAAAAACACATGCCATTATGGTAAGTGAAAGAAGTGTAACACTTGAAAGCAGGATAGGGAATGCTTTATATAAGTTCCCCAAGTTAGTTTTTTTCTTCTTCTAAAGACTAGGTAGAAAAAGCAGATTGAAAAGATATCATAAAAACATTAACCATAATTATTAACAAGTAGTGATATTAAATAACGCATTTTTCTTTTTCCCATTTTTTCATGTTATTTCCATATTTTGATATTAGACACATATTTTACACTGAAAAAATGTGTAAAGAAAAGTCAGACTGTACTGACTTTAAGGCCTTAATTTTTTTGAAAATTTTCCATAGGTTTTTGGGAACAGGTGTTATTTGGTTACACGAGTAAGTTCTTTAGTGATGATTTGTGAGATTTGGGTGCACCCATCACCCAAGCAGTATACACTGAACCTGATTTGTAGTCTTTTATCCCTCACCTCCCTCCCACTTTTCCCCTGAGTCCCCAAAGTCCACTGTATCATTCTTATGCCTGTACTTCCTCATAGCTTAGCTCCCACTTATGAGTGAGAACATATGATGTTTAGTTTTCTATTCCTGAGTTACTTCACTTAGAATAAGAGTCTCCAGTTCCATCCAGGTTGCTGCAAATGCCATTAATTCAGCTGAGTAGTATTCCATTGTGTGTGTGTGTGTGTGTGTGTGTGTGTGTGTATTTGCCACAATTTTTTTATCCACTCATTGACTGATGAGCATTTGGACTGGTTTCATATTTTTGCAATTTCAAATTTTGCTGCTATAAACATGTGTGTGCAAGTATCTTTTTCGTATAATTACTTCTTTTCCTATGGGTAGAAACCCAGCAGTGGGATTGCTGAATCAAATGGCAGTTCTATTTTTAGATCTTTAAGGAATCTCCACACTGTTTTGCATAGTGGTTGTACCAGTTCTAGTTTACATTCCCACCAGCAGTGTAGAAGTGTTCCCTTTTCATCTCATCCACACGAACATCTATTATTTTTTGATTTTTTGATTATGGCCATTCTTGCAGGAGTAAGGTGGTGGTATCGCATTGTGGTTTTGATTTGCATTTCCCTGACCATTAGTGATGCTGAGCATTTTTTCATATGTTTGTTGGCCATTTGTATATCTTCTTTTGAGAATTGTCTATTCATGTCCTTAGTCCACTTTTTGATGGGATTGTTTTTTTCTTGTTAATTTGCTTGACTTCCTTGTAGATATTAGTCCTTTGTCAGATGCATAAATGGTGAAGACTTTCTCCCACTCTGTGGGTTGTCTTTTACTCTGCTGGCTGACTTTTCCTTCTTTTGTTCAGAAGCTCTTTAGTTTAATTAAGCCCCACCTGTTTATCTTTGTTTTTGTTGCATTTGCTTTTGGGTTCTTGGTCATGAAGTCTTTGCCTAAGCCAATGTCTAGAAGGGTTTTTCCAATGTTATCTTCTAGAATTTTTATAGTTTCATGTCTTAGATTTAAGTCCTTGATCCATCTTGGTTGATTTTTGTATAAGGTGAGAGATGAGGATTCAGTTTTGTTTTCCTGCGTGTGGCTTGTCAATTATCCCAGCACCATTTGTTGAATAGGGTATCCTTTCCCCACTTTTATGTTTTTGTTTGCTTTGTCGAAGATCAGTTCACTGTACATATTTGGCTTTATTTCTGGGTTCACTATTATATTCCATTGGTCTATGTGCCAATTTTTATATCAGTACCAAGCTGTTTTGATGACGATGGTCTTATAGTATATTTTGAAGCCAGTTAATGTGATGCCTCCAGATTTGTTCTTTTTACTTAGTCTTACTTTGGCTATGCGGGCTCTTTCTTGGTCCCATATACATCTTAGGATTGTTTTTTCTAGTTCTATGAAGAATGCTGGTGGTATTTTGATGTGAATTGCATTGAATTTGCAGATTCCTTTTCGGCAGTATGGTCATTTTCACAATATTGAGTCTACCCATCCATGTGCATGGAATGTTTTTCTATTTGTTTGTGTCATCTATGATTTCTGTTTTGTTTTTGTTTTTTTTTTGTTTT